>NW_022156806.1:0-304177 GCF_004353045.1 Thyridium curvatum | reverse complement strand
ATCTTAGCTACGATCAAGTCAACCACCATTGCTCAGCAGCGCCCATCACTTACTGCTTACATAAACCCACACGCTTCCGATCCTACGAAGTAGTCTTGCCTCTTGGGATCAAGGATCGTCACACTATTCTTCTATATTAAATATTATATCTTATCTTACTTTTTAAGCTAGGCTTTTATAATAAGATTATATTAATAGCTTTATTTAATTATTATTTATTAACCTATTCTTAACTTTAATAAAAGTTAATTATAATATAGCTCTTAATTTATTTAGTTAAAAAGACTATTAATCTTAATATAAAATCTTTAGTAATATTATAGTTATTATTATTTTATTAGTATTCTACCTCTCTTATTACTCTATAAAAGATTAAATTAATATAGAAGTCTTTAGTAATAATAATATTCTTTAACTTAAAGAGAGCTAGATTAGTAGAGATATTAATCTTTATTATTATCTTTCTTATATTATAATATAATATTATAATATTACTTATATTAATAATACTAATTACTAGTTAATATATACTCTTAATAAGCTTCTTCTTTAAGTTAATAATATAATAGGTAGTATTAATATTATAGATAAAGTTATTCTTTAATAGATATATTATAATAATAAAGAAGCTTATTATAATATTTAAGAAGATCTTTTAAAAGGCCTTCTTAATTAGAATTATCTAGATATAGATACTTCTAATTTATTTAGTCTTATTAAATCTTTAATTAACTAGTAATAGCTTTACTAATAACTCTTTAATTACTTTAATTAAGTACTAATATTACTTTTATAGCTAATCTATCTCTATAATCTTCTATAGTACTTTTTCTAACTTTCTTTATAAGAAGAATAATATATAGACTAGCTTTTTTTCTAAATAAAGAATCTAATACTAATTCTTATTATATCTTATTCTATAAGAATAGGTAGATCTCTTATTATTAAAAGTCTTATCTTAAAGTATTAGTTACTTTATTAAT
This sequence comes from Thyridium curvatum, assembly GCF_004353045.1. NCBI lineage: Eukaryota > Fungi > Ascomycota > Sordariomycetes > Thyridiales > Thyridiaceae > Thyridium > Thyridium curvatum. The sequence goes on along the minus strand of NW_022156806.1, from coordinate 303,194 downwards.
CTTTAAATAGACTTTATTATTATATTAAATAATCTTTTAATTAATCTCTTAACTATTATTATTATTATAAGTTATTATTAAAGTTAGTAAGTAAATATATAACTATTTAAGATTAATTCTTTCTAATTAAGAATATTTATATAGATTTAAATAAAGATACTACTAACTTTATTAATATTATTAATAATAATAAGAAAGTTTTTTATAGATTAATTATTTTAAATATTATTAATATTAATATCTTTAATATATTATAAAGCCTATTTCTATTACTTAATCTATATTAATAGACTAATAGATTTAAATAATTATCTAGCTTATTAATATTAAACTTAAACTTATACTCTTATTTTAAAACCTAATAACTTAAGATATTTCTTTAATATTATTAGTCTTATCTATACTAATTTAATTCTTAATAATTATCTAATTATTCTTATCTTATTAAAGATCTATATAATTACTTATTATAATTCTTTTAATAACTTATTAAATAGAGTTATATATTACTTAATTATTTAATAAATAAGCTTATTTATTTTAATTAACTTTTTATTCTTCTTCTTATATATTATATTTAAAATCTTTTATTTATTTAACTTTATATTAAAAAAGTTCTTTCTTATTCTAAACTTTAAATATATTATTATTAGTTATTCTTCTTAAAATATTATTAAGAGAATAGAAGAAGATCTTAAATAATCTTTAAAAGACTTTAAAGTCTAATCTCTATTTAAATTAATATATTTCTAGATTTTATTATTTATAATCTTAAGATAGATATATAAATACTATATATTCTAATCTATTTTATTAATAAGAATTATTATCTAATTATTATTTAAATCCTCTTTAATTATAATATTATAATTAAATAATTAAGAGAGTTAATTAAATAATACTCTAACTTAAATAAGAGATTAATTAAATTATTATTATATTCTAAAGAATTCTAGCTACTTCTTACTAAATTTAGCTATAGAAATCTATAACTTTATAGTTTAAATCTTATAATAATTACTCTAAATAGATAGATCTACTCTAATCTACTTAATTAGATATTAATCAAACTTATAACTATTAACTAAGGATTAGATTAATTAAATTCTATTTATTAAGATATCTAATTCTAAGAGAGAAAAGGAGAAGGCCGCTAGAGGGCCGCCGGCCCTTAGGGGTGGCTCTAAAGGGCGGTATAGTTAGGCAGAGACAGCTCCACATACTAAATTTGCCCTGGGGTTGTCCTTAGTGGACCAGCCCCTTCTGACAGAAATTGATCGAGCAATGTCTTCCATGCCAAGGTAGAAAATTTTTTCTGTATCTGGGAGCATAGCAATCTCGCGTCACAATCGCCTGTCCTTCTTGGCCACCGATGCCATGTCGTTGCACGGCCCAGCAAGGAATCTGAACGAAATGACATATCGGAGGCGAAAACGAGCGGCGATCTTGTTGTCATTCAGTGGATCCCCGGCCCAGGCACAGGAAAATAATAATAGCCGCACTAGATGGCAGATCCTTTCAGATCCTTGCAGCCCGTCGCCCTACTGGGCGCCGGAATCTCCATCTTTCTTCCCTTGCTGTTAGGTAGGTTGTTTGAGCAGACTGAGACGCCCTCTGAAGCGAGCCACGTAAGGACCGCCGTCAGCACTAAGAATCCATCCGTCTGGGGCAGTCTGGGGCCAATTCAACCGCAACTGCATACCTGTATGGACTGAAACTGCCTCTGCAATCCTTCAACTTTGTGCACTTTGGAAAAATGCAATCAGCACTCTCGCCTGCTCAAGGGTCCTCCTTCTTCTTGGTGTTGCTGTTCAGTGACACCAGAGCCCATTGGCTGCAAGTCTCAGTGCCAGAATGGAGTGCACGAGGGCCATCGATCCCTGCGTGAGCCGCTCCGGCCGCATCACCTAACGGCCGATCTTGCTTCGGCGGTCCTTCAGTCACTACATTGATGTGTAGGTAGAGTCGTTCGATTGAGACCATCTCAGATTGCATCACAGCTCAGTCAGTCACACAGGGGGGTGCATCTCAGCAACATTGTGAAAGTCTCAGATCGAGTAGCACAGAGATCGCGGTCGCACACTTTGGCCCCCAGTGTCTCGATTCTGCCTTCTCTCCCTGTCGCCCTTCTTCCTAGTGTTCGGCGATGTCAAGGTCGCACTGCAGCAACGCCCGGGCCTGGCGGCAGCAGTCTGCCCAGCGCCATTGGACCTGCGCGCCCTCTTCTGAGACAGCACATGCGAGCTTGCTGGGCAGCCGGGTTGAGGGCCAAGGTGCTTCGCTGTGGTAGCTAAGGGGGTTAGGTAAGTCCGCAGATGAGAGTTGGGCCGAACGGCGTTACGAGAAAGGACCGTGAGCTCTCTCCCGTGGGAGTCCTGCAATGTGCGTCCTTTGCTTTTCTCCTGCTGTTTGAGGCGAACAGCCTAGCGGACGCCAGGCTCGGGGAAATCCCAGACCCAGAAGCAATGAGGGAATATTCTACGGCAGAGGCCGAAAGAAGCAAATGCTGTTTCCCTCTCAGAGCCAGCTGAAATGAAGGTCGCCGAGGTCCAAAAGCCCACTGGCGCCACGGAGTGCCCTGGCGACGGTCCTGGCCTTACCTGCTCAAACGCCAAGGTTGAGGATTGATCGCCTGTGACGGCGGTGTTGAGCAAGTTTTTTGCGTGGTGACGCTTCGTCCGCCATCGGATCGAGACCGGTCAGGCATCCGGCCGCTTTCGAAGGGCCCTGTGTGAGAAAAGCACAGTTGCATCGTGTCCCGTTTCTTCCCTGGCTTTCGCTTGCTGCGTGAACTAGCGAGCCACCGGCCAAGTGAGAACGCGAGAAGGGCGAGAAAAAGCACAGAGCGGCGGTGCTTCCACCCAAAGGGAGGGTGGGCGGTCCCGCGGTTCCGAAAAAGCTCGCCCGGTGGCTGGCTTGACACATCGGCACCATGTTTTGGCATGATTCACCGGGTCACTGACGCAAGACAAGAATTGCGTACACCCGGATGGCCTTCCCACGGCCTGATAGCGTATGCATGATGTCCTCTGGAGGAGGTGCGGGATCAAACATGCCAAGGCGTCCCCTCCCGGCAATCGAGAAGAGCGAGAATATGGTACGGGAACCGCGGAAGACGGAACCGGGCGGGAAAGGAAAGGGAAAGCACAGGGACAAGGAACGCGGGAAACGTTGGCGGGAGAGACCGGGCAGAAGAGTGGACTCTCCGTGAGAATACCGTACATACAGTGAGCAGTGAGTGTGCCCTGCCTGGCAATCAGGTATTACATGGGACGAGGTGCTGCTTGGCTCATCGGGACGGCAAGGTTCGTGCCTGATGTTTTCGATCGTGCTCTGCCGGCCACTGAAGCTGTCGTACGGGCTCCGCAGTCGTACGTTTCATGACAGTGGTGAATAGAGAGCTTTGTTGTCAGATGGTACTAAATAAGAGCTCTTTTTTCTCGTCCATTGGCGCCCGGCACTAACATGCGAGCCAACAGGCATGATCCATCGATTCCCTAATGTACTCCGCAGACAGCGATTAGGTTAACGGCACGCTCCCATACGGAGTATACAGAGTTGCCGCAACTGTGGAGTTCGATGCATGGTGGACACAAGTGCTCACAGGTTGACACGTCTTTTTTCTTTTCGCTTGCGTCTCAGCCTGAATTCTCACAATACGTCGTACGGTGCTTGCTTCTGACAAGGAACGACAGAGCCACTGGGGGACCGAGAACCTGAAAAATTCTCCGAGTTAAGATGCAGCCCTGTCAATATCATGCACTTCTCCCTTGACTTACGGTGGGGGGCCCTCGTCCGGTACCGAGAAATATCGTGTGTTGTGCGTTGTCGACTGCTGCTGTTACGTGTACCAGAGCGGCAGCAGGTGGTGCGCACAACGACTCCATGAGACATGAAGTTTGGTTCTCGGGAGAGTGGTCCATCCAACAGCGAAGCTTTGCCTTGGGTGGGGGAGGGCCGTGTTACATCGAGATGGACTGATCGACGAGATTGGCCGTTCGACTATCTTGCCGGGAGCGGCACGATATTGCTTAAACCTGTTGAAACCAAGGGAATCGACGAGGTAGAAACAGGGCCATGGTGTCCGGATATTGAGGATGAACATCCGGCTCTTGAGCGATATGGGGCCGTTCCCAAGGATCACGCACAAGGGACAGGATCACAATCACCTACAAAGGCCTGCTCGATACGCAGTAGGCAAGATGGCATATCCACAACTCCCTTGCTTGAAGGACCGAGATGATTGTTTTGTTTCAAGTGCGAACAACTTGTACCTCGCCGTGACTGGCTGCGGCATTTCATCACTTGCATCAGGAAGCAGAACCCCTCCGAATCCTTAATGGGCTCCCTCTTAACGGCACTCCACCGGGCCCTTTGGCCTTGTCCTTCCAGACCCTTTAGAACTGTTGTTGGAGTTGGCTCGCAAAGATGAAACATGGTCGAACGCTAGGCTGTACACAAATTGCCCAATCCAGCCAATTGCCAGTCTCTCTCACCTCAAGGTTTGCAGGATTGCCAGGTGTCAGCATAGCGACAGGGAACCAGGAACAACAAAAGCACCAGGTGCCAGAGTTAGAAATAGATTAATCCTTGGAAACGGTCCCATGCAAGCAAGATGTTCGGCATTTGCAAGACAGGTCGATCACTTTCCTTTTTGTGCCCGCAGGCTGACAGGGCCACATCGAAAGGCCTGTCTCCGTGTGCCGGACTCTACTTTGCTTTTCCCTCATTGCCAGCCTCGTACTTGTAGAGCACTTGGAGCACATCAAAAAGACTGATACGACGCCGGCTGACACCATCCTCAGCCGCCCTGCCTATCCCTGAAACGGCCACATCTTTCGATGCAAGATAGGGCAGGTATGGACAAGATGGAAGAGAGCCTTGGTGAGTAATTGTTATTCAGAACGGCCCTGTTGTACAAGTAAAGATGTTAGAACTACCGTACAAGTAGAGCTTGGGGCTGGTTTCGAGACGACTGATTAAGTTCACTGGTTCCGTTCTGGGGTATCAGCAGTGACCTTTGTCGGGCTTAGTCTTCAGCTAAAAATGTACAGTTCACGGCAGTCCCGCAAGTACCGCAAGATAGCTTGCAGGCTAGTGTGAGCCTCCTGACGTCCTGGCATCGCCCATGATGGAACGCTGATGTGACCAAGTGGTGCCCTCACTGGAGACGGAGGCTCCTCCGTGGAATTCATGCCGGGCCACCTCATCTGCGTTTCTCACCCCGGTGCTGCGGTAGTTAGACTACTCCGTAGTCGTGACAGGATCGGGGAAAGGATTCCGCTTTGCCCTCAAGGATCAGCATGCCTCGAAAAGAGCCTCAAGCAAGGAGCAAGCCTACGGACACAACAAAAGAACGAGAAAATTTGTCTTCTATTTTGGGGATCCATACAGACTAGCCGTCTCTGAAACAGTGTAAAGACCCGAGACGGAGCCTTGGGCTGGGACCTTGATCCTCATGCAAGACGTGGCACCGCTGGAATGGGGGAAGAGCCAGAGATACCGGCACTGCGGTGGACCTCCCAGGCCAGAAACCAGCGAAACGGCCAGGCCAAAGACGGTGTGTCCCGAGGAATGTGTGCTCACCGAACAACACACGACGACCAGGCTTCAACAATGGAGCGAAATGAAAGGCGCAGGGCATTTGGAAAGAAATTCTTAGAAAATTTTCATCACCGCACATACCTCTGTCAAATTAGAGTACGTACGTTCTTACCTGGGTCCCTTGGTCATCCCACTTACGGCACGACGTACGGAGTATGGTGAAGACTTTTTTTCATTCAATATTTTGTATTTTTGCTACGAGGAATGATCGAGATGTGCCGATGACTCCGATAGGGAGTCATCGCCTCCCTTGCAAATTAATCTCAGCAGGCCCCCTCAGGGCACCTAGGGGAAGGCAGCAGAAGGCCAGCGAAATTTTCTCCAGGCGACTAGTGCCCTGTTAGCGAGCGCCTACGGTGCCTGTGTTTACAGGGAAGGGGGGAGGGGGGTGTGTATGCGACGGTGGTCCGGCTCTGGGCAAGGGCAACATTGAATGGAGACGAGATCCGTTGGCATCGAAGGGGGCCCGTCACCTGCACCGCATCGCCAGATTGATTTCTTTCCAGAACAGGACCCCGTTTTCCAAGATCGTTCGATCTCAGTGGTACCTGCAGCGGAGAAGGGTGTGAAAAAACCACTGAGAAGGTCAGGAAACCCCTTTCCGAACAGAGTTTGAAGCCAGCATGTTGTGCCATGGTCAGCACCCAATTCTCCTGATTGACTGGAAACGGTCTCCCCTTAGACTCTCTCCCCTTTGCCCTGTAAGAAGTGTGCTACAGCATCAGAACCCCCAGCTCCAGTCACTAAAGCAAACAAAGTTCGGGTGGCTTCCTCTGGGGTTTTGCCACTCTCGCCTGTAGCTCTGTGGGGAGAGCCCGGGCAGTTGACTCCGTAACTATCTCCAAGTCCAAGCCTATGTTTAGTTGTTTGTCTGTCCCGTGGGCAGTCTAGCTTCTCGGACTGGAGCGAAAGGGCCAGTCTGCAGGTCCTCTCTGGGGGTGAAACAGCGAAGATTCAAGCATGTGCTACCCCGTCTCTAACAGCCAACCCCGCTGGTGGTGGTTGAGTCAAGTTAGAGTTTGCCGTACTTCTGCTTATAGAGTCTCGGGACCTGCACTTGGTTCGACTTCCTGTGGCAGACACCACACCACCACCACCAGCCCCAGACACCTTATGGTTTTTAGCGCCCTCATAAGGCCAAGGCCAGAACCGCCGCCGAACTCTCACTAACATGCTAGCTCGAAAATCTTCGATGACCACTTGACCCCAGACTCACAAAGTGCGTGGTTGAGTGGTGACACTTGCAACAATAGACGAGACGCCTTGCCAATTTTTCCCCCTTCCCTTTCGGTGAGTGCGTGTTGCGGTGCCAAGTGCCTGAACCTTACTTGCCTTGCCCTGGAGCCATGATCATTAGACTTTGTAGACGTGACGGGATCACGCAAGGTACCAAAACGTTGTTCGTCCACACGCAACACCCACAACCCCCGGTCCCAGATTTGTAAGTGCTGAACTCAATGCTCCCCGGCCCCGTAGGGAAGGTAACCTTGCAGAAATTCTCCATCAGGCGCATTGTATGAGTGAAATTCCGGGACCCCTTCTTGCAATTGCATGCGCGTTCGTATAAGCGCAGATAGGGGAGCATTCAAAGCGCAGCCTCCAAATCAGAGTTGCACGGCATTTGTGCACCTTTCCGTGTGTCCAGGGGGGCGCCCCCCCGAGTGCGGAAACAGCACGAGCGCCATGTACGTGGGGAGAGTGGAACGGCACCTAAATAGAATGGCCCCATCGTCGGACTGAACTGACGTCTTAGTGCTGGTGCAGCAAAATTTCAACCAGGAGTCAAGGGAGGAAGAGTCATAATGGAGCTGGTCAATGCACGGTAGATGGATACAGGCAGACATGCACGGAATGTTGGGGAGCACAAAAAAAAAAACTGATGAATGTTGTTGACCGTGAGCCAAATCTGGCCTGGTGTTTCTCATTGATTGTGAAAGGTTGCTCGTTTTGACAACCAGTTGCTCCGAGGCTCAAGTCTGTGAGGCCGTGCCGGAGTCTTTCTCTCATACAGGTATCCTAAAAACAGGCGGACAATGACCTAACTCAATGTCCCAACAACGCCATGTCGTGGGTTCTCCCAAACGTATCCAAAATCAGGACCATTGCCCGATCACGCTTGTTATGCCATGCCTCGCAAAAAGCAAGTCCCGCCACAGCCATCAAGTTGATATGCCATGTAGTGTAGCAGGGTATGATCTTCGCCCAAGTGTATCGTGATACAATTTCTCGCAAAAAGTGTCCGTGAATACCGGTTCAGACGCCCCGCGCAGTGGTGTGCGCGATAAAAATCACAGAGTTATATCCCAAGTTGACCCAAAACTTTTTTTGATGCTATGCTCCGATGTGATGCCGTTTCGTGTTACAACAAAGAAGAGGTGGAAGTAGTAGTGGTGGTAGCAGTAGTAGTAGTACGATCGAAATGTTGTCGTGTTGAGAAGTGGAATGGATGAAACGTAGCAAGCCAGGCCGTCCTCGTCGTCGAGGTGTTCAAGAAGTCGATTGAGATGAGGGGGTATCGAGTAAAACAGGAAATGCAGATAATCAGACGACGGGCTGGCGGTGATTGATCTAGTACGAGCGTCGGCGTTGCAGTCTGGCCTGCTCGAACGAGCTGGCGTAGTCTCGCAGCTCCTTCTTGGCCTTGGCCGAGAGATGTGACGCCTCGGTTGCTGTTGATGAGCTGCTCTTCAGGGAGCAGAGGCTGCTCTGGGAGCTCGAGGGCGAGAGCGAAGATCGGAGGCGGGGAGAGGGAGCGGCCGACTGGCGGAAGGAGACAGCGCTGTAGGGCTGGGCGTTGGTGAAGTCGTAGGCGGGTGTGAGGCGGAACTTGGAGTTCGATGCAGCCCACGGGTACGAGGGTCCGCTCAGGGCCGGCGAGCTCGCACCTGAGCTGGAGCCAGACGTCTTCTCATAGTCTGCCAGGCGGCAGGATTCGGAGCAGTAGGTGGCACCGTCTGTCTGCTTGTCGCAGGCAAGGCAGAACTGGTGGTCCCACTCGAGGTCGAAAGACATGATGGTGAATTGGGTTGTGGTGACAACAAAAAGCGTTGTCAAGAGGAACGGTGGTAGAGGAGGAGGTTCGACGGCGAAGCGTAGTATACCGCTGCAGAGGGCCGGAGAGGTGAGTGTAGAGCAGAAAGGGCTTTCTCGGATGAGTCAAGAGAGAGAATCCCAAGTAGCCTTGGAGCTCAATGAGCAATGTCAAGATGGTCGAGTCGAGTGAAGCTGTAGAAGTTGATGGAGAGGAGATCAAGAGGAGGAGCAGGCAGTGTCTTTTGTATATCATCGGGGGCCCTGTCCTACCAGCAACTTGTACATCGAGCAAGAATTGCACCATATGGTGTAAAGAGGTACATCATCAGGCTGGTTAGAGATGGGGAGGGCCTGCTGACGGCCCCCAGTCCCACACTAGGAGACGCACTAAGACATTGGTGCATTGGTGCCTCCAAGGTGCGCAGGCACCGTCCAGACAGGTATCTCTGCGGGGCAATTTACGTGGCAGGCTACGAGAGAGCAGAGTACAGGTCGATCCAGGAAGGACCAGCATGGGGAGTGAAGAGGGGGGTGTGGTAGCCGCAGAGACTATGCCATGTTTGAAGTAGCGCCAATGCCTGCATTCTGCGCCATGGGGGGCGATGGGAGGGGGGGGATCGAGTGAGTGGAGGGTGTGTCTGCAAGAAAAAGAGGTGGTGCAAGGGTGGCCTTTTCTGGCGTTGTCTGGCTTGCTCGTAGCAGCCTGGGAGGGCAACTGGGGGGGAGGGTGTGGCCTGAAGATGAGAAAATTTTTCTGTGCTTTTTCATCAGTCGCAGGGGGAGGGGGGTGGTGACCTGACGCTGGAGTGGGGCAGCATGCCGCAAGCAGCGCTAGCAGTGCTAAGGAACCTTCAAGGTTGTGAGGAGGGGCGTGGATCGATGGCTTGCCTGCGCGAGGAAATGGCACAAGGGCGAGACTGACTGACCTGACTGGTCATCAGCGATGGCGTATGTGGAGAAGGCCTGGGAGATTGAGAGGGAGGGAGGAGGGAGTGTCGATACCACGCATAGCACGCATGCACGCAGCATCCACTCCCCTCTCGCTCTCACAACCTCTGAAGATACTGCAACTGCTCCTCCTGCGACGAAGCGGAGAAGTGGGCTGGCCTTCTTCTGGCCTGAGGGAGCGAGCAAGTGGCCGAGAGACTGACGAGACTGATGAGATGGTGTGGGCTGGCCTGGAGAGGTATAGTTTCATGCTAAGAGCGGCTAGGAGCGAGAGTCACTCTGCACACTCTGCACACTCTGCACTCTCGCATGTGCTCCCTCCTCTCGCAGCGACGGCAGCAGAAACTGCCCACTTTATTTTTGCCTCGCCTGTTCGTTTTCGCCCAGCAGACGCTGGCTCGTGGGTGGTGCGTTGCGTGGTCCGGTGCGTGGTTCGTTTTTTTGCGTCGTGCGTTACGCCCTCTGTGGTCAGTCGCCTGGTCTTGCTGGTGCACCACTCCCACTCCCACCCTCCACCCTCCACCCTCCACCCTCTCTCTTCGGCATGGATGGGGATTGTCGTCTTTTCCCATGGCGGTTGCTCAATGCCCTCCAGTGTCGCCTTGTCCGGCGCTCGCCTGTGTCGATCAGGTGTTTCTGGCCTCTGCATTTGCCCATCCGTCGTTTCTCGACATTCGTTCTAGTCTGGGCTGTTTTGGGAGAAATTTTCGTTGCATCTCGCAGCTTTGCCGTTTCAGTCATTTTCTTCTAGTCCACATGCCTCTGTGGCTTGCTCAGCCCCCAGTCAACAGGGCACCTCCTCTCAGCCCGTGCCAGCCGAGTCCGGATTGTTCCTCTTTGAAACCAAGCTGGGCATTGAGCATTCTTCCGATATCTTCTTTGTTCTCTCTGCTGGGCGTCGAGGATTCTGTCCTTCGCTTCCACCCGCTCACCCACTCTCCGTCCAATTTACCATCATCGAATCATATGGATCGGCTGTAAGTGTCTGAAGGACTTGCCTCCCTTTTTCGACGGGTCCCCTGCATTTTGAGACTGTCTGCTCGACATTGGAACCGCGTGGGGTATCGCTATTCGATGTTCATTCAAATCTCTCCAGTGTTATCTTTCGCCCCCCTTCAGCCGGCGAATCACAGGGCAAAGATGCACTGCCTATCATAAAACTGGTCGGGCATAATTATGGCAGTTATCATGTCTCTGCACCTCTTGGGCCACCACCCCGAAAAAAATCCAACGGCTCGAGTGAGTTACAGAATGCACTACAACGTCTTAGCATCGAGGAGTGGGCTCCTCATATCCATTCATTTGCAACCCCCAGCAACTGCCCATGCCTGTCGGTGCAATTACTTGTACATACACAACCCACCACACCCTCCTCCAGAGGCGACTTCTCCTCAGTAGTGTCTCAAATCAGAACTTTCTGTCATATGCAGGACGCTGCAGGTCAGGAGGGGAACTGCGTGGCACATGGCCCAAGTTATTGGCTGCTTCGCCAGACCCTGCGAGAGCCACGGGCAATTTCTCCTGCCAGGAGTGGGCATCATGACCATAAGCCAATCACCCATCCATCCTTCAATGGAAGAGGCCGCAAATCCCTCTGGGGATAGGGTAGATGGGTAGGCACCTCGTGCAGGGTCTTACATCATGGTGTTGCCATTGCTAATTGGTACGAGGTTGCTAGGCATGCTGTATTTGCTGTAGGTACCTGGCATCGAACCCTTCCTTCTCTCTCATTGTCTGGGCAGATCCGGCCGCCTTTTGCGTTTCTGGCAATTGCTTCGTCCAGCCTATCTCCCATTGGTATCGACCTGTCCGGAATATGTTGTGGCGGCTGGCACTGGGCACACAACCCGAGACCATTCCTCGCCTCTCACAGATCCCAACTCTTGATCCAAAGCCCCAAGCCAATGCGCAGGCACAGCCAGAAGAAGCATGGATCCGGAAGATCTTGCAGTTGCAGTTGGGAGAATCGACAGTTCCCAGTCCGCCCCGGTCATCCCCATGCACACTGGCCCCGGTGCCAAGACTCTTTCGCCATCGCTGTCGCAGCCAGATGGCAGGCTGTATAGCGACTAGTCTGCTTTCGGTACGACGTGCAGCGTAATGTTTCTGAGATGCGGAGGAGCTGCTCGAGGTGGGCAAATCACCGTCGAGCATGCCTCCCCACCCACGGGCATTGCTATCTTGCAGACTGACCGGGGGGGACCAGGGCGAAAGAGGCTACCTAGTTGCCACCCTTGCCGGTCAATGCCACCCACGCCGACTGATAAAGGGTCGATTGCGAGCCGACAACTACGTCGTCGTGTGGTGCCAGGCAATATGCAGCTTCCGATGCGAAGCCAAGAGGAGTTGGTTGGGCAATGCTCGCTGTCGTCACAAGGCATACTGGGTCTGGGTCGCACCTGGTTGAACTAGGAAATGTGTACACACCATTTCTGCGCGCGCAGTGATCGTCCCCTCCAAGGAACCAGGTTTGCAGAGCGCTTTAGTTGCAGGGGGCAATGCCTCGAGAAGGGATTAGCACGAAGTCTCTTGGAATGTCGAGGGTGAAACGGCATTTCATTGCCTCATTCGACATGTCTCAGACCAATCCTACAACGTGGTTTTTCTTTTCCTTACTAAAGAACTGCAAATGCCGGATGCCACGGGGGCTGGCGCGGTAAGCTCGGAAAAGGATTGTGTATCAATTTACCTCATGTTCCTTCAGAGATGGGCGCGGCGCTCCGTTGATTAGTGCATCGTGGGCCTCTCTTCCTTCTTTTCACTAACCATCTTGGACTGATCGTCTGGATTGCGTCTGGCGAAGGGGGGGCGAAACATGACAATCAAGCAAATCAAGCCGCCCCAACCTCTCCAAACAAGATGGGATTTTTCCCCAGTTCCCTTATCACAACCAAGGACACCAGACTGTCGCTGCTGGTGCATGTCTGTTGCCATTGTTCTCCACGTTTTGACCAACTCCATACCTGGAACGGGTCGCTAGGCTTCTAGTACGGGTTTAGTGTGAGATACGCGTGTCCCGTGGTGGGGCCTCCCGTCCGTCATGGAGATGGCAGCCCCAGACTATCACCGAGATGGCTGGAGACCGGACTCGAGACTAGCAGCGTTAGCCCTCTGCCCATTGGGCGCAACAAGCAGCGCCGAACCTGCGGCGAACACTTCCCCTCCGTGCGCTATCTGCACGCTTGCGGGAGTTGCCTTGTTTGGCAAGCCGCTGCTGGACTCTTTCTCTCGCCGATCGTCACTGGTCGTTCTGTGGCAGGGACGCAACCTTGCTTGCTTCACCAGTTCCGGTTGGGCCAAAGGATGCTGACCCAGCTCTGGGGTCAAGTGGCTCGAGCTCCGCGATGATACAGACAGCCAGCCGTTCTTTGTGCGTCCACGTAGGAACGATAACTATTGCGTGTGCGTCTGGCAGTGAGTGGAGCAGAATGACAGCTCTGCGGCAAGGAAAAGATCAGCAAGCACAGGCTTCCTACTCCAGCCTCCTCCGTCCAAGAATTGTGCCCGCCGTTGCGATGACAAAAACCAAGGTATTCGTGCTGAGCGAGCGCTGCAGCTGCACGCTAACGAGTCCCATGCGCCCCCTCCTCGAGACTGGATGGCATCGTATCGAAGTGTCGTCTGGGCTAACTAACACCAGGGCCGGGCCGGCTAAACGTTCAACGGGCAGGGTTGCGATATTGCAATAGGCATTTTCAAGATAAGCATCTCTCATACACAGTCCCACGCTTGGACCTGCGAAACCACTCTATTTCGTCGTATCTCAGGGATTGAAGGGCATCTCATGGGGCAGTTCTAGCGTTCACCTAAGCACCAAGGTCCAAGGTGCGCGCCGCCTGGGTGCTCTAGCTCGGTATCGACATAAGCTCACCTGGGCACTAACGGTTTCAAACCTGTCAGATGGGCATTGTTCTAATCCGGGATGGCAAAGTCTGGGCGAGAGATACGGAGTAGCCTACCTAACAGCCCATTCGCCCCTCGCATTCGTTGTCTTTCCGAGCGTGTGATGTTTTTGTGTCTTGGCTCTCTGTCAGCCACCAGCCGACAGCTTGGTTCCTCCATCCTCGTGAGCGTTTCAGGTTGCGCGGACATTGTCTTGTCGTGCCCTCTGTTTTGAGACTGCAAGACAAACAGATCCGGAGGTGTAGGTAGGTAGGTACCTTGCATGAACTGCAGCGAACCAACCAACCAGCTCGGACGAGAGCAGCAAAGAGCTCTGCCTGCTCGACGCGCACAGCGTTCCATTTGTGGGAAGCATACATGACTACCTTGTCCAAGCCTCAGGGGATGCGTCACTGGGCTACCGGTGCTTTACGCCGTTGCCAAGCAATCCCAATCTTGCTCTTGCTCGTTGTCTCGTCACTTCTCAGTTTCGCGACCTCGTCAGCAAGCTCATACCTATCTCCAAGCGGCTTACGCCTGGCCCAACAGAGCTCGTTCCCAGCGTTGCCGCTTGTCAGGAGGTCGCAGCGCTAGTCTAGATCATTTGTCAAAAAACCCTGGTCACTCGCAAGGCTCAGATGGCTAGCTCGACAGATTCGAGGAACGGGAGCAGGTAAGAATTTAACGCCTACGGAGTGCGTACGTAGGTACGCACTTCCGTAGTAGTAATCGCAAGCCGGTGCCACCGGTAGTTGGATGCGCAATCCCCCCTTTCGTTGGATCATTTTGGGTTCATCATCAAACAGCAACGGATCCTTCGGTAGACTGACTGCAAGGCTCTCGAGAATGCTCTGCTCGCCCTCTCGGGCGGACCATCTCACCGACTCGGTGCGCGAAGCGAATGCCAGTACGGAGTTACCTACATTACCTGAGTGAAAAAAAGCCTGCCACAGCGCTGTACCTGCGCACACCGAACACGAGTGCCCCACCGACGCAGGCAAGGCAGGCAGCCGGTCGTTGAGCAGAAAATAATGTGATCAAATCTTGTGTGCATTCAAGGGCAACGAAAAATCCGAACCAGCCTCACACACCCCGGGCACAGCCCAGGTCGGGGCTGGCCCGTGCGCACCACGACCCCGTGGAGTTCGAGACATGCGTCCCTACCCTTGACAGCCTCGGCGCTAATCCACACCCCCTTTCGGGCATGTCCAGAAATGGGCTGAGCTCCTCTTGTACATGGCTGGTTTCTGTCAGTTGTCTGTTTTTTTTTCTTTACTTGTGCTCTGTTCCTCCGAAGGCCCATCTTCTACACCGTTGTCGACGGGGCTCCGTACGAGTAGATGGGCTCCTCCTTTTCGTGGTGGTTATGTGCATTCAAGGAGGATCGACCCCTGGACAGATGGAAAGCATCCTTCTCTCAAGACAAGGGGGGGGACTGGCCACACGGGGTTATCTCACGGAAATAGCCTCAGATCTGCCAATTGACAAGGCCCCATTGTCGCGACGGCGCTCGGCTCGAGCAAAGTCCGCGGCAGCGATCATGGTCGCCGACGAGGCCGCTCGACTCCTTAGGCGACCAAGACCACCTGCAGCTGTTCCGTTCCCTCTTTATCAATGTCCCCGGCCTGTCATAGCGTGCCTTGCAAACGCAGGCGGCAAATTGGGATGGCCGGTCTTAAGCGACCAGACCTCAGCTGTGTGTCCCGTCGGTCTGTCAAGGGGGGAGCTGTGCTAACTTTGGAGTGGCGTGTAAGCGCCGCCCGAGGAGTGAGAGAAGAGGCTTTTCATCAAAAGATCTGAACGTACAAGTAGCTTTGCGCCGGTCTGTACGGGAGTCCGCACATGCTCCCTGGCAGGGCGCACGGCCCACCGTTCAGGGACCTGAAAATCTTTTCCTAATCCCTTGAAAAGGCTATCAAGTCCGGCAGGCATGCTGGCATGGCACCTCGCACCCCTGGAAGGAAGCACTTTTTCTCGCTCTCTCTTCTGCAAATCAATGCCTTTACTGAATGACGTCGTGGCGGGGCCACAATGGTTCGCCAGGGGCCAGGGGGGGGAGTGTACAATACAATAGGTACGATGGAGCAAGAAAATTTCAACAAGCAGATAGGATCCCTGGCCAGAATCCTGGAGAGAGACAGCTGGAGGCCAGGCCATCGAGTCCGCACCCCTGCAAACCTGAAAATAAATCCGAGCGCGAGCCTTTCCCTCTTGTTCAAAAAGCCGACCGGGGTGGTTCAATTCCTTGCTGTGATTGGACAGATGACGAGCAGCTGCAAGAGAAAAGAGAAAAGAGAAAAAAACACAGCGACAAGGAACAGCAAGCCATGGCCACCTGAGGGCTCGTGAGCAGCCACTATCGAGAATCATCGTGAAGCGATATTAGTTATCTGCACCGCCGATGGATCCTCGCCAGGGCCTAGCCCACCGTCAACAAAGGACACAACAAACCCCTTGTAACATTCATTGTTGTTGACGCTGAGGATTTTGCGCCAGAGCGATGAGCACGAGACTCTCTTCAGATGGCTTTGGTCCGCGTCGACAGTCAACACGGATGTCTATCAGGGGCCGTTCTTGACCGCATCTAACCGCGCGATGAACTACCTACCATACCTGTGCCTTTGTCTCAGCTCGGGAGATTGTCTCTCGTTCACTCAATTGAGAGCAGGCAGAGGGTAGGGAAAAGGCCACTACTCCGTACAGGTAAACCGGCAATTACAAGTACTAGCATATTATTATTAATCAAACGAGACGATGATTCAGTTGCGTGCGGCTCAAAATGCCACGCGCGCTTGCCAACGCCCGACTCCCTTCGGCAACGGCACATTTGCCCCTTGAGCTTCAACCATGCCATGCGATGCCTTTCCCCCCCCTGTCCATCCCTTTGCTCAACAAGACAGACTTCCTCTTTTATCCTCACACCGTAGCATTGTGGACGGGCGTCCGTGGGTCAAAAAAGGGAAGCGGCCCTCTTCGGCGCTCTGCTAGGCCGCGCGCCTCTCCGCATTCGCGGTGGATATGCCAGGCTTAAATCTCGACGGTCTACCCGAGCCTTCCTCACTGCAGTTTAGCATCGTCTTGCCCCTGGCCTGGGCATCATGGGCCCCCCTGGGTGGCTTGGGTGTTTAGCTTCTTGACAGCACATCCCCCGCATTCTTGACCAGAAAAAGGAAAACGAGGCCCCCCCCTTTTTCCTATTTCTCTTTATTTTTTTTTTCATACGGACTGGCATGGCCTCTTGGCTCGGTCTGGGTTTCAAGATGAAGATGGGCCAAAACAAGCGTGCCTCCTGGCTTGGTACTGGCTGTCTTGGAAGTGATGTGCGATGCGATCAATGCATGATCACCAAAGCAAAAGGGTTCGGAAACAACCACACCCAGCCAGCACGGGACTCAGTCTGTGATGTTTTGGCGTAGACATGGCCTATCATCCTCCGGGTTCAAAGCTTCTTCGGGCCGCAGCAGGAGGGACAACGTACCCGAAGAGAGGAGGTTTCGACCAGTCGATGTGATTTCTTGTGGATGATGTTGGGGTGCAGTAACCCTACACTTGACAGCTACCCAAAACTACTCCGCATGCATGATTCTCCTGGCGCAGTCCTTGTACTTGTATGGAGCGTAGGTACACCCATTCATGACAAGCCAGCTCGGCCAGCTAGGTACGATAGTGAGCTCTTGTCTCCATTGTCTCCAGACAAGAAGCGGGTCGGCCACAACAAGCTATGAACAACCGGGCATGGAGCATCGTCAGAAATCGTTAGGCAGAGACTAAACTCCGCTCCCCCCCCCCTCGTGCGACTGGTGGTGGATCTCTGGGGATAGAGAGCTTTCCTTTACCTAACTTCAACCTCAGCTTACCCAAGCGAGGCAGGGAGAGAGCCCAGCTGCATGATGGGCGAGATGCAAACGTCTGTGCTGTCCTCACTGCACAACGCCAAAACTTCGGCTGGCGGCTCGGGCCAAGGGGGGGACGGGCGCAACCCAAACCACAGGATTTTGCACCTGCAGAGCAGATCAGACAGGACTGTCGAGCCCAGAACCAGAAATTAACCTCTTCAGGGCCACGTCTGTGCGAGCAATTGGCGCAATCCCAGAAGGAATGCCACGATGCTGTGTCCTCTTGGGCTGCGGAATCGGCACGTCTCGCGGTCATGCATCGCCGATTTGTTCGCTGCACCCAGCCCTTCTGCTAGCGCTGGTGTAGGTAGGTAGTAGACAGACAGTCCACCACGCCGAGGCCATCATCCGGCGTGCTTCACGATGGATCCCCTTTTTCCCTACCATCAGCCCGATTCACCCAGATGAAGGCGTGCTTCGGTCCAAGCAACACGCCGGCGGGCCCTTTCATTGCCCTTGAGGCCGTCCTACACGTAGATATGCACGATCTCAACCTACCTATCCCCCGCAGGGAGGAGCCTGGTGAGAGAGGAGCCCTTTTCTGAAGCCCCAGTTGCCCCAGCGAGGCCAATCAGAGGCATGCTGGTGAGGCCGGCGGGCATCTCAAACACTGCAAAAATTGCGGGGGTTTCGACGACGACGACAAAGTGCACTTCCCAGACCCCTGGTCAACAACCCTGAGGCCACCAGTCATCGTGCCTCGGATGTCCAAAACAACAAAACCCAAGCAGCGATGGCCTCCCGCTCCTTCGCTTCCGCAGAAAGGCAACAGGCACCCGGTGGGGCGTACCATACAATGGCATCGAAAAGCGTCCTAAAAGAGACACCTGCAGCTCCGCCCAGCACCCGCTCGTCTGGACGACTCTGTACACACCCCCCTCGGCGCCATCTGCAGTTCCATGCATGTCCCAATGCGTCTCCATGTCGCCAGCCGTCCCTCAGCCGGCCAATAATCGAGCTCGCAGTGGTGGGACGCCTGCAGGACGTGCAAGAAAAAAAAAACCACCAACACACCACACCACCACGCACCCAGCATCGCCAGTCCGCTGTGGGAAGGGGAAGGCGCACAAGAGGTGGCCACTAACGAAAGGACCCTACAGGCAGGCGTCCAGCACACCACATCGAGCGACAGAAGGCCGGCCTGCCTGGCCAAAGGGAGTTTTTGATGACAGGCTAAAACCCTAGGCTGGTTCGCCTTGTGGCAATGTGTCGAAGGCATCGCTTGCGAATGGGCGCCTGGGCAACACTTGGCTCCGCCTGACTGCTCGAGTTCTCGTCTGGATTCGCCTCGCCGTTTGTTGCCACTGGCTTCCGCGCCGTCAGAAACCTCGCATCCGACTTGTTGAGGAATCGATCGGTGCAGAGAACAACGGCCGCCCCAGGAGGACCGCAAAGTTTTTCATTGCAGATTCTTCGGCTCCGGATGGCGAATTCGATACAGGACCCGTTATTGTTCGTCCAAGCTTGTCACATATCTTCCTTGCTTACAACGGTCTCACTGCGGATGCCCTCGTCCGGTACTGGGCTTGTGACTGCCGCATGAGCTTCTCTTGAAACCTGTATTCTCCAGGATCATAGAGTGGTCAATTACGAGCTGACCCCCCTTGGGAGCCGAGCGGTCCCAGAGAAAAGGTCCATCACTTGCACTTTGCGACGCCCACTCGTGCACCCCGCAACAAACTAGCCTGCGGGCTGACCCATCTCGTCACACTTCTCACCGAGCAGGGCGAGTCCACCCAGCCAGCTGGAGAAGACAATGTGTGATGAAAAGACTTGCTGTCGTGCAGACAATAGTCGAAGTGCGTGAGATAGCGGCGTGGCGGCAGGGGGGGTTCGCGAACTAGGTAGGCATTTCCCCATCCTTTCTCCCACAGGTCTTGGATGGCCACCATGTCGGTTCGTGCAGCTGCCAACCAGCGTCCACACCACCCACACTCTCTTATCTCTCAATTTCACGAACCAGCCCAGGTGACAGACAAGTGGCCAACTAGTGTTTGGAGCCCTCGGCCGTTCTTGGTCCCGGATAGCGGAGGGGGCACGCACCAGACCGGGATCCCAAGTGCGGCATCGTGGTGGTTAGCTTTGCTGACTCTGGTATGGCACCTCCGCGCTTTTCCAATATTGGGAGATTCGACATACATTGTCTCCATGGGACTGGATCTGGCTGGTGGCTTGAGCGTCATGTGGTCCATTTTGGTGTCTCTCTGTCATGTTTCATTGACCCGACTGGGCTGGATCCATGGTTTGTGATGGTTGGGTTTCACAGAAAAGTTGCTCAAGCATGTGCAGTTCCCCCACGTCGCCCAGGCATATCCTGATTATTCCCTTGGCGTCCTGCGCCGGCCCAAGCCGACAGAATCTGGTTCTAATGGTCTCCTCTAAACCGGAAGAGGGTGCTCGACATATCAAAAGCTTGGAAAAACCAGGCAGACTAAGGTTGTCTCAGCGCCACCGCATGGCAGCTGATTGGCAGTCGCCTGCCTGATGTTGCACGATCGCTCAGACTTGCCTCCTTCACATCATCTCCTGCCGTCATCCGAATGGAGGTGTCGAGGCAAAAGAATGCATGTCTGTTCTGTCCTTGTCCCAGTGGACAATGGACAGTCCCTGGACGCATTAGTGTGTTGCAGGGCCGCAAGAACGAGCGAGGGTTCGGGAAGGATCTTTTCCCTCCCAGACCATCCATCACGCCCGGCACTTGTCGCGGCGCGGCCTCAGCCAGTTGGACAGATGACGATCCCGACGAGGGCCACTTGCTGCCACGGACTGTCGCCACCGGTGTCTTGGGAGGCAAAGCTCCCATCGGAAGAGGGGCGAACAAAGGTCTGCCATCACCAAAGCTGGTGGTGGCCCCGACTCGGTGCATACGTGGGACAGATAATGGGCAGGGTCCGGGGTGCGGAGGGCCATCGTGAGCCCATTCTTGCGTCTCTTTGTGCCTTCGTGCTTGATGACAGCTCATGTTACGCAAGACCGTTGAAGGGGGCTGTTCGGTTTCCATTGCCTGAGTCAAGACCCGTGTGACGAGACGAGACCGGGGGGAGGGGGCCTTCCATTGTGTGCTTCTTGCTTTTTCTTTTTTGGCCCTTCGCAGCCATCCCGAAGCTATCCGCCGGGGGGCGTGGGCGGAAGAGCTCCTGGAGCTGCTGCAGGAACCGACATGCGGCCCGTTTCTAGAGGCCCAACTTTTTTTCCCCCTCTCATGTCCCCGGACAACAGGTCCGGCCTGGGGTGCGGCAAGACGTGGACTGCAGCTATCCGGGGGGGCCCAGCGCAGACATTGATATCTGACATGCGGTATTGAGACCCTTTTCCGCAGTCGTCTGATAGTCGGACGAGCGATGGGCCTGCATTCTTCTGATTTTGCTGCAGTGAGGCGCGATTATCGTCGCAGACTGCTGTTGCACAAAGACCATTGACCTTAGTCAGTCCCGCTCTTGGAAGCGTCGTGGGATTCCCGACCCCTTTTTTCCCTATCCTTTTCCCTTTCTCGATGGGGGGCCGATGACGGCGAGCTGCGGGTGTCCGTGGGAAAGAAGCAGGCAGGCAGCGGGCCATGCGCTGTGCCGGTGCGCGGGTGCCGGTGTAGCGTTGCTGCGAGAGTTGTACGGCTTGTCGCGTTGAGGCAGCTCGTTGAGGTCACGGGTTCGGGACGATGCTTGTTCCTTCTTTGGAGTGACGAGGTTTGCTGGTAGAGCTGAGATAGGTTCGATGGAACGAGCTGACGAGTACAATAAACATGTGTCTGGGAATCACTTGTGGCAATGCTGTATCGTAGTGATTGTACTGTAAACAGCGCCTTTTGTGTTTGATATGTCGTCAATAGCGGCACCGTTGATTCTCCATGGGATATCGCATGGTGGACGTGATCGGCTTCGAGTCTACAAAGCAGGACGCACAATATGAACACTGCATTCACGGTGGCAGGTAGCGTTTCTTTGGAGAGTAGAGTTCTTGTTCACCGGCTGCTCGAGAATGTTCTGATCCTTGTTTTTTTTTTCTTCTCCTTTTCTTCACCCGTGCTGCTGTTGTAACCTGCTGTGCATCCCCCCTTTTCTTTCGCAGCCCGCTTCCCAGGATCCCAACGTCCAACAACGGAACATACCGTATCACGGATGAACCCTGGTGCGTGTCGTCCGTCCGTCGCCCATCGTCATAGCGCGTAATCAAGCGATGCGGTGCTCTGATGGTCGAGCCAAGAGAAAAGGGGAGGGGAGGGGAGCAGTCTCAGGAAAGCGTCGTGCCCCCGATCGACCCGGAGTGTGCCTACCGAGACGCCGTGCTGCCCTGATGCCAATGCTCACACAAGAGGGTACGGGAGGGGGACGCGGGGAGGAATTTTGGCGGCTAGGGTTATTTTGCGGTACGTGTGCACTGCATTGTCGATTGTGTTCACGATGCGGGTTCTTGGAAGGGGGGGGGGGGGGGGGGGGGGAGGCTGTCGTGTGAGCTTCGTGTTTCTCTCGCCCCGCGGTCCGCTCGCGCCCCGATGGGCGAGGACAGGGCGCGGTTTGCGACGGGCGCCGAGTTCTTTCGCTGTTCGCGTCTTCGCGTGGGCGCCTTCTTTCTTGAGGGCGACGGTGGCACGACGGTACTGTCTGGAATAAGATGGGAGATGTATCCATGTTAAGGGGGGTGCTTGCAGTGACATGTGTTGGTGTCTCCTATGACAATGTTCGGGAGGGAGCCTGTGGCTCTTTCGATGTCGAGGGTGAATTTCTTCGATTTTTGTCCTCCTTGTCCTGAACCACCTAGTGTTGGGCAACTAGGTTGGTTAGGGGTATTGAGCTTCCTGTAACCTACAAAGTCGTTGCAATTAACAGGATGGGTAAGTTTGCCGAGTTACGAAGTCGGCAGTGTCACACCGTCCAGTCAACTCATGCTGGGAGCTTGATGTAGCCATGCAGGGACACACAGTACCGACATCAACTCATCGAGCTTCTTGTTGTCCGTGAAACGTTGGCATAGTTAGACCTCAACTGGGAACAAGCTGCGTCGTTGGCTATCACTCATTACTGCTTCCAGGACAAGTATGCAGCTATCCTGGACATCCGTCTCTGTTTCCTTGAGTCGTTTGTTGTTGATGTGGTCTGCTCAAGTTGAGATTGACAATCTTGAGCCGGCAGGCTGAGGGCAATTGCCGTATGTGTATCGGGGCTTGCTCTAGGAGAGTCTACCCTCATTTGTTGATTTGAATATCTCCTTGTTTGAGTTCTCACAGTTCCTCTCCTGGACCAGAAGAGCGATTGATCGTTCAGCCTGGACCAAGGAAGACAGATAAGGATAACCCACACATATCATGAAACAATGTGAGCTCCAGCTCAGAACAGTTAGCTATGAATGTGTGGTTTTTAATAATGATGGCTCACGGCGAAGAGTACCAATGTTTCTCAATACTAACTATTACAAGAGATGATTTGTTGCAAGTTTTCCAATATAAATCATCGATGACATATGTGAACGGACTGAGAAGAAAGAGAGTTTTACCATAACTACTAGCATTCTCCAGTTGCGCAGTATCACGGATGGTAGCGGTCTGGATCTGAAGTCGGTAATGTATTGCAGTGGGCACTGGACGAACTATGCAGAGCACGGTTCTTTTTTATATCATACTCACACAATGTTTCGAAAGCAAGGATGCTGGCATGGTATAGAAAGCGTGTTGGATGACGGAGGAGTTTAAGTATTTGAGTTCTCCCTCCTGAGTCAATTCATAATCTATTCCCACAGCCTTAGGGCCTTCGCTGTTCTCGGTCATGCCGCACTTTAGAAGCATGGATCATATGCTGCTTAAGATGCAAGCTCTACTCACTCAAAACCTTCCTGTGACGAAGTCATCCGCTCTTTTACTTGCTATGTTGGCAAGCCGCATACCTCTGGTTGCCCTATTTGAGTGACAATGGGTTTTCAACGTGTCAAGATTCTCTTTTTCACCTCAAGGCATTCGACAGCCCGTAGGCACGGAACTGATCAAGTTCTCTGGCTGATCCCAGAGTTATAGAACCCAGCAGGTAATGAACAATTAACTCCTTGTAAGGCTCTGTTGACATGTCAAGCTATGCAGAGCAAGTGTCATGCCCAGGCATGTACGAACCAAAGCCGGCTTTGTATGGGCGGGTTTTTCTGACGCAACGCCAGCTCATGAGTTTCTTTTTGAAACAAGCTGTATATTGAAGGTTGTCCCATAGGTTGCCTACGTACAGAATCCGCTCAACATGCAAGACGTAGGTTGCTTGACGCCCAAGACGGACATAGAGGGCGTTGACTTTGTGAGCTACAACGCGAGGAACAACATTATGGCATCGGCCGTACTCGACACATGACGAGGCTGGAAATAGACGGCACGTTTGGTTGATTGGAAGTAGCATCGAGTCTTCACGTGCGGTTGTGATTGCGATTCTGACAAGTTCGCAGGTTCTACCAGATGTACATGGAAATCACCAGCTAAAGGCAGGGCGTGGAGGGGCAAGCGACGGCCCAGGATGTATCTTTTGCTAGTGGGACCAGCCGTGGTTTGCCTTCCCGGGATATCGACTGTGATGGCCAAAAATAGCCAAGCCCGGACCATCCCCCTGACAGGCCGCCCTGGAAATGGCGGTATCTTACGAGGATTGGTAAATCCGCGAATTGCATCTCAATTTCCGGTCAATGCAAGCTGTGCTTGTATCGAAGTGGAAGGACTCGAGCGCTCTTCTGCTACTCGGAATACGGGTTGCAGGAACCTCTCTTCCATCGTTGAGACCCATATCAACAAGTGAATGCTGAATGCCCGTGAATGCGTGTGTAAAGTACCATCAGGGCTAGAATGCACATTTGGAGTACCTGTAGGTACCTCCACTCGCTGAATACACCAAAATTCAGAGAAGCTAGGGCACTTTAGGTTCAGGGTGGAGCCGTGATTGCGGACGATAGAGGGGGATCTCTCGCCCTGGGACCCGCAAATAGCAGCCATTAGTGCCCCTGGATTTGCTGCCCAGAGCTGGGAGCTGACCCGGCTGGCATTTTCTGGCGTGTTACCTCGTCTGAACACGGTGCTGCCCGCGCGTTTTGTACGAGCTAAAATATTGACGGGCTCCAAAAAGGACAGGTCGTATCTTGTCGACGAGAGGCATCCCTTTTCTCCCAGCTCCTTTGCTCGTGAGAACCACCACCGCCGCTGCCCATTCATCTCCCACGGCCTCGTGTTCTCTTTTTCGTATCAGAGCTCGGGTTCCTTTTTTTCTTCTTCTTCGACATCTTCTTTTTTCCCCTCCCGACATCAAGCTCTGTTCGTCGCACGCCGGACACTTGGTGCTCGCCTGGTCCCTGCAGGTTCGCTGATCTCAGGACCTCCAATTACCCGGCCTTGGCCCTTTTTTCGACACTTTCATTAATTTTCCTATCTCGACGTTGGAAACCCTCGACTTCGTAATTCCTACCCCGGAACGATCGGCCCTTCCGTTCGTTCTGATCAGTTGCCAGCTCGACAATGGCTGCTGATAAAGCTACCGCCGTCTCCGGCGCCAATGTCGACGGAGCCGATGCTCTGCGCCGACGCAATGTTGCAGCCGCTCCAGGAGCTGTCGCCCCGAGGGCCGAGGCGGACGACCGCAAGAAGGCCCAGAAGCAGGGCCAATCCTTCCTCCAGATCCTCGATGCTTGGGAGCCCGTCATTGCCTCTCTCCTCTTCACAGGTGTAGCCCTCTTCACCAGACTGTGGAAGATTGGCCAGTCCAACATTGTCACGTAAGTAACTGGCCTCCTTGCAATGCCCATTGCGACTGGTCAGACCCCGGGTAGCTGACAATGTCTCGCGTGGCTTATAGCTGGGATGAAGCCCACTTTGGCAAGTTCGGATCGCACTACCTCCAGCACACCTACTACTTCGATGTCCATCCTCCTCTCGGCAAGCTTCTTGTTGGCCTGTCCGGCTACATCGCCGGCTACAATGGCTCCTTTGAGTTCAAGTCGGGCGAGAAGTACCCCGAGGAACTCGACTACACTACTATGCGTGCTTTCAACGCCCTCTTCGGCGTTGCCATGGTGCCCATGTCCTACTTCACTGCCCGCGCGCTCAATATGAGCCGCCCGGCTGTCTGGCTCATCACCCTGATGGTCCTCTGCGAGAACTCGTACACCACTATCAGCCGTATGAAACCCGCCCCCAAAGACAAAGAACGCAGCAGGGTTCCGGACTAACATGTGTCTCCAGGCTTCATCCTCCTCGACTCCATGCTGCTCTGCGGTACTGTCTCGACCGTCCTGTGCTGGGCCAAATTCCACCGCCTCCAGAACAAGAGCTTCGAGCCTGAGTGGTTCTTCTGGCTGTTCATGACTGGCTTGAGCATCGGCTGTGTTTCTAGTGTCAAGCTGGTGGGCCTGTTCGTGACTGCCATGGTCGGCCTTTACACCATTGAGGACCTCTGGAACAAGTTTGGCGACCTCAAGATGCCTCCTGTGAGCATCACTCTCTCTGGTTGACTTTGCCATTGCCATCTCTAACCTTGTATTAGCTCGAGCTCGGTGCCCACGTCGTGTCTCGTGTCGTGGGACTGATCGTTGTTCCCTTCCTTGTGTACCTGCTCAGCTTCGCCATCCACTTTGCCGTCCTCACAAAGACTGGCCCCGGCGATGCCCAGATGAGCTCTCTCTTCCAGGCCAACCTCGAGGGAACCGAGGTCGGCAGAAACAGCCCGCTCGAGGTTGCTTACGGTTCCAGGGCCACTATCAAGAACATGGGCTATGGTGGAGGCCTCCTGCACAGTCACGTTCAGACCTACCCCGAGGGTTCCAACCAGCAGCAGATCACCTGCTACCACCACAAGGATGCCAACAATGACTGGTTTTTCTACCCCAACCGCCGTGACCCCGATTACAACCCCGAGGAGGAGCCCCGTTTCTTCGGTGATGGTCAGGTTATCCGTCTGATCCATGCTCAGACTGGCCGCAACCTGCACTCTCACGAGATCGCCGCCCCTGTCACCAAGGCCGACCGCGAGGTTTCGTGCTACGGCAACCTGACTGTTGGCGATGAGAAGGACCACTGGAAGGTCGAGGTCGTCAGCGATGTCGCCTCGAGGGACCGCTCTCGCATCCGCACCCTGACCACGGCTTTCCGCCTGAAGCATGAGGTCATGGGCTGCTACCTTCGCGCCGGAAACGTCAACCTCCCTCAGTGGGGCTTCAAGCAGATCGAGACCACTTGCACCAAGGAGAACAACCCCCGTGATACCTACACCCACTGGAACGTTGAGGCCCACTGGAACGAGAAGCGTATGTTCCCTTCCGAGTTTGACTCCCCTGACTTGACTTGTGCTGACGCATCTATCCCTAGTCCCTGCGAGCGACCCAGGTGTTTACAAGTCTCCCTTCCTCCACGACTTTATCCACCTCAACGTTGCCATGATGACCAGCAACAATGCCCTGGTGCCTGACCCTGACAAGCAGGACGACCTTGCCTCTCAGTGGTGGCAGTGGCCCATCCTGAATGTCGGTCTGCGCATGTGCGGCTGGGACGACAGCATTGTCAAGTACTTCCTGCTCGGCAACCCGTTCGTCTACTGGGTCTCCACCGCCAGTCTGGGCGTCTTTGGTCTCCTGGTGGCCTGGTACCTGATCCGATGGCAGCGCGGCTACAAGGAGCTCTCCCAGGGAGAGATCGACCACATCCACTACGCTGGTGTCTACCCCGTTATTGGATGGTTCCTGCACTACCTGCCCTTCGTTGTCATGGCCCGCGTCACCTACGTGCACCACTACTACCCTGCCCTCTACTTTGCCATCATGTGCCTGGGCTTCCTCGCCGACTGGTTCCTCCGAACCAAGGCCAAGGCCCTCCAGTATGCGGTCTACGGTGTTCTTTACACCATCATCATTGGTCTCTACATCTACTTCATCCCTATCTGCTGGGGTATGACTGGACCCAACAAGAACTACAGCTACATGAAGTGGTTCGATTCGTGGAGGATGTCGGACTAAGTCGGGCGTGTCCAAGCTGATCAACCAACACACGAACTCGACGTACGTCATGAACGAAAAAACAAAGAAGATCTTAGACGGTGGGGGTAGAGTGGGCACCCCATGCATAAGGGGTGCTGATTTTGGCGGGGCAGATGAAGGGAAAAACCATCTCCGTTCTCTGCATTGTCATCTTTTGTTGCAATGTACGGATAGGTAGGGAGGCAGCATCAAGGACAACTGGACAGGAGTTCTGGCTATGGGGCTTTGCTACGATACAAGGCGCGCAAACTACCACTAACAAAAAAGCTAAAAGGGCAAATCTTTTGCTGTTCACTAATACGACTGAACATCGTTCTCTTTTGTAATGAACACCGCGGTACCATATCTCCTCTGTGCTGTGCCTCGGTTGGGTTCGTGATTATGCATTAATAGTAGTGTACAGACATGAGCTCGTGTGTGTTAACCAAGAAGAGGCCCCCTTGTCTCGACTCAATTGACAATAATGATAACGATCCTCCTGGGTATTCTCTATCAGCTGTAGGTATGCCAGGCAATCTTTCCTCTGTGTGATGGGCCCGTCCTGTTCTGCCTGATGGTATGGTACATCGAAGATCTCGCGTGTGCGGGATAGGGAGGTGGTGCGTCTGGTTTCAACCTCTTCTCATGCTCGATTTCGTCTCAGCAACAACCACCATAGCTCCCCCTCTTGCTCGCGTCGGCCGATAGCTTCACCTGCCGGCTGCCGCCGGCGCTGGGCCCCTTGACGCCGGACCTCCGGTCGTTGAGGTCGTACTTGCCGGCCTGGATGTTCTGGTATATCCTCTCGGCGACGCGCATGAAGGCCATCTCGACGTTGTCGCCGCTCTTGGCGCTCGTCTCGACGTACTCGAGCACGCCGTTGCGGCGGGCCCAGTCCTCGGCCTCCTGGCGCGTCACTTCTCTCTGGTTCTTTTGGGCACCGTTGCCGCCGGCCTCCTCCGATGCCTGCTGCTGCTGCTGCATGGTCAGGTCGGCCTTGTTGCCGACGAGGACGACGACGATGTCGGGCTCGGCGATCTGGCGCAGGTCGTTGAGCCAGTCGATGGCGTGCTGGAAGGTCTGGCGGCGGGTCAGGTCGAAGACGAGCAGGGCGCCCGAGGCGCCGCGGAAGTAGGACCGCGTCACCGACTTGTACGTCTCCTGGCCGGCCGTGTCCCAGAGGGAGAGCTTCATGTGCTTTTGCGGCTGGGAGGGGCCGTGCTGTTGTGCCGCCTTGGTGGGGGGGTTCCTGCGCGGCGCGGGGAGGCCGCCCTCTGGCTGTTGCTGCCCGTGTGACGTGGGCGACGAGGAGGAGGGGGAGGAGGAGGAGGAGGTAGCTGCTGGTGGTGTCTGCGAGTCGTCTTTTGATGATAATGATTGTTGTTGCTGCAGCTGCTGGTCGGGGAAGAGGGTGGTGGTGGTGGTGGTGGCGGAGGGGGCGAGGGAGGAGCTGTGCGGCGGGCCGACGGGGACGATGCGGCTGCCGAACTCGACGCCGATGGTGACGTCGTGGTGGGCGACGAAGCGGCCCTCGCAGAGGCGGATGGTCAGGCTGCTCTTGCCGCAGCCCGAGTCGCCGATGCAGACGAGCTTGGCGATGTAGTCCCACGGGGGAGAGGCGGAGTCGGAGGACATGGCTGGCGGTCTGTGTGTGGGGAGGGAAGAGGAGGATTGGATGGATGGATGGCCGCGCCGGACGGGTAGAGAGAAGGCAGGCGGTGCGGTGCGTGTGAGACGGAACGGTCCCGAGTAAGGAGAGAGCGAAAGAGAGAGAGAGAGAGAAGGGCCGTGGACCCGGGACCGGGTTTCGGATAGATCGGAGTGAGGATGGGTTTTCAGTTAGATAGCTCTGGATAGGTGCCCAAGTTGAACTTGTTGCTTTGAACCCGTTTTCGGTCGCATATATGCTCCAAAGGTGAGGTGGTGGTTTGGTTATGGGGCTTGTTTACACAAGCTGCATGCATTACACTACAAGGCGAAATG
The DNA here is from genome assembly GCF_004353045.1 of Thyridium curvatum. NCBI lineage: Eukaryota > Fungi > Ascomycota > Sordariomycetes > Thyridiales > Thyridiaceae > Thyridium > Thyridium curvatum. The sequence goes on along the minus strand of NW_022156806.1, from coordinate 273,891 downwards.
GGTGTCGCTAGTAATTTAGGGGAGTTAACTTCTATTTCTCAGGACCGTGGGGTAGACTGTGGCTTTGTGGGACACACTTGTACTTGTAGCAGGGAGGTGCAGAAGGCCGCCATGCCTAACAAAGGTATTCCTTAACCTCACCTGGGCAAGTACACGATGGTATTATCTCCGCCTGCCGGTATTAGTCAGTGCACAGACCAAGCCAGAGGTGGTACATACCTAGGTATTTGAGCTCGTCTAGATTACGGAGTAGGACGCCCTTAATGCCAATAGCAAGAGAAGACGCAACATTGTTCTCATAGAGGTGCGTTCTGATCAAGATGCTTAGAAAAGGTGTATTGTGGTTTTGTTAGGTCTATCATTACCTTGAGGTAGGTAGCGAACAGTTTTACGTTCAAACAAGATGGAACTTGTGCAAAAGATCCAGCGGCACCTAAGTCGCCTTCTAGCATTAGATAAGGTACCTAGGTAGGTAGGTGGCAATTGGGCCAGAACCCGGCCGTGTGGGCACGCTGCCTCCCCACTTGGGCTTATCTTCACAGGTGACGCGAGGTCGTGGTTCAACTGACACGACTCGGCCCCGGTGACCTGACACTGGTGACGTTATCACTGGGCTTGGTTGCCAAGCGATAGTCAAATTAGTTGACGGACTGCGAACAGAAGTACTTGACTACCTAGGTATCCATCAAGCCCATCGGATTTAGGTAGTGGGAAAGCCCTTCCGGGTTCCAGGGCCCGGATGTGACAAGGATATTGATTGTTAAGATTGAGGTAGCTCCTGATGAACTTCCGGCAACTACCTAGATTCAGACGCCCACTTGGTTGCCAGTTGAAAATGGAGGGGCAAAATTGGTGGTGGTATTGATGCTTGCGTGCGTTGTTGCATGGGACTAGCCTGAAAATTAGGTGAGAAGTGTGCCTTTATCCCCCATGTGATTCAGTGGCTCCTGCCCCCCATTTCCACTAGGCAGGAAACCTGGAGCGGGCTTAGCACTAAACGCACCCGGATGGAGCAATCCATCATTCAAACCGTCCCCGTCCACCCGCCGTGAGATCAATACACTTACTGGAGCACAAGCCTCAACGATCCTAGAGGCTCTTGATATTCATCCACCTCATCTTGTCGAGCATCGGAGGGAGCGCACTCGTCAGGAGCTAGCCTCATAGGTGGCCCTGTGAACTCGGGCGCGGAGACAGGCCCGTGGGATACGATGTTTTCCGAGTGTAAGTCTTCTGCTGCCTGCACCGCCTCCATCTGTCGTGCCCAGAGCATGATGAATGCAAAGTGATTGTCAGACTGACCAACAAATCCTACAGATGCCTCTAAATTCCTGGCACAGTCCCAATCTCGACTGTCAAACTTTGGTCAGACGGACGATGCGGACAACGCAAACCGGAGAGCGGCGGACTGGCAGTCTCGTGGGACCAGGAACTACGGCAGATCGTTCTTATCGCGGGGCCTTGGAGCTGCCAACCCGTACCAGCAAGGCGGCTCCCGCTTTGGGAACCTGAACTTCGCATCCCGCTACTCTACACAAGACGCGCCGCTATTCCACAGCGCTCGGGGCGACATACAAGAGGCCGACGACGAGGATGAGCGGGACCGGGAGGCGGCCGACCTGTACGCCCTGCAGCAGTCGCGGCGGGTGTTTCCCACACACAGGCTCGAGGAGAGCTCCGAGACGGAGGGCGAGGCCAGCCGTGGCTCTCTCGGCGAGAGCCAGGAGCACGAAGGAAGGACCTATGGCGACAGGCCCCGGGGGCTGGGAATCAAGAGCAGCTGGAACGGAACGAGAAGCTTCTATCGCAGAGCGGCCAACCAAGAGCCCGTGGCGGAGGAAGCCGAAGACCTCGCCCGACAGAGCTCCCATGAAAGCTCCGAGGGCAAGGGCAAGATGGTCGATGTTGGCCTTGAATCCACGATAGGCGGTGAAGATGATGATCCGCCCGCGGACCTGACTACAGAGACACCCATCGACCCGGACCCTCCGGCCTTCCAGCAGTTCAAGTCGACTGGCGGCCCGTCGCGCTTCACCCTGCGCCGCGGTTCAGTCAACGAGTCGGAAATGGGCCTGCTGCAGCAGAGCGCGGCGACCACCAACGTGCTGCCCGCGACGGAGATGCCCTCGGATGGCGAGATATTCAAGCACGATCCTTTCTTCGCCTATATCTACATCATTGCCATGGCGTCGTTGTTTGCTACGTTTGTACTGGTCTTCCTGCACACGTCGGCGACGGGCGGCAAAGGCCCGATAGGCGATACCATCTACACGACGCTGCGCTCGTCCTTCCACCTCCTCGCGGTCGACACGCTGGTGGCCGTCATCGTGTCTCTGGTCTGGCTTGCGGCGTTGCGGTCCTTCGTGAGGTACCTGGTCGGGCTGATCATCCTCGCGGTCCCCGTCATTCTGTTTTCTTTCTCGCTATACCCCCTGATCTCGAGTTACAAGGGACCAAACGGCGGCAGCAATCTGCAGGACGAGGTGATGAGGTGGACGGCCGTCATTCCCGGAGCGTCGGCCATCCTATGGCTCTATCTCGTCTACAAGGGAAGGTCGGCTCTGAAGTCTTCGATCGAGATTCTGGAGTTCTCGAGCCGCATTCTCGCAGCCAACTCGGCGCTTGTCCTCGTCGGCATGGCATGCCTGGCGCTTGTTGTGCTCTGGACATGGGCGTGGCTGGCCATGTTCACCAGGGTCTTTCTGGGTGGCTACTTCTCGACTTCCCTGTCTCGATGGATTATCAGTGCGTCCAGCTGGTGGCTCGGGATCTACTTTGTCCTGATGTATCTCTGGACCCTGTCGGTGATCTCGGGCGTTCAACGGGGTACCACGGCTGCCACCGTCTCTCAGTGGTACTTTCATCGGAATGTGCAACCGGCGCCGTCGTCGAGGGAAGTGGTCAGTGCTGCTCTGAACCACTCGGTGACGACGATATTCGGCTCCATCAGCCTCTCCACCCTGCTGGCGCTGGTCATCCGGCTGCCATTGTTGGTGCTGCCCAGGAGACTGGCGGGCATCATCACAATGTTCTTCTACTCGTTTGTCCCGACGCCGATCACGGCGTTGACGAACCCGCTCACTCTGACCTACGCTGCCATCCACTCCCAGGACCTGGCCACATCGGCTAGAGGCCTGACCCAGATGGACTTCTTGTCGCCGGACACGCCCACGACGACACTGACACCAAGGGCATTCGGGCGCGGGCGGCGCAACAGGGCTCCTCTGCTCCCTTACCGCCTTGCCAAGCTGCTGCTCCACGCGACGCGGTTCATCATGGCGACGGCGCTGGGGTTCGCGGGCTGGGTGATCACGGCGCGGCAGCTGCGCATCCCGGACGGTATGGGCATCAGGGGGAGCGCGTATGCGTACGTGGTCGGGCTCGTGGCCAGCTTCATCGGCTGGGGCGTGCTGGGCGCCATGGAGGGCATCCTCAGCGGCATTGTGGACGCCGTGGTGATCTGCTACGGCAGCGAGACGCGCATGGCGGCGGGCGGCGGCGGGTACTGCATGGAGGCGGCGTACCTCTTTGGTGGCCGGGGTGATGAGCGAGACCGCGAGGCTTACTACTGAGTTTTGATCGAGGTTCTCTCGGGGGTGGGGGGGGGGGGGCCTGAGCACGTTTGTATCGCACTGGATAGTGAAGTGAATAGCGGTATGGTGTGGTGTGGTGTGGTGTGGTGTTTACAGAACAAGCGTCGGCAGAGTGGTTCAACGACGCGGATTAGAGAATCGGAATATATTTCAATGACTGAAAGGCACAGACAGCGTGGCTCTCTGCAGTGCTGTAAGAGTTTGTTGATTCAAGATTTAAGCATAACTAGGTTGAGCATCCGCAGAGTACCTAGGTAGGTATCCGCAGAGCATCCGCATGTGGTCGTGGAGAAGGGCCGGCAGCTTGGTCTCGTATAAGTGCACCAAGCTGCTGATGGGCCGGCAACTTTGCTTGAGGTCTCTGTTGTGCTCTCGTATAAGTGCACCAAGCTGATAGGCAATGAATCAATTTCCGTAATTGGCACAAGCTCCGCCAAGAGGCAACTAATGCTATCCTGCTCACGAATGGTCCTGGGTGGTTTCTTGGCCGTGGAATCAACGATCTAGATCGAAAACTGTTCGATACATGTACTTGTATGTCCGGGCGGGCGGGCGGGCCTTTCGGGCGCCGCCCCCGTCTGATCAGCGAGCCATCAGTCATCCGGCGCACCCCCCGCTCCAGTGCGAAAACGCAATCGAGTGAGGCGCAGTCGAAGCTTGGAAGCTGAAGGAACAGCGACGGATGCGCCGCTCGCCAGAATTTCGTCCCGCCACCGTGGCCCCCCATTTCATTCCGTGCGTCCCACGTCTCATGCACGCATTGTCCGTGACGATACGGGCCAGAAGTCTGACGATACGTAACTCAGATGTACTACCCAGAAGGCCTGGAAAGAGCTGGCCAGTTCTTGCCTCTGCCTCGTCATGGAGAAGAGGAAGGGGGAGGCCGCCGTTAGTGTAGATATAGTGCACCTAACACCCACCGTAGGTAGTTCACAGCATCCATCCATCAGCTACCTTACCTAGGTACTTACCGGGCGTAGTCAAGTCTTCTAGTTGAATTCATCCGTCCACACTCACTGCACTACACTACTACACTGCACCCACATTACCTGCCAAGCACACCGACGGCGCTGGCTCCCAAACCGCCTCTACAAGTACTTTACCCCTCTTTGGCTATCGGGTCTTCAGAAGGAGCATTGAGTGATCGCCCACCTGCTGCATATTAAGCTACCATTGGAACGCCACCCACGCATCTGCACGACAGCACCACCACTCCTTCTTCGTCTCACACTTGTCCACCTGCATACCTTTTTTTTTTCCCCTTTCTCACGAGAGCCTCGTCTTTTGATTGATCTCAGGCATCAAGCTTTGTATTCGACCAGGACACAGCACCCTGATGGCAGACTTTGACGCTCCTTCAGGCCCGCCCCCGCCCAAGGTCCCCGAGGGCTGGGTCGCCCGGTGGAATGATCAGTACAAGGAATGGTGAGTGTGTCTCTTTTCCATATGGCTCTGCACTCTTGAGGGGGAGGTTACTCTTTGTGTGTCTGCCACCGAGGCGGCAGATCTGCCCATGATTCAGAAGCCCTCCATCCGACACGAAGCGAATAGCTATGCTAACATCCCCGCGCCTCCGCCAGGTTCTACGTAAACACCTACACCAAGAAGTCACAATGGGAGAAGCCCACCGAGCCCGCGCGGAACCCGGCTGACGACGGCCCGGACGGCCCCCCGCCAGGCTACACTCCCGGCACCGCCCCGGCGCCCACCGACGCGAAGACCAACCCCTTCGAGAACGAAAAGAAAGGAGCCGCTGCCGACTACGCCGCCGGCGGCTCCTCGGCTCCCGAGTCCGAGGACGCCCGCCTCGCCCGCCAGCTCCAGGCCGAGGAGGACGCGCGGCGCGGATCCCCCGGCGCCGCCGGCAACAGCCCGTACCCGAACCAGCTCCCGCCCCGCGAGGGCGACAAGTCGCGCGGCCTGCTCGGCAAGCTGTTTGGCGGCGGCAAGAATAAGATCCCGGCCGGCCAGCAGCAGCAGCAGCAGTACGGGGGCGGCGGCGGCTACCCCGCACAGCAGCAGGGCCCGGGTTACGGCTCCCCCCCGCCTCCCCAGGGCTACGGCGCGCCGTACGGCCAGCCCTCGCCGCAGCCGGGCTACGGCGGCTACGCTCCGCCTCCGCCGCAGGGGTATGGCGGGTACGGCCCGCCTCCGCCGCAGGGGTACGGCGGCTACGGCGCCCCTCCTCCGGGCGGGTACTACGGCGGCGGGGGGTACCCCATGCAGCAGCAGCAGCAGCAGCGCCCCCAGAGGGGCGGCGGCGGCATGGGCATGATGGGCGGTGCGGCGCTGGGCGTGGGCGCGGGTCTGCTGGGCGGCGCGCTGATTTCTAATGCGATAAGCGACGGGCAGCATGATGCTTACCAGGAGGGATATCGTGAGTCTCCCCCTTTTTTCCTTCCTCGGCCTCTCTGTCTTTGAGAAAGGGGATGACTTGATGAAAAGACCGTGTTTGACTGACTTGGTGTTGCAGAGGACGGTGCTGATGGCGGCGGTGACTTTGGTGGTGGTGATTTTGGCGGTGGCGACTTCTAAGCAACAACGGACGGGTGGACGAATATGATGGACCTGAGGAAAGTAAGAGATTGATCTGTGCATTGATTCTCTCGGGCTGAAGGGAGGCATTTGACGTTGCGTCGGCTTTTATCGCTTAAAGAAGTCAAGAAGGGGGAAAGATGGGAATTGGGTCGATCGATCGAGCATGCTTGATGACCGAGTGCTATGCCATTGAAGCTTGGAGATCAGGCCTGCTGGTGGGAGAAGAAGACGAAGAAGACCGGTGAATACGAGACCACGAACGGGAGCCTGTGAGCTAAACATTACATAGCCGCATGAATGCATTTTTCTCTTCATTCCGGAGGGCGAAACACGCCTGAGCAGTTCCACGGCCAAGCCCAATATAGTGATGTACACTTCGTAGAGCTCGAGAGGAGCTTGTATTCAACTCCACTGTATGTCGCCTCGACGTCTACATCTTGGTTGGAGCCAGAAGGCTCGTTCATCGACCCCCCCTTGTACTCGTCCATCTCCTCCGCACTACATTACCTCCGGACACCCTGCGCCTTCTTGCCGCCGCCGTTGCCATCCTCCTTCTTGGAGCTGCCCGCCAGGTACGCCGCCATGCTGTCCATGGGGTTGCCGGCCCCGGCCTGCTGGCCGCCGGCGGCGCCGCTGAGGATGCTGTTCATCGGGTTCTGCTTCTGGCGCTGCTCGAACTCGGCCTTCATCTCGGGGTCCACTGCAAAGGGGGAAATACGGTCAGAAAAGAGCGCACTAATCTTTACATCATGGGGATGTTAGGGGGGGGGGAGGGAGAAATTCTACTCACTGTTCTCCATCAGGTAGGGCATGCCGACGAACAGGCCCATGCTGACGAGGCCCATCAGGATCATGGGGTTGCCCAGGATGCTCATGAGCGAGAAGCCCTGGCGCTCCGTGTAGTAGGCCTTGGGGCCCAGCGCCCGGGCCGAGAGGTACGCCCCGGAGCCGGAGGCGGTCGCCGCCACGGCGAGGGCCTCGCCGCGGTTGTCCCAGTCGTTGCCGCGGTAGGTCTCCCAGGCGCGCACGGCGAGGAGGAGGCCGCCCGAGTCTGCCTCGACGTCGATGCGCAAGGGGTGGAAGGCGTGCGTGGGGCAGTGCACGTCGGCGAGGTAGGACCCCGGCGTGACGTTGCGGAAGACGAAGGCGTTGGCGGCGCTCAGGGCGGCGCGGTGCGAGGCGTGCTGCGCCGAGAGCGTGGCGTGGGTCGAGGGCGGCAGGGCGCCTGGGTTGGCGACGGCGTGGCTCGCCGGCACGGCGATGGAGATTGTCGTCTGCTGCTGCTGCTGCTGCTGGTGCTGGTGGGTGGCGGCGGCGGCGGCTGTGGCCGCGAGGGCGGAGAGGAGGAGCGAGAGCTGCATCTTGTGTGCTTGTGGAGGGGGGAAAGGGGAGAGAGAAAGGCCCGGGTTGTAGTCGTGGATGTGGCCGGGCCGGGGGGGGATGGGTCGCGGATTGAGGTTAGAGATTGAGTGAGGTTTTGCGAGATGATGATGAGAGAGCTGGGATGGAGCTTTTGGTGAGATGTGTGGACAAGTACTAATTGTGGCTCCCCCGCCTGGCTTGGCCGCCAGCTGTGGTGGGACACCGTTACCTTCAACTAGGTTGTTACCAAGATGCCCCCTATTTCTCTCACGACTCACCACTTATCTCAAAATGGAATAAAAGCATCACGGAATTTATACATAATTTGCACTGTCATAGAAGCACAAAATGCCAGAGACTTTTCGAGCTACGCAAGATGGTAACGCAAGTGTGGTATCGTTATCCTGTTCAGATTTTCGCCATGCTACAAACGAGATAGACTGCCTTTTTTCCTTTTCATTCACCTCTCTTTCCTTTCTTCTTCTGGGGGGGGGGGGGGGTATTCTCTCGTTAAACCACGGTGGGAGCCTCCTCGTGCTTGTTCTCGTCCGCCTTGGCGCCGTCGCCGTTGCCGCTCGTGCGCGTCGCCTCGGCAGCCTTGAAGGACTGCTCAAAGTCGGCGATGATATCGTCAATGTGCTCAGTGCCGACGGACACGCGGATGAGGTCCTGCAAGAAGAAGGGAACAGATGTCAGCATATCGGTCTCTCCAGTGTGCGATATGGCATGAACCAGGAGAGAGAAAGAGAAAGAAGAAGAAGAAGAATCTTACCTCGGTGACACCGGAGCTGACCTTCTCCTCGTCAGACAGCTGCTCGTGGGTGGTGGTCCAGGGGTGGATGGCGAGCGTCTTGGAGTCGCCGACGTTGGCGAGGTTGGAGATGAGCTTGAAGCCGTCGACGACCTGGCTGCCGGCGGCGGCGCCGCCCTTGATGCCGACGCTCAGGACGCCGCCGAAGCCGCGCTTGAGGTACTTCTTGGCCATCTCGTGCGACGGGTGGCTCGGCAGGCCCGGGTACGAGACCCAGCCGACGTAGGGGCTCTTCTCGAGCCACTCGGCCAGCCGCTGCGCGTTGTAGGCGTGGCGCTCGGCGCGCAGGCTCAGCGTCTCGATGCCGAGCAGCAGCTGCTGCGCGGCGAAGGGGCTCAGGCACGGGCCGATGTCGCGCAGCTGCTCGACGCGCACGCGGATGGCGAAGGAGATGGGGCCAAAGGTCTCCCAGAACTTGAGCCCGTGGTAGCCGTCCGACGGCTCGACCATGAAGGGGAAGCGCGCGGCGTTGGCGCCCCAGTCGAACTTGCCGCTGTCGACGACGACGCCGGCGACGGTCGTGCCGTGGCCGCCGATCCACTTGGTGGCCGAGTGCACGACGATGTCGGCGCCGTGGTCGATGGGGCGGAAGAAGTAGCCGCCGGCACCAAAGGTGTTGTCGACCTGTCGCCAGAGAGCGCGTGTGACGCCCACGATTAGCGCAAGTGCGTTACGGCATCATCAGTCGATTCTGTATATCACTCACGATGACGGGGACGCCCTTGGCGTGGGCGAGCTCGGCGATCTTCTCGAGGTCGGGCACGTTGTACCGCGGGTTGCCGATGCTCTCGACGTAGACGGCCTTGGTCTTGTCGTCGATGGCGGCCGCGAGGTCCTCGGGCTTGTCGCCGTTGACAAACTTGGTCTGGACGCCGAGGCGGGGCAGGGTGACCTTGAACTGGTTGTAGGTGCCGCCGTACAGGTTCGAGGTCGAGACGATGTTGTCGCCGGCGCCGGCCAGCGTGGTGATGGCCATGAACTGCGCGGCCTGGCCCGAGGAGGTCGCGACGGCCGCGACGCCGCCCTCGAGCGCCGCTATCCGCTTCTCAAAGACATCGTTTGTGGGCTAAGTAGAAACGCGCCGGCTGGTCAGCCCACTCTTCTGTCCGGTGCTATTTGCCGGGGGTTTCTCATGGCGACTTACGTTCATCAGGCGGGTGTAGATGTTGCCGAACTCCTTGAGGCCGAACAGTCTCGCGCCATGGGAACTGTCGTTGAAGACGTAGCTCTGTCGCCCAAGCTGGTCAGACACGCGGGGCCGGCAAGGCAGAGAGCTGTGTGACGACTTACAGTAGTGGCGTAGATGGGCACGGCGCGAGAGTTGGTCTCCTTGTCGGGCGTGTGGCTGCAGACAAAGCAGACAGAGAGTCAGTCTCCTCTCTGCTTCCTCTGCACGACTACCTCGGGCAGCCCGGCTCTGGGCTGGGAGCTGGAACTACTTACCCCGCGTGGAGCTGGAGGGTCTCGAAGTTCTTGCTGAGCTCAGACATGATGGGCACAACGTCACGAGTGGCGACAAGAGAGGGCAGACGGGTCAATTGGCAACTGTAGAGCTGACAGGCCGCAAACAAGACTGTCAAGAAAGTCGAAAAAGAGAGGGGTGGGAGAATGGAGACAGAAAGCTACGAGAGATCGCGGGGAAGGGGAAGGGGAGAGGCAAGGTTGGTTTCACCCGGCAAAAGCTACTTTATATAATTAAGGCGTGCCTAGGACCCTTATCCCAACATCCTACCTGACTGGATGGGATCGACGAGCCTGTTCCCCTCCCGTCCAAGACCGCCCCCCGACGTGCCGTGATTCTTTGCGCTTGCGAGGGCAGCTCGTCGGCGACCTAGGTAGGATACTCTAGCTTTCCTGTGGCCTGTCTCGTTTCCCCTCCACTGCCTGTCGCCATTGTTAGTTCGATTTTTGGCCGGAAACGGTCAAGTGCGCGGTCCCGCCTCGAGCACGCAATCGCCCTTCCGGCTATGGCCAAGACTCTCTTGCGAGCATAGCTCTCGAGCGACACCGGCGAGGGAAATGGCACTGGGATCGTGTGGGGGGTTTTGCTGGTCGCTTGACCTCAAGCCCGTTGCTGTTCTGTGGCCTGTGCGTACCTGTGTTCTTTCCAGAGACTTGGAAGGGGCTCGGATGGATATCCGGGGATGTTCCAGGACGGCGAGACGGCGGCGGGCTTGTGATGGAGCTCACGGCAAGGAAGGCCTTGGAGTTGACTGCCCATTGAACATGGACCTCTGGGATATTTTCCTCCGCAAGACACTCACTTCTAAAAGAAAGACACCCACCCACCCGGCTGCCAATTCTGCCTCGACGGGATGTGTCAATTGTGTGGGGTAATACCTACTCGTACAGCAAACGACGGGTTGGCGATCCCTCTACCTAGTCGAAGCTCAAGAGGGAAAAGCACCAGAAACCCAAGAATTGAAGTGACCCCGCCGCGCTAGCCCGCCATAATCATGCCTTCGGAGCATGATATCACGTTCCGCATCCTGAGATGTCGTCAGTTTTAGCGTATTACGCATCCTACTTGTACAAGTACGGAGTAAGACCACGGAGTAGACGTCCAGTGCAGCAGGGGTTTTGTCGGCCAATCGCCTCGTGCAGATGCGTATCATCGGACGCCGCCCTCTCTGCGGGGAAAGCTGACTGGTCTGGTCTTGTGTGGCCGTCTTTGGTCATCTTCATCAAGACCGGGCCATGTCTGGTGGCTCTTCTGCGCGTGTGCATCTTCGAGGGCCGGCAGGGAAGGATGGGAGATGGCAAGAGTTGAATCACTCATGGGACATCGACATGAGAGTCACAAGTGCTGCCAATGGCTTTGAATTGAAGAAGACACGCAGATTGTATTTCCCAACGCCGGTCTACACACGTCTGACAAACAAGGGAAAAAACTCGTTATATCCGTTTCGTACCTTTTCACACATTGAGCTTCGAGTGAAGCATTGCGACCCGTCATTCCACACTTTTTCGCGATGAACCCAGCACAGCTGTGGTCAAACATCATCCGTTTCATGCCCAGAACCGGTCCCCCCTGCCCGTGGCCCCCGACATCCTCGCGGCGCGCGAGGCCCTGCGGCCGCCAGCGCCGCCGATGAAAAAGTCCTCCTCGGTCTCTACTCCTCCTCCTCCTTCCTGGCCTCCACCGCCGCCATCACCACCGCCGCGCCGGTCCCAACTCAGCGACATCTTCTTGCGCGATATCTCCAGCGAGGGCCGCCGCGGCAGCAGCGCGTCGGCGGGCACCGCCACGACCGAGACCCGTCACGCGGTCTGCATCTCCTTGGTCTCGGCCGCGCCCGCCGGGCCGACAACCGCCGCCCGAGCGCTACCACCCCCGCCCCTGCGCCAGCCGCCGCCGTTCTTGTTGAAGAAGCACTCCCTGGCCACGAGGAAGGCGGTCGCGGTCCAGAGCACCCACTCGAAGGAGGCGAAGGCGACGGCCCCGCGGGCGGCGCCGCACACGCTGCCACGGCAGTACTCGAGGCCGCCCAGGAAGGCCGCCAGGGCGACGAAGCTGACGAAGTTGAGGAGCAGGTTGGACGTGTCGACGGCCAGCCGGATGTAAGGGTTTTGCACTGTTTTTTTTCGTATCGACGCACACGGACGGTCAGCCTAGTTGTTTGGGGACCTTGTTTTTCCTTGTGGCACTACCACACCACACAGTCACGGGCCCCGAGAGGTTGCGTGGACTTACACATGGGGATGTACGCGTTGGCGACCATGATCCAGACGAAGGAGAAGATGGACCAGCACGGGACAAAGATCATGAGGTTGATCTCTCCCGGCGCGCTCATCGACCTTGTTTCCATATTATACCAGTTCGCCACTGCTCCCAAGTTAACTTTTCTGTCTATTCCGTCGGGGCGTTGCGGTTTCACAAAGGGGGGCCGGCGTACCATAAATGGCGAGGATGAGAATGAGAACAGCGATGGACAGCTGCACCCAGCGGAGGATGAGGATCGGTCCCCGGGCCTTCATCGCGCGGACCTTGGCAAGAACAGACATGGCCATTTTGTGTGTCGTTTTCTTTTAGACACCCCGCGGTATCTACAGTACGGCACGAAACGAAGAAAAGATACAAGATGTAAAAAGAGGACCAGCAACTTTCCAGCAGGTGAACAAGTCCGAGAAGAAAAGCTGCAACTGGTGCGCTGGACAAGGGAGTGACGAGAAGTAGAGTATGAGAAAAAATAGGAAATATGAAAGATATGACAAGAAAAGAGAGGTCGGAGAAAATCACCGGGTCAAATGGGATGCCAGAAACATAAAAGGGACATGGAAAGCAGGGAAACGAGATGAGGAGACGCAAGGACAGGGAAAGTCACTCATGCCTTTTCGCTGTGCCAAACTAATTAAAGATGCCGCCTGCAGCCAAGGGTGTTCGAGAATGGCGATCTCGAGGACTTGGTGGTGCAGCATCGTGGATATCGCAGTCTGAAGCCCACATGAAACGCCGTGATCAATGGGAATTCATGCTTCCGCTCAGGGCACAAAGCGCAAAGCCCACCACGAACCGCCCCCCGACCAATCCCCCGCAACGTCAACGAGCAGGGTCCACGGATGAGGATGCCGTTCCAATCACTGCACGTACTCCGTAAAAAAAAAGAAAAAAAAAGAGTAGTTTATCTCCTGCAAGAGCCGTCGCCTCACTGGGCTTGAGATTGCCGAGTTGCAAAGGTGCGACATGTATGAGCTTAGCATCGGAGACTGCAGACTTCAGACTGGATACGGTAATGACACGAGTCGTGATGATAGGCAACTGTCACAAAATAAGTAGGAGGAAGCAACACTGTTAGGAGACAAGGGCGGCGTCGCATGTTGATGTGAATGAGTCTCCAGTCTGGCATTTACACGGTCTTTACTGGTAACATGGAGACCAGCGAGACATGGTTAGGTTGTCCAGGAGGGGAGGGAGAAGAGCAAACAGAAAATTGAAGAATATAGTGAGGTACTCAACACACAGTCGCCTCTTGGAGAGCATCGCCACAGTAAACTGTAGTTTGTCGGACAGCCTGCCGCACAGGGAATGAGATCTGCGGCAATCGAAAGCTCAAGCCTACCACCTATGACATTGTCCTCAATCTGCCCCATAACGAGGCTGATGCGTCAGAGAAACGTTTGCTTGTGTGACAGCTCCACAGAACAGAGCGCGACCTTGCCCTCTCTGAGTGCCGAGAACAGGGCCAGGGTATCCTGGACGGGGAGGCAATGAGAAGCTTTGCGATTCGTTCCGCCCTGTCAACGGTATCGCTCGGGCAAGGGATTTCCATGTCTTGGCATGTCGCCAGCCCGTCTCGCCCGGGGGTTGTTGGGATGCCAGGCACGCCGTATGTTACGGCGTTTGTTGGGAGAAACAAACGTTGACACCGGAGGAAGATCAGATTCAAATCTTGGGATACCGTGAGTTTTGTGCCTACCACCTACCTAAGGTAGGTACCTAGGAAGGTATTCTTGGTAAGTGTTTGGTACGGAGGTACAACGTCGACGAGCCTTTCCTAAACGATCAATGAGCCGTTGCTGTGCGAGACTGACGAGACACAAGATGGCACAATAGCGTAACCAGACAAGAACTTGAAACATCTTTCTCATATGACAAAAGATCTGTTTCTCTTACAAGCAGCTGCGCTGCGAGCAAGTCCTTGTGGGGAGGGGGGGGAAGAAGAGATATATCGAGCAGTACTGCATGCCAAAGAACGGAGTCGGTAGGTGAGTCGGTCGAATGAGAGGAGAGGAGATGCACGATTCAGGTAGTTAATGCTTTTTAGCGCTCTCCTGGGGCAACTTCTAGTGCGCGCTCCCCCACACTCTCTGCCCGCGTCGGAGCGAGTCTTGGGGCCTTGGGGTGGCTTTTCGGTACAGTGTACAGCGAGGGCGGGGATCAGACTGGAGGCTGTCCAAAGCTTGCCGCAAACTGGTGCACTTTCTATCCAAACCAAATTTGCATGTGAAATCGGGCATCTTGGACACAGAACGGCGGCGTGCATCAACCCACGTGCAAACTAACTCAGGCCGCTGGGAAAGCCGCAGAGATCGGCGAGATCTGAGGCTCACTGCCTGCTCTAGATCCTCTCCAGATCCTCTCCCTATGCTTCTGTTTTCTTCTCCTTCCTGTCGCAGTATCGCATCGCATATCCGTACGGGAGGCGGTGACGAGATCTCGGATGCAAGATGCTTGCCGTCGCAGCAGAGGAAGAAGAATGGATGGAGAAGCAAAGTAAGACCGGCCTCCAGAATTGCCCCATGGGGTCCGACGGCTTGGGAGACATGAATAGCGGCAGACCCGGCCGTTTCACGACCTGGCCCTCCACGGCCACCAAGGTTCAACCGATGGCGCCGACGGGGTCCTCTTGAGGTGGACCGAAACTTCCGTCCGCGAAATTATCATGTGTCAGCCAGCCAGCTTGAGGGTTTTCCAGAAACCGCCAGTCAGCGCCAAGCATGCGCAGTGCTGGCTTGTGACCTTTAAAAGGACCTCCCCAATCTGGGTATGTACTAGGTATGTCAGCAAAAGCCCTCGGTCTCCCCTTAAGCGAGACGGGCTTGCCCAGATTGGTGTCTCGAGAGGGTTGTTAGGTCTGCATCACCAACGGCGTTCTCGATTCTACTCCGTAACCGCACCGCCCACCAGTGCAAAATGCGCGCATGAGGGTGCCAGTACGAAGTAAGGTACTGGAGAGATGAAAAAGCCATGATGGCCTGCAGCACACGCAAATCTGCCAGGGCTCTTTAGTGGATGCGATCCCTGTAGAAAATGCTCCGTAGGCCGTCCCGCGTCATGGACGGGGGTGGGTCTCGATGTGGAGACGGTGCCGAGGCCCTCGGATCTCACTGCAGTGGCCCATACTTACGGAGTACTCCTGCTCTAGCTTGTACCTACTCCGTATCTTCTCTCTCTCCAAGTCCAAGACCTCACTATCCCCACACAAGCTTAGCTTTTCGCAGATAAACGCCTCTTTGAGGAACCAAAGCCGGCCTGCACTTGGTCCTGGCATACGTGCGGCCTTCTCCTTTCTGTGTTTTGCGGGTTCACCACATCCTCTTCCTTAAATACCAGCTCCGGATCTCGATACGAACCTCTTGCGGGCCATCGTCGACGGTTTGACTCTCCCTCAGTACTGCCATTAGCGTTGATTGCATTTGTCGCGCGGCCTGTCTAATCGACGGAGCGACCTGTCGTCGATCGCACCCATTCTTCCCCTTGTTGCGTCAGCGCCCTTGCCAAGTAAGTTGGCATCCTGCCGGAGAGAGCGTCCCCAGCATACAAAAAGGCTCACAGTGGGCGTTGCAGAGATGTCTCTCGCCAAAATCCAGGCGGCTGTCGACAAGATCTCGGCGCCTCCCCCGCCGGGCTCGCCCTACGCCCTGCCTGTCCCTGGCACAGAGACCGAGGGTCGCACCGCTGTCTACCGCCACTGGCGCTTCCGAGACAGGCCCCTGATTGACACGTACGACCCCGAGATCCAGAGTCTCCACGACCATTTCGAGATCTCCGTCAAGACCTATCCCAAGAAGCGGTTTTTGGGATGGCGGCCGTGGAATCCGACCACCCAGGCCTGGGAGAACAAGTTCGTGTGGATGTCGTACTCTGAGGTCGCCGAGAGGAGGAAGAACCTGGGCGCTGGCATTGTGGAGCTGCACCACCGCGTCGGTGCGACGGGCCAGAAGTACGGCGTCGGTCTGTGGTCGCAGAACCGTCCCGAGTGGGAGATCACAGAGCTGGCCCTGATTTCCCAGTCGCTCTACCCGGTCTCCCTGTACGAGACCCTGGGACCCGAGGCCTCCGAGTACATCATCAACCACGCGGAGCTGACGTGCGTTGTCGCGTCGCTGCCGCACATCCCGGCTCTGCTGAAGCTGGCGCCCCGAACCCCGAAGCTGAAAATGATCATCTCTCTCGACCCTCTCGATGCTGGCGAGGTTGAGGGCTACTCCAAGGGGGCGCTGCTGACCCAGCTCGCCAAGGACGCCGGCATTCAGATCTACTCCATGACCGACGTCGAGGCCATCGGCGCTCGATCCGGACGGCCCATGCAGCCGCCCCGCAAGGACGACGTCGTGACCATCAACTACACCTCGGGCACCACCGGAAACCCCAAGGGTGTCGTCATCACTCACGCGAATGCCGTCGCAGGCGTGGCGGCGGCGCGAGCAACCGGCCAGATGTTCGCGGACGACGTCAACATCTCGTACCTGCCTCTTGCGCACATCTATGGCCGCATGGTCGATCATGCGGCCCTCTCCACGGGCGCTTGCATCGGCTATTTCCACGGCGACATCCTCGGCCTGGTCGACGACATGAAGCTGTTGAAGCCAACGGGCCTCTTCTCTGTTCCGCGGCTCTTCAACCGGTTCCATTCGGCCGTCCGAACGGCCACTGTGGAGGCCGACGGTTTCAAGGGCGCTCTGTCGAGGCATGTCATCAACGCGAAGAAGGCGTCCATGAAGCTGCCCCCGGGACAGGCCACCAACAAGCACTTCCTCTACGACAGGATATGGACGCGCAAGGTCCTCGCTGGCATCGGCCTGGACCGCTGCCGCGTTATGATCAGCGGTAGCGCACAGCTCGACCCTGACGTCCACGAGTTCCTCCGGGCTGCCTTTGCCAACCATTTCCAGCAGGGTTTCGGCATGACCGAGACCTATGCCACGGGTTTCGTTCAAGAGATTGGAGACTACACCACCGGGAGCATTGGAGGCCCCAGCCCCGGTGTCGAGGCCTGTATCGAGTCGTGCCCGGACCTGGACTACAACGTCACCGACAAGCCGCGCCCGAGGGGTGAGCTGCTTCTTCGGGGCCCGATCATCTTCAGGGAGTACTACAAGAACCCCGAGGAGAACCAAAAGGCCATCGATGCTGGCGGCTGGTTCCACACCGGCGACATCGTCGAGGTCGACGAGATGGGCCGCTTCAAGATCATCGACCGCAAGAAGAACGTCCTCAAGCTGTCGCAGGGCGAGTACATCTCGCCCGAGCGCATCGAGAACGTGTACATGGGCAGCTCCAACCTCGTGGCCATGGCCTACGTCCACGGCGACGGCAAGGAGTCGTCCCTGGTCGGCATCTTCGGCGTCGACCCGGAGCACTTTGCGCCCTTCGCCAGCAAGATCCTCGGCAAGCCGATCGCGCCCGGGGACAGGCAGGCGGTCAAGGCCGCGGGCCAGGACCCCAAGGTCAAGAAGGCGTTCCTGCAGAAGCTGGACGCCATCGGCAAGGCGCACAAGTTCAACAGCTACGAGCGGGTGCGCGGCGTCTTCCTGGACGTGGAGCCCTTTACGATTGAGAACGAGCTGATCACTCCTACGTAAGATGAACCCGTCTCTCTCTCTCTCTCTCTCCTTCTTGTCTCACTATCAAGTTCTTTGGCACACATACTGACAACAAGCGAATGCAGACTGAAGCTCAAGCGCCCGCAGACGGCCAGGGCCTTCAGGAAACAGATCGACGAGATGTACGCCGAGATCAACGCCCAGCCTTCGGCCAAGGCGAAGCTGTGATTGTGGGAGGACGCGGATTTCACCTTGTCTCATATAAACGCCCGCACGCGAGATCTCTATCTAGTGACTTGTTAGCCTACTACTGTACTTTATAAGATGCATGAAAGCCGGAGGAGGGACTTTTGCCCAATGTTTCAGCTAGCTTGCGCAATAGACGGACACTGACTTGATCATCGCCCTCGCCAACGTTTCTCTACGAGTGACATTGCTTGTCACTCTGCTCATCCCTCCCTCTAGGGCCGTTTCTTCAGAAGCGCGAAACAAATGCATAACACAGTCACACCGCCATCTCAGGTACATGAATATTCCCCCTTCACGACACAGACATGGCGACCGATACCGCACTGGAGAAGGAGACGCCGAAACTTGTCCGCAGAAAAAGAACCCTTTGCGACCGTACCCAACTTTTTCCCCTTTTTTTACCCGCTCGGCCCTCCCCCCACGACGATGATGAAAGACGCATGGCCAGCTCAAAAGAAAAAAGAGGGCAGGCCAGCTGTACAAGCTAAGGGCTGCATCTTGCAGATCTTTCCGTCCTGCCGAGGGCGCCGTCTCGCTCCGGGCGCCCCGGCTGAAGGTCCGCTGTGACGAGAAAAGGTGGAGGTTTTGCTTGTACTTGTATTATTAACAACGTGTTCAGCTTCCAAGGGTCCAGATTGATGAGGCATCTGGTGGGTACAGTGCGGATTCATCATCGTGGACCACCCAGGCTGATAGTTCAAGACCCTCTCAAATCGTTACATCTCGACATGATTCCACTCCATACGGGTTGAGAATCTAATACTTGGTACTAGCAATGTCGTCCCTAAATCTAAGCCTAGCAGGTGCAACAAAGCAGTCTTATTGGCGTGTTTGGCCAAGTTGCAGCTTCAAAGCATAACCACCACACATTAACCGCCCACCACAACACCGGGAACAAGAACCGCCTCTGCCTCCACTCCGCGTTGATGTAGAACCTTTTGGGTTTCTCACTACCAAACAGCCTCGGAACTTCCAGCATGCCGTCAGATACACGCGGCTCCTTGGATATCAATACGTCTGGATCGATGGCCTCTGTATACTGCAGAAACATGAATCAGACTGGCGGCACGAAGCTAGCCGGATGGCGAGCTACTATAACAATGCAGTTCTGACGATGGCGGTAGATTGTACCGTTGGACTCCTAGACCGCTATCATGACCACTCGCCCCCCATTCTAGGAGAAGATGGCGATTTGTACACTCTCCGAGAAGCATTCCCCGAGGATGACCATCTGAATTTGGAATCGTGTATCAGTCATCGCGCCTGGACGCTGCAGGAACGGGTTCTATCACCCCGCGTCCTTCACTTGACTCGAGACCAGGTGTTGTGGCGGTGCAGAGGCGACAACTGCGCAGAGGGTTACAAACCCAACCTCGAACGAGTCCATGAGGAATATCGGGCTTGCGGTGCTGGCTGGATTGTCGATCGTGCCGAATCCGACGCGTACCGGGCCCACAGGGCTTTTTACTCGAGCGGCTTGGACAATCGCTTCGGTGCCGATTATGCTGCACAGACGTGGTGCCACTGCGTCTCCGAGTTCTCGGCACGCGCTCTCACCAAGTCTTCCGAAAAGCTCCCCGCGATCGCCGGCCTCGCGGCCGTGCTTTGTCGGCCAGAGCTCGGTAAGTATCTTGCCGGGTTCTGGGGGCGGGACCTCTTCCGCGGCCTGGCCTGGCGGAGAGCTACGTCCGACGGCAGGGCCGGGGAAGGAGTTTCGGCACTATCTCGCCCTCAAGGCGAAGAGAACACCGCCGGCGAGTAGCGGTGGGGGGCCGTCGGCGGAGTACCGGGCCCCGAGCTGGAGCTGGGCATCGGTCAGTGGTCCGGTTGAGGTGTCTCGCCAGATGTACTTTGACCCGAGGCGAGGCTCTGCGGAAGAGAGGCAGGCCGAGGCTGAGCATTGGCAGACACGGTACATGCCGTCGCTCGTGAGTAGCCATCTTCTTCACAGCACCGAGAGCACTTTCCTCGACTGCGTGCCGGGCTCGTACATTGAGGTCTCGGGGTATTATCGGAGGCTCTGGAGAGCGTGCGGCTTCTAAGATCTATTCACATCCTGTCCTCGTCCACTCCGCTGGCGATGATGTGCGGCAAGACTACGAGACGACGGAGTGGCAAGTTGACCGGTGGTCCAAGGGCAGCTTCAAGCTCTTTTGAGATATGCTATTGGTTTCATGTATGGATCATATGATCCGCTTCTCGGTGTGTTGCATCTATGATATCTCATTCTTGACGTGTTGATATGTTTGAGACGGGTGGTTGTGGGACCTCTGCAAGTGAGAAGAGGGATCGGATCTATAGTGTTGCACGGGAAACTGAAGATTTCCATCAAGTAAATGGTACCAGTCTATCATATTGTGGCATGACTCCCACGGAGATAGCACCTGCATCAAAAATGTGTCTGGACATAGAATGCAATTGTCGTGAAGACTCAACATCCCGGCTCTGTTAAGGGGGTAGCAGCACAGTGCAAGGCGACCACCACACCGTCCGTCACCCAATTCGCGCTCATCAACACTGGAAACCCTGTACTTTCCACGGCAATTGGAAAAGTCCCCCAGGGATCTTGCAAATTCGAGACTCATGTGGTCTCTGTTAGCCCATCTTGGGGCGGGGCTCTGCTGGGTCCGTGGTGGAGATCTTTTGCCTCCCCGCACGTCATCCGAAGACCGGTGCACCCCTTTGAGCCTTTGAGAGCTCTCGAGCTTCGCAGGACGGCGGCGACGAAAGAGCTATGGTGGAGAAGCGAGGAGGACTCGCTGACTCTCCCACCCCTCGCTCTGGCCGATGGGGGCTCGACAGCGCAGGAAAAAAAGGGTCTTGGGGGCGCCGATCTGTCTGCAGTGCATGGTGGTTTTCTTGACCACGGGATTGAGTAATGGCAATCTGTTGATAGTTGATAGTTGATATGCAGAAGCGGCGTGTACTCCGTAGTGTGTGGGCTAGATAGCTCACCGACCTGACTTTAGCTATGAAGATCACTTTGTGTTGAGCTATGCTACCCCTCCTCCTCTTCCCGTTCACTTTTTTACCTGACCTTGAACTCTCGCTCTCGCTTCACGATCTCTTTTCTTGTCTCCCTCCTCTCTTCCAATTACTTCTCTTCCCTTGAATCTTGAAGAACGCATTGTCTACCTCGGGATTAATACCTAATAAGCCTCTTGGGAGTTTTCCTTGACCTGTTTTCTTCAGCCTTGCACACTCAGACTGTTCAGACAACACACAAGAACACCACTCGCATGAGAAGATGAGGTAAGTTGAGAACCCTACAATCACGTCTGGAGATCAGTCATGTGTGATGAGGACACTTCAGGCTGACGAGTTGTCTCTTCTCATTCATAGTTCCTCAGGAGTATGTTTTCTTGCCAAAGAACCACTGGTTCGCTGAGCGCCAAGCCCACCTCCCACTTGTACTCACACACCTCACAGAACCACTTCATCGGCGTTGACGTGGGCACTGGCTCTGCGAGAGCCTGCATCATTGACTCCTCCGGAGAGATCAAGGGTCTAGCTGCTGAGAACATCAAGCTATGGCAACCCATCTCTGGCCATGAGGGCTCCCACTATGTAAGCTCATTCTCTACTCCAAGTAATGCCCCATTGTCACGACGACGCAGAGGACTGACGCACAGGGATGTCTGCCTGCACAGGAGCAATCGACAACCGATATCTGGAACTGCATCTGCATCTGCGTCAAGCGCGCACTAGAGGAGTCCAAGGTCGACCCGGCCTCTGTCAAGGGCATCGGCTTTGACGCCACATGCTCCCTCGCTGTTTTCGCCCACGACACCAACGAGCCCGTCCCGGTAACAGGGCCGAAATTCCAGAACGATGGCAACGACCGCAATGTGATCCTCTGGCTGGACCACCGACCGCTCGACGAGACCGTCAAGATCAACAACACAAAACACAACCTGCTGCGCTACGTCGGCGGCAAGATGAGCGTGGAGATGGAGATCCCCAAGGTCCTGTGGCTCAAGAAGCACATGCCCCCCGAGCTCTTCGACCGCTGCAAGTTCTACGACCTGGCGGACGCGCTGACGCACCTGGCCACGGGCTTCGAGACCCGCAGCTTCTGCAGCACTGTCTGCAAGCAAGGCTACGTCCCCGTCGGCGTCGACGGTAGCGTCAAGGGTTGGCAAGAGGATTTCTACCATTCCATTGGCCTAGGCGACCTGGTCAAGGACAACTTCAAGAGGATGGGAGGAGTCAACGGGGTGGTGAGCCCTATTTCATTGCGTCTATGCATCTTGCAAGGAGCTCTGTGCTAACAAATCGCAGAACGGGCAGTACTTGAGCGCGGGTGAGCTGATCGGCCCCCTGTCAGAGAAGGCAGGCGAGCAGCTCGGCTTACCTGCGGGCATCGCTGTCGGCAGCGGTGTCATCGACGCATACGCTGGCTGGATCGGCACTGTTGGTGCCAAGGTCAAGCTCAGCGCCGACCACCTCGACGATTCTGCCGCCCCGAACGACGTCTCCCAGGCCTTCACTCGTCTGGCCTCGGTCGCCGGAACGTCCACTTGCCACTTGGCCATGTCCAAGGATGCCGTCTTCGTCGAAGGCGTCTGGGGACCATACCGGGACGTTCTGCTTCCGGACCACTGGATGGCCGAGGGTGGCCAGTCCGCCACTGGCGAGTTGCTCAAGCACATGCTTGAGACACATTCGGCATACCAGGAGACGGCCAAGGAGGCGAAAGAGGCCGGAAAGAACATCTACGACTTCCTCAACGAGCACTTGGAGCAGATGGCCAAGGATGAAGGCGCCCCCTCGGTCTCATACCTGGTCCGCCACTTCTTCTTCTACGGCGACCTCTGGGGCAACCGGTCGCCCATCGCGGACCCCAACATGCGCGGCGCCATCATCGGCCTGAGCAGCGACAAGACCAAGGACGGCCTGGCGCTGCTCTACTACTCGACGATGGAGTTCATCGGCCTGCAGACGCGGCAGATCGTCGAGACGATGAACGCGGCCGGCCACAACATCCTCAGCATCTTCATGTCGGGCAGCCAGTGCCAGAACCCGATCCTGATGGACATCATCGCGACGGCGTGCGGCATGCCCGTGCTGATCCCGCGCTACGTCAACGCGGCGGTCGTGCACGGCGCCGCCATGCTGGGCGCCAAGGCCGCGAGCGCGGACAGGGACGGCAACACGGAGCCGCTGTGGGACATCATGGACCGCATGAGCAAGCCCGGCCGCGTGGTGCGGCCGCGGGAGCACGCCGAGGAGAAGAGGCTGCTGGACGCCAAGTACGAGGTGTTCCTGGAGCAGTGCCGCACGCAGCAGGAGTACCGCAAGAAGATTGACGAGGCGGTCGGCAGCTGGGGCAAGAAAGAGTAGACGGGAAGCGAGGCCATCCAGAGAGGCCAAACAAAAGAGTTTCTCACAAAGACTGCCTGTTCGGGCACCTACGCTTGTAAGATGGATGACCATAAAGAACGTAGCACACAAACTAGACCGAAGGAACGGGCTCCTGGTCCACCCCGGGAAAATGATAGGCAGTAATGAACGAATAGACGAGATGCAGCTTTGTCAAGAACGACAACGACTTCTGAGAGTGGTGAAAGAAATTGATGAAAGGTCTTTGTTCTGTGAACTCGTAGGTGAAATTGAATGAGATACCTAAATAATTGCCCACTGATGCACCAAATTTGAGGTACCAATCAGTGGCAGGGGGCCATCGCTCTAGCGTGGTGCGTGCCTCGAGCTGTCGCCCCAGCTGCGAGTTTGCAGCCTTAACCAAAAACAACAAAAAATTCCCTGGGCTAGCGAGAGCTTCAAATACAGCACCTCTCCCCCTCCTCCACAACGCGAGTCCGCCCCTTCGCGTTCTCCCTTCATCCCGCATTTTCTATCCGACGCACGACATCCCTCAGTAAACCGACTCGAACGCCGTTTTCTACGCGAGGATGTCTCTCTTCGGCAAGCCATTGGGCGGTGCTACCGGCGGAAGCTCCCTCTTTGGCTCCCAGCAGCCTGCTTCCACAGGCTCGGGCCAGATGGGCGGCCTCTTTGGCTCCACGGCCGCGGCGCCGAAGCCGGGAGGGCTGTTCGGCACTGGCGCTGCTGCAACGACGACGACGACGACGACGACGCAGGCTCCAGCCGGCGGTAGCTTGTTCGGGGGCGCCTCAACGACAACCCAGCAACCCCAAGCGACTGGAGGTGGACTCTTTGGAACTGCCGCCGCAGCCACACAACCTAAGCCCGGTGGCCTGTTCGGCGCCTCGACGACAGCGACTTCGCAGCCCCAGGGCGGAGGTCTGTTCGGCACATCAGCCGCTCCCGCACAACCTCAGAAGCCCCCCCTCTTTGGCGCGACGCAGACCGCCACTACGACCTCAGCACCTTTCGGCGCGAGCATCCTGTCGAATAACAACCCGGCCGCAAGTACCAATGGCCTGCCGTCTCAACCCAGCGGCGCGTATTTCGACAGCCTCCTCGCGAAGAGCAAGAAGCAAGCCGAGGGAGAGTCGAGCGAGCAGCTTCCGAGCCTGCAACTGGGTCTGGGTGATCTGCGACAGAAATTGAGGAAGCTCGGCCCTCAGGCTCAGACAAGGGCTGTAGATGGCAAGGCGCACTACCTTCTCGCCGCGTCGGGTGTCGATCCAGGTGCGGCTGTCCGTGACCTTGGTGCTTTCGGCATCCACGCCGGTCGGGACCGCTCCCAGGCCGTTGCCAGCGGCGAGCTCGACGTGGAGACATATCTCTCGAACCTGCAGACGAAGACCACGCTTGGCATGATTGCCGACGGGCTGGAGAGGTCGGTTCGCGACTTTGACAGCTTTCTGGAGGACAACGTCACCATGGAGTGGGAAGCGCAGCGGAAGCGCATCTACCAGCACTTTGGCATCAAGCCGAGGGAAGACGTCGGCGGAGCGGCCACGACACCTAGCAAGGATGGAGCCGGTGGCTTTGGCCGGTCGCGAAGGAGCCGGAACCCCTCTACTACCCCTGCGCCGCGATCTACCCAGCGAGGCAGCACTTTCGGCCGATCGAACCTCCAAAAGTCTATCATCGGCACCCCCAGCAAGATTGGCGCGCACCCGCCGGAGTTCTCTGACGTGGAGTTCGGAGCTGATAACGCCGGCTCGATGAACGGCCTGGCGTCGATGGATGACCGATTCCTCCGCGAGAAGCAGGCGAAGCTGGCAGACAAGATCCGCAGCCTCAACGACAGCAGAGTGCTTCACCAGCCGTACCCCATCCTCTACGAGCTCGCGGGCGTCGAGGCCAAGTCTGGCGACCGGCATGCCCAGAACATTGTCGACGCCTTCAAGGCCGTGATGGAGATGGTTGGTGAAGATCCCGACGCGGACCCTACGGTGCGCGGGGCGACAGCCAGGGAGCGGCAGTTTGCCAAGACATACCTGGATCCCAACCCCAACTCACAGAATGCCAGTGCTATGCGCAAGCGTATCTTGACGGGTGCCAACCGGCATCTTGAGAGGCAGTTCTGGTCAGAGGTCGAGGCCTCGATCGCTAAGAACCCTCAGGAGGCGGCACTCGGCGGACGTCCCGACGTCATCAGCAAGATCAAGGCTTTTGTCCGGCTACGCGCTGCGCACAAGAACCTTGTTCCCGACAACACTTTTGTTCAAGAGATCAACGGCGAGCCGGTGTGGGCCGTGGTCTTCTATCTCCTCCGCACTGGCCATGTGAACGAGGCCGCCAAGTTTGTCAACGACAACCAGAACCATTTCCGCAGCATTGACAGGACCTTTGCGAGCTACATCAACAGTTATGCCACGAGCGAGGACCGCAGGCTTAAGAGGCAAATGCAGGAGCGGTGCAACAACGAATACAACCAGAGGGTGCGCAATGCGCCGGAGGGCTCCATCGACCCGTTCAGGATGGCCTGCTACAAGATCATTGGCCGTTGCGAGGTCAGCAACCGCAGCCTCGACGGCTTGCACCAAGACGTCAACGACTGGATCTGGCTCCAGTTCAACCTGGCTCGGGAAGGTGACCGGTCTGCCGAGCTGGCCAATGAGATGTACGGATTGGCGGAGTTGCAGGGCAGCATCAAGGAGATTGGACTCAAGCACTTCCCAAAGAACAGCACCGAGGATACTAACGGTAGCTTTGGCATGTTCTTCTACTTGCAGATCCTGTCAGGCTTGTTCGAGCAGGCCATTGCCTACCTCTACTCGTTCTCATACGTGGATGCTGTCCACTTCGCTATCGGTCTAGAGTACTATGGTCTTCTGCGGGCCGCGGACGCTCTGACTGCCGGCAATGAGCTGCTCAGTCACAATACACGAGGCATGCCCCAGATCAACTTTGGCAGGATGCTCGGCTACTACACGCGCGACTTCCGTGCCGCCAACGTGGCTGCTGCTGTTGACTATCTCGTGCTGATCTGCCTGAACATGGACGACATTAGCAACGAGTTGGACAAGCAGCAGGCGGCTCTCTGCCACGAGGCCCTGCGGGAACTCGTGCTCGAGACGCGCGAGTTCAGCAAGCTTATCGGGGATATCAAGCCCGATGGCCACCGCATCAAGGGCCTCATCGAGGAGCGCGGCCCCCTCATCGCGCTCGAGCACGAGCAAGACTTTATCAAGACCATCTCGCTGCAGGCGGCCAGCTTCGCCGACGACAACGGCAGGACGACCGACGCGGTCCTGCTGTACCACCTGGCGGGCGACTACGATACCGTCGTGGCCATCGTCAGCCGGGCGCTCAGCGAGGCCATCTCGCTGGAGATCGGCGAGGACCCGATGCGCCTGGTCCCCGTCAAGCCGCGCGTCGAGGGGGCCGAGGCCGAGGCGCAGCCGGGCAGCAGCCTGAGCCTGGCGTCGCTCGACGACCCCGTGGAGCTGGCGCGGACGATGATGACCATGTACGAGCGGGACCAGATGTTCAGGCAGAGGATCCGGGAGCCGAACCGGGTGGCGTGCAGCGTGCTGCTGCAGATGAGCGACATCAAGGGGCTTGTTGAGGCGGGCAAGTGGCCCGAGTGTCTGGATGTGAGTGTTTTTTTCTTCTTGAGTCTTGTACCATTGAAAGGACCCCCCCCCCCCTTTACTTGACCTGGTTACTAATCTTGGGGACGCCGTCACAGAGAATCCGGGGCCTCGAGATCCTGCCGCTCAACGCCAAGGGCGACCCGAGCGCGATCCGCAACTACGCGTCCAAGTTCTCGAGCCTGTCGCAGCCGGTGGCGATCAACGTGCCCAACCTGCTCATGTGGACCGTCGTGTGCTGCACCAAGCAGCGGGAGCGGCTGGCGGCGGGCCGGTTCAGCGGCAACGAGTCGACGGCGCGCATGCTGGCGGCCGAGCTCAAGCAGATGAGCGTCGACCTGACGACGTACACGAGCCAGCTGCGGTACCGGTTCCCGCCGCACCTGCACGAGGCGCTGGCGAGGGCGTCGGCGGACTAGGAGGGAGGGTGGAGAGAGGTCTGGAGAGGTTTGGTGTTGTATTGAGCTTTTTGTGCGTATGGATGGATGGATGGATGGGTGGCCGAATATAGGCGTAGTTGGTGAGCCACTCTACTTTTGGTAGAGGGAAAATAACGAGAGGACGAAAGGGCGAGCGACGTGGTTTTCCCACAGGGATCTTGCGTCGGGAGAAGAGGATAGCCTAGACTATTCATTGTACAATACATGACTACATGACTTGCAACGTTGTTGCTGTTGTCGTTAGGCACGTTATTATGCACATGCAACGGTAATTAGGTCCGGGGTCTTTCACAACGATATGTTCCCGCACTCTTCAGGACAGTACTTGTACAACAGACTGAACAGCGGACCATGCACCTGTACCTACTTCAATGTTCTCTGTCGTTGGTTTATTGGCATATACGTACATTCAATATAGTGTTATGGGGAGTTGATTACCTAACGCAGCTGTCTCTGTCCCTTTTAGACAAGCCGTTGTGTCTTTCCCACTTGGGGCGGGCTTTTTGGGGGCTCTTCACTACTGGGGGGCTCTTTCCCGCACTCAGCCGAGCCGGGCTGGGCTTCTTGACTCAGGAAATCGAATCCCAGGCGCACGTCACGAATAATCCGGGCCCATCCGCCCTCCCATTTTGCTACGCAGCCCATTTTTATTTTTACCCACCGAGTCAAGCGACGTCCCGGCACCCCTTGTTTGCATCAAACCACCCGACTCAATCCTGCGGATCTCGTGTGTGCATCGGCGGCCGCCATTGCAGTTGCGTGCGATAGGCGTGTTACCCCTTGTTCGCCTCTCTCGTTCCGTCTGGCGTCCCCCCAGCCAGCCTGCACACGGCGCACGTGTGTGTACCTTGCTTCGTGCCTGTGTGCGCAGAGTGTGGCGTGCGCCGCGCACAACTGGCCGTTCGCTGGCCAGTCTGGACTGTGCTGCTGCTGCTCTATGTGGCTCGCCCCACCTCCCATCGTATCAATTTACCTACGTACCGTACCCTTCAACGCTGGGTGACCTGTTGTTCTCCCCCCCACGGAGGGCCGTTACCCCTTGACGCCAGCCGAGGGGAGCGGAGCCGCCCCCCAATTCAACACCGGGAGACGCGCGACGGGGATCCGGTTGCCGGCTAAAACAGGGGCCGGGAGCCGGGGGGTGTTGCATACTGGCGCCCCGGGACGCGACAGGACCGGCCGGCTGCATGGCGCAGCGTGGGTGCGGTGGCTGATTGGACGGGTGCATACCTGATATACCATACGTACAAGAGCGGTCCTCCGCGGGGGCCCTCAACCCCTTTCACGGTCCCCCCTTTTCGCGGAGCTCCGCTGGGGCGGGCCCAGCAATGTCGGACGCGGGTGTGTCCCACACGGCGGAGGAGGCGGATGTAGGCGGCGCTGGAGGCGGAGTTCGGGGACACAAGCGACACCTGTCGGGCGATGGTGATACCAGCTGTGCGTCTCCGCCGCCCTCGGTCACGTCGTCGTCGCGGAACGGAGGAGACGGCGACGCGTCCAAGAAGAGGAGGACGGGGCCGGGGAGCCGCGGCGTGGCGAACCTCACCCCGGAGCAGCTGGCCAAGAAGCGTGCCAACGGTAGGTGGCCTTGCTCTTACCACATTTTCAGTCTTCGCCTCCCTTTTTTTTTTTTTTTTGTGAACTCCCCGACGTATTTCATGAATATCCCTTTGGAGAAGACTATTCTGGGATACGTCCATGTCGCCTCCGCGTGTCTCTTTTGGACATTAATACAATCCCTGAGCGCTAGCCACTGGCTAATTTTGAGCCGGAACAGATCGTGAAGCCCAGAGGGCCATCAGAGAGCGAACAAAGCACCAGATCGAAAGCCTGGAGAGAAGGATCCAGGAGCTCACATCTACACAGCCGTACCAGGAGCTGCAAGCCGTCATCCGGTCTAAGGAGGCGGTCGAGGCAGAGAATGCCAGTCTCAAAAAGCATCTGGCCTGGATCGTCTCTACGATACAGCCGTTGCTCGGCGGGTCGCAAGGTCAGTACTCTTTGACACAAGTGGGCCACATGCTGGCAGTATACTGAATAGTGGCAGGCCCGCCATTAGACAGCAGAGTCTATCCTTCGCCAGGGCAGACATATCTGCCTGTGCAAGCACCCCCTCCAGCTGCCCCCGTTCCGGTGCAGCCTGGCTCGACTCCTGGAAGCGCCGTGTCGCCAGGGCCCGGCACGATAGAAGCGCAGATCCAATGGAAGAACCCGTCGGCAACGGGCAATACGGCTGTGCAGACGCCTACTTTCTACCAGGCGAAGCTGCTAGGTCAACAGAAATACGAACTACTTCACGGCCTGGACCTCGGGCCCGAACGTCTTGGGCTCGACTTCCTCCTCGACGCCTCGCAGCAGATCACCCGGATCCAGCCAGGCCAGAACGGCGCACAGGACTCGCCCGAATATCACCACGCACCCATGAGGCACGATGCCACATACCCCGGGGCCAGCGCCTCCCCGCCCGAGGGCACAGCCACCGACATGAGCCCAAGGACTGCCATGAGCCATCCCGGCGGCGATCACAACGTCCGGCGGTGGGCCACGCCCCTAAACCACTGCCCGCCGACATGCCCCCTCGACCACCTGCTGCTCGACTTCCTCAGCGAGCGCCGCCAGCGCGCCGCCGAGGGTCTCTCGACGCAGGAGATCATCGGCCCGCGCTACCCGTCGGTCTCGTCGCTGCTTAACCCGCAAAATAGCCGCTTCTCGCACCCGCTCTCCAAGGTCTTCACCGACATCCTCGCCACTTTCCCAGACATATCGCGCCTGCCCGAGCGCGTTGCCGTCCTATACATCATGTTCCTCATCATGCGGTGGCAGATCAACCCGTCGCGCGAGTCGTACGAGCGCCTCCCGCCCTGGTGCCGCCCCTGCCGGGCCCAGCACGCCGTCCCCCACCCGGCCTGGATCGATCACCTTCCCTTCCCCATCATGCGCGAGCGCCTCGTGCACGACTTTGCCGACGGGTCCCTGTCCCCGGAGCTGTTTGACGACTTCTTTGTGCCCTTTACGCAGACCCTCTCGCTCAACTGGCCGTACGAGGACACGGACACGCTGCTGCAGAGCCCCGAGGGCGAGGAGCTCATGATCAACCCGGTCTTCGAGCGGCACCTGCGCCGCCAGGAGAACTGGACGCTGGGCGAGGCCTTTGACAAGGCATTCCCGCTGCTCGCGGACATGTACAACCTCAAGAAGGACTCGGGGGCGATCGTCTTGGCCAAGGGGAAAGCGGTGGTGGCCTAGGCCTCAGCTGTACGATGGTGGCGTAAGAGGGGCGGTGACGGGTTTTGGTGTAATGGATTCTGGGTAGCCATACTTTTTGTTATGCTTGTTGGTTTCTGGCTTTGGGTCTGCTTTTTTTTTCTGAGGAGTACTGGGTGTTTTCTATCTGGTCGATTCATGGGAATGATTGTAATTTGGAAGGGTTGCCAGTGGCCATTTTGTCTTTTTTTGGATGGGTTCATTCAGGTTGCATTTTTGGGTAATACAAAAGGGGTTTTCAACAACAGGGTATTCAGCGCGTGGGACAATCATGCGCATGTCATGTCACGCTCTTCAGAGTAGAGAAAAAAACTTCGAGTTGCCAATCCTTAGAAGGTTCTTGTTCAGTCCCAGGCCAAGTCAGTGCTACTATCTGAGCTATCTCGACCAGCATCTATCTTGAAAATTGTCATGTAAACAAACATAACGCACGGGTGGGTATCTTGAGCACCGTTCTCGCACATCCTGTGAACTCCATTCCAACGCCGAGAGATCCTCTTGTCGTAACCACGGCCCTGTTCCGTAGAAAGCAACGAAAGGCAAGAAACACACGTAAAACAGTGGTCGATCATAGCTCATCTACGGCGAGCATCATCAGAGCCCCGTCATCATCAGTGTATGTATGTATTTCCTGTTCCTGTAACATCAGCCCTCCCACTCGTCCGGGGGGGACGCAAAGGAGTACGCCTGGACGCCCTGCCCGATGCCCGCAAAGAGGCTGGGGTTCCTGTCGCGCGGCATCGTGGCGAGCGTCAGCGCCTTGACGACCCCGGAGGACCGCGTCGCGTCGACGTCGGGGGACCGCAGCTGCCGGCCCGTGCGCAGCGAGTAGAGCGCGATGCGGCCGTCGTCGTGCGCGGCGGCGGCGAGGCCGTGGTCGGCGTCGACGTCGAAGCCGATCTGCAGCAGGTGCGCCTGGTTGCGGTAGCCCGGGAAGGTCAGCAGCGGCTTGGTCGTGGTCGTGGTCGTCTTCGTCGCGCCTTTCTTTCCTCGGGCGGCGGCGGAGGAGGAGGAGGAGGAGCCCCAGCCCTGGCTCCGGAAGCGGCTGTCCCGGCCGGTGAACCGGAGGTCGTAGAGCGCGAGGTGGTCGTTGATGCCCGCCACGACGACCTGGTGCTCGTTGACGGAGCGGACGTGCGCCACGGGCCCGCAGGCGACGGGCCGGGCCCAGGCCGTCGGCGCCTCGCGCAGGTCGGCCATGTGGATGCCCCGAGAGCGGCCGCCGGCGAAGAGCACGTTGTGGTTGCCGCGGGCAAAGTCGACGCTGAACATCTCGCCGCCCATGGCGCCCATCCTCGCCACCCAATCGTCGTCCTCGTCGTGGTGGCCATGGGGCTGCGCCACGATGTCGCAGGGTATGCGGGTCAAGCTGTACGGCCGGTGGGGGAGGAACTGGACGACGCCGCTGCCCGTGGCGAGGGCGCATAGCATATCCGAGGCTGCCGGAGCCGGGGTGCAGCTGTAGATACAGTGGCTCTTGCGGCGGCCGAAGAGAGAGAGGCTCTGCATGCTATCGGCTGTTTCGAAGAACCCGCGTCAGTCAGTATAGGCAAATACCAAAATTTGGTGATGGTTGTTATTTTTTTTGGGGGGGGAGGGGGAGAGGTTCTGTACCTTCGCCCAGCAGCCAGTAGGGCCTCTCTTCGTCTCCGGGTTCTGACAGAGGCGGGGAGAACATCTGGATGCTCACGTCTCCCCAGGCGGGACCGCTTGAGGTAACGATGATGCTGCGGGATGGCTCATGGCATTTAATGTCCGAAATGCTGGGGAGGTTCACCATTTCCCTGCGCGGTGAGTAGAAACCGAGGGATCCTCTGGGGATTCGGTATCTGTGGTGAGGGAAGTCTACGAGTCTTTTGGCATGAGAGTGTATCAGCAGAGACTCGCAGCAGCAGATCTCTTCAAGATACTGAGGGTAAAATACCTGTCGTTCTTATCACGCGCCATGTAGTATCCCAATATGGTCCTGTCGTTCCATTCTGCTGGAACAGATGTCAGTCGAAAAGGCTTGGAAGAGGAAGAAGAAGGGCTTTATCATACCGACATAGGCAACACCGAGCCCTGTCTTCTCATCCGAGCCATTGACATAAAGACAATTTAAATTCGGCTCGACATCATCAGCTGAGGCCGGTTCATCTGGGTAGTTCAGACGACCTTTGTCCCGCAGCCCCTGAGCAAAGGCGACGTAGGAAACCTCGTAGGGGTCTGTGGCGCTGAACATGCGGTTGAGAAAGCCTCCCGTGAGCGGTTCCTGCAAGACTCTGGCGCGCTTGACACGGGCGGCCTGGATCCTCAGCTTCTTGATGGCCGCAGCAGCCTGCGCGTCATCGTGCTTCCTGCGCTTAACATTGGACGATGACCAGGCCGCACTGCTGGGTGCGGTGTGGCTCTTCTCGATCTTGAAGTACTTCTTCTTCTCCTCGTCTTTCCAGTTTTGTTCCTCTGTCAGTGAAACACTCCAAAGAGATGCCTTGACCAAGATGCGCGCAGGAGCCACTCACCATAGTAGTAGCCTGGGATATCCGGGAGAGAGGCCATGCTGGACTGGCTCTGTTCAAACTATCCTGGCAGCAGGCGAGATATCATTTCCCGGGCTCTGACCGGTGTCAAGTGCCAGTGTTGGTAGCTTTGTTCCTTTTCATCAAAAGTGTCGGACATTTGTTATTGGTTTTGACATGAAAGCGAGGACTTGGGGGTTGTACAGGACCTGCAGGCGGATAAAAATGGCCACCTCCCGGGAGGTCACGTGAGGTAAGCCATTGAATCTCGAACCTTGGGTGCGTCTTTGAAGGCCAGGAATCTCTATGAACAGAATTCTATTATTGTTGCATATACAGTATGGTCAAATCACGATTTCTCTTTTCATAACCCTATCCGTTATGCTCATGGGGCAGGCAGGCAGGTAGGCAGGTGCAGGTGCAGGGTTGGGTCTCCTGCTAGGGGGGCGGCATGTAAGTTGACATAATCTGTAGATCTATCACCAGAAGGCTTGTACTGAACAGGCAAGGTCATTAGGACCTCATATATATTGTTTTAGCTGGAAAGAGCGCCAGGTGCAAGTTTAAACTGGCTTCTCATATTCTTTTACCTAATCACTGCTCAAGATTGTTTGTTCAAGTCAGTCTCCAACCCAACGTACTACTTAGTATCCCAATCCGTAACACAAACGGTCGTTCAGAGCTGACCAGGTCAAACCCAAAAAAACGCGACTCCAGGCCCTCTAGCTCTTTGGAGCTGGCCGGCAGTCAACTCGCCAAGCTTTCTCGAGAGCTGACGCCCGCCAAGCCAATGGTTCTCCCCTGGACCTAGTGCTCTCCCGGGCGAGGCGAGATGGCGGACTGCACATGGCCCGGAGCCTGGCTTCTGATACGCCAGACACGGCAGCGACTCAGCTCAGAGCTATTTGTTTCTCGACCCCCGTTCAGAGACATCTTCGGTGCTTGGCTCATTTTTCACCACCTAAAGACTTTGGGAGCTTCAGTCAAATGAACTCCGCGCCTCGAGGGCCCTTGCCGAGCCTTCTTGATTAACGGGATTGCCGTCTGGGCAGGGATGATGTGTAGCGCCGAGTAGGTACGGTACTGGTCAAATCAATAGCACATCCCGAGTCTTCCTCCCGCCAACGGAGTAGCTTGGTAGCCTGGTAGGTACGCAGACAGCATCAATGACAATGAGTATCAGCGCCAGGCGAGACAGCTGAGGGTCCTGGGCCTCGTACAGAGACAAACTCACCTCCTACTTGTACAAAAGAGCGATCGTCTCGGCCCCGCCCACACCAAAAACAGCCACCGATGCTACACCAAGCGGGTGCCCCGATTCAGAGTAGCGAAGCTATTCACACGAGGACTCCCGAGATGTACTCGACTCACACCCAGCACAGTGCGTGAGATCTACCATGTTTCCTTCTGGTCCTATGAAGTCACTCTAGTAGATCATCTCTCCCATTCAGGATCCATGGCTTGTGTGGAAAACGGAGCCGTTTCTTGAGCAAGAGACGGTGCACCATCATGCGGGATGTCCCTATTGCACCAAATGACGAGCTAACGCGCCAACTAGCCAACCAGAGATCCCAATTGATCAGCTTTTCCAAGTTTGTCCACACTGCACCAGCGATGGCAGGACAGAACAGATCAAGCTGCTTCTCGAGCTCAAGGCGCTTTCACTGGAAGTGGGAAATACCGTATGTCATCGACTGGACAACGGCCGGTCAGTCTAGGTACCTTACCTTGTTTGGTCTGTCCGGACCGTCCTGTTGAGCAAGATCAGAAGTTGTACTTTGCAAAGATGCCCGCGGCGCTATGAGGCACCTGTAGCAGCACCAGCTCGCAACGGCGACCCCGGCCGCGAGGCCCAGGCGGCGCATGCAGCGTGTGATGATACACACCCTCTTCTTGCCCTCCCAGACGGCCCCCCGGACGGTTCCAGCTGCAGCTAACATGCATGCATGCACATAGCACACATGGATGGCTCTTGATCGTGCTCCCAAACCGAAAATCTTTGCCCAAGGTAGTCTGCGCTCATCACAGACAGGTCAAGTCTCAGCTGCCGTACTGGTACTCGGGAGAGCAAGGGAGGGGAGAGCACGAGACAAACAATTGCAGGGTGCTGGATCCATCAAGGAAACCCCACCTCCGTAGGAGGAGATCGCCCATCCATCACGGATTCCACCACACCACACAAACGGCCGCAAAACCTCCGAAACCGAACAATTCCTTGCTTCCTCTTCTCCCCCAAGACACAGTCTTCCCTCCCTTGCCAAATCCTTCTCTGCTTCCCAAAAAAAACAAGCAGCAACCCCGTCAGCCAAGACCTAGAAGTTCTCTTGAGGAAACCGCCCCTCCCCCCGCGCGCCGCCGCCGTCAAGACGTCATCCCCCGTCGAAACGAACCAAACCACACCAACGTATCGAACCCCCTCCAAATTGATCCCCTCCAAAAGTACCAAAAAAAATGGTCTACACAATCACCGTCCACCTCCGCGCCAACTCGGACCCGGCCTCGGTCGACAAGCTCAAGGCCAAGCTGGCCGAGGCCTCGCGCGTCTACCGCAAGGACAAGGAGACGCTCGACTGGTTCGTCATGCAGAGCGTCCACGACCCCCGCGACTTTACCATTGTCGAGCGCTACGAGAACGAAGGTGTAAGTTCTGTTTTTTTACCTGCTTCTTCTTCACCACCCTGCGTCGCGTTATCACACAAGTCAAAAGTTCAGGAGAGAATGTAAGGACTGAGACCATGGAAACCTGGTGCTTTCCCACGCGCCATCTAGTCTCAAAAGTATCACCTCGAGAACCCGTATTGGAAGACCTTTGACCCTTATGTCATACCCTTGCTGGAGAAGCCCATGGACCTCAGACGCTTTGAGGAGCTAGACACCAGCAAAGACGTCGTGGTGCCGCAGTAAGGAGCTTACTTAGCCGCCCATTGCGTACCTAGCTTGTAGCACATCTTCTACCACATAGGACATAGCTCCTTGGTGAAAAATAGTGAGAAACAATCAAGTCGATTACTTGTGTTCACATGAAGGCTCAAACTACTTGTCACCAAAACAAGAAATTAATTTTTACGTTCTTTGGTATTAGTTCGTCTAAAGGAGCTGTTTAGGGTATGAAGCATCCCCCATCTTCAAATAAAGTTTAGACAAAGAAAAAAAAAAGGCGTTGCCGTTCCACCCTGTGTTAGTTCTATATGACTGGAACGGTCAACAAGGGTATGTGACACGAAGATCTTCCAACCCGACTACAGCATCCCCAGTTGTGATATGTATAGGTGGTGATACAAGCGTCCACCATCTGTCTTGCGACGCTTACTGCGACTTCTCGTGCTGGGTAGAGACACGCTGGAGAGAGACAACTGGAGGCAGAGAGTATTAGCTCGGTGATCAATCGTGACAGGTACTTTGATTATCAGAGTCATAAACTTACCGAAGTCCTCGAGGGAGCGCTGCTTCTGGTTGCCCTTGGGGGACTTGCCGTGCATGAGGTTGTCGAAGCCAACAGAGTCCTGGAGCATGTAGTAGACACCGCCCATGACGCAGAAGACACCGAAGGAGAAAATCCAGATACGGACGACGGCGACAATGTGGGTGAGGGGGCTGCCGGGGATGAACCAACCCCAGATGGTGAAGCAGGTGGCAAGGATATCGACAACCAGAATGGCGCCGGCAAGCTGCCACGAGGGGATGGAGGACCAGAAGGGACCGTTGGCACGGGTGATGAAGATCAGCCAGTTCTCAGTCAGGGAGATCTCCAGGAAGACGACCTCATCCAGGTTACCGTTGTTCTGGACGATACCACCGTTCTCGCCGTTGGCGTACATGGTGGTGACGGTGATCCAGGTACCGACAGCCAGGACAATACCGAGCAGGACGGACATACCCCAGAGCTTGGGCAGGTTCCACTTGACGGGAGTGCGGCTGTAGGGAGCGTTGTCGTAGGCAATGGCAAGAGTGGCAACATCGGCGAAAATGGCGATGAAGACAACGAGCTCAATGTTGAGGGAGCGGTTGAGAATGGCGATCCACAGGCCGAGGTAGATCTCCAAGTGAATGGAAAGAGCGATACGGTAGACGACGTAGGCGTACATGCGGTGGAAAATCTGGCGAGAGGTCTTGAGGGCATCGATAATGGCACCGAGACCGGGGGCAAGGAAGACGATATCGGCGGCGGAGCGGGCAGCGTCGGAGGCACCCTCGACAGCAATACCGGTATCAGCCTTCTTCAGGGAGGGAGCGTCGTTGACACCGTCACCAGTCATGGCAACGAGGTAGCCACGCTGCTGCAGAATCTCGACGACGTTGTACTTGTGCTGGGGGAAAACCTCGGCGAAACCATCGGCAGCCTCGACGAAATCGTAGACCTCGGAACCAGGCATGTCACCGCCGCCACCGAGACCGAGGCGCTCAGCGTTGTAGACGTTGGTGCCGAGACCGAGCTGGCGGGAAGTCTCACGGGCGATACCGACGGCATCACCAGTAAGCATCTTGATGGACAGACCGAGAGACTTGGCCTCGTTGATGGTGCGGGCAGTGTCGTGGCGGGGAGGGTCAGAGCAGGGCATGATACCGAGGATCTCCCAGGCACCACCGTCACGCTTGCGGGCAACACCGAGGGAACGGAAACCACGGGTGGCGAACTCGGCGACCTTGTTCTTGTAGGCCTGGTCAATCTCCTCGGGGATGGGGTGGTCATCCTCGACAGTCTTGAGAACGAAGAGGGGAGCACCCTTGACGCAGGTGATGCGCTCGCCCTGGGGAGACTCGACAAGGGCGGTGACCTTCTTGGAGACGGGGTCGAAGGGGTGGAAGTCAATGACCTTGTACTTGGACAGGACGCCCTTGGCGCGGGGGTAGTAGCGCAGAGACTTGAGGAAAGCCTTGTCAATGGCATCCATACCCTTCTTCTTGCGCGAGGCGGCCAAGCAGGCAGTAAGCATCAGGTCCTCGGGGTCGACACCGGCGACGGTGTAGGGCTCAGAGAGAGAGAGCTTGTTCTTGGTCAGGGTACCGGTCTTGTCAGAGCACAGAATCTCGACACCAGCCAGGGACTCGATAGCGGACAGCTTCTGGACAATGGCCTTCTTGCGGGCCAGGTAGGCAGCACCGACAGCCATGGTGGTGGTAACGACAGCGGGGAGACCGACGGGGACACCAATGATAGTGATGGCAAGGGTGAAGCCGAGAATCTCAACAATGGGGTTGGAGCGGTAGAACGACGAGACCCAGACAACAAGGTTGGTCAGGACGACGAGGACCAGGAGAACAGTTCCGATACCGTTGAGAACCTCGGTGAAGTGACCAGTTCCGGCGGAGGCGGCGTTGACGAGAGCAGCAGCGCGACCGACGAAGGTGTTGTCACCAGTGGCGGTGACGACAATGAAAGCCTCACCACGCTTGACGGCGGACGAAGCATAGCACTGGTCGCTCTTGTGCTTGTCGACAGCGAGGGACTCGCCAGTGATGGCGGACTGATCGACCTGGAGGAAGGCATCGTCGGTGACAATGCGACCATCGGCGGGAATAATGGTACCCTCCTCAACCTGGAGGATATCACCGGGAACGACCTCGGGGGCCTCGACCTCCTTCAGAGTACCGTCACGGAGAACAACAGCCTTAAGAGCGAGGGTCTTCTTGAGCTCGTCGACGATGGAGCCGGCCTGGAATTCTTGGATGAAACCGACAGCAGCGTTAAGAAGAAGCAGACCTGGACGAGGGCAAGGCAATTAGCTTTTCGCGTCCGATGGAATTGGCTCTCATCACTGCATGCGCCATGCCACGGTCGACCGCATTGGCTGCGTGTGGGGTGCGTGGTAGCAGTGGTGGGGGGGCGACCAGTGGGAAATTGCGTTGACGCGATAAGGGATCTGGCCGGGATTGACACGAACGAGAGCGCCGCCGCCGACGCTGCTTCCATGTGATGCAGCTGGCGGTAGAGTCCCCGTCCGGATCAAATTGGCTCAGATCGCGATCATGACAAGCGAATTGCCCTCCCAGGTGATCTGACCACGGGCAGCGGGACTGCGCCGCCTCGATGGACGGGCATGCAGTGTGGATAGGGCGGGAGATTGCTTACCGCAAATGACACCGAAATCAACCCAGTCCTCAAGACCAGCAGCAAGGACGGCAGCAGCCTAGAGGGAAACAAAACACGTTAGCGAGGAATGATCACCCAAACAAAGTTTGGCAGTGTTTTGGCGTGTTGGGATGGTGCGTCGGACCAGTCCTGGCGCTGCTGGTGGGGTCGGGGGCTCCATTGGCGTGATTTCCCTGCTGGCCCACCCGAGCTACCCGGACTGGGCGACGGCCGAGCCAAAAGCTGCTGCTGCACCAGAGCAGGAAATTTTTCCATGGGTGGGTCCCGACCCATCAGAGCTCGCTCCTCGCCCCGTGGTGGACACGAACAAGTGAGATGAGGATATGCGATGCGCTTGGCACCACCATCACACCCCAGGCCCCGAGCGAGGCGTGTGCGTGTCTGGATGGTGCGGGAAAAAGGGAAAGAGAGGGTGATTGGGATTGCTTACCTCCATGACGAACTGGATGGGACCAACGAAGTACGAGAGGAACTTGAGGATCAGGTTCTCCTTCTCCTCCTTCATCTGGTTGAGACCGTACTTGCGGCGACGGGCAACGACCTCCTGCTCAGTCAGACCAATGCGGGTGTCGGTCTGGAGCATGTCCTCGGGGATAACGCGACCACCACCGGGCGTGTTGGTCTCCTCCTCCTCCTCCTCCATTCCGTGACCATCCTGGGACTCGAGGTCCTCAATGAGGGCGTCAATGTCCTCATCTTCCTCCTCTTCCTCAACAGGCTTGGCCTTGGTGGGCTGCTGGGCCTGGGCGGGGGCCTTCTCATCGAAGTGGCCCGACTCAATTGGCGTGTTCAGCGCCGGCGAGCCGGCGGAATTGTGCTCAGCCATGGCGGCTGTGTTTGGCGACTAACGCTGCTCACTGGGAAACCCAATTGACCAATATATGAGAGATCCTGCGCTGCGGTTGGGCAAGAGTCAATGTGAGTAGTAGGTTCTTGCGACCGGTCTGTCAGGGTGAGGAGGCTGTGATGGTGGAGGCGAGGGTGGTGACAGGGTGAAAGAGATCTGGGCCTGGGTTGGGACGATTGAGGTCGTGCCTTTCACCAAGGGCCACTTTTGAGTCAAACAAGGGTCGTTCCGAGCTCTTGCGCAGCCTCTGCTGGAAGACCGCCGGTATGTTTGGATGAGGTAATTTGGGGAATGTGAGGGTTTGGGGGGGCACGGTTGCGTGGGAGAGTTTGTTTACGTACAGAGACAGGTTGGGGGTGCTGTGTTAGTGACGCACACGCGGGGGGGGAGGGAAAAGAGAGAGAAAGAGGGGAGATTGCACCTCACGAGATGGGAAGGATGAAGAATTAAAAAGGACCTTCGTGGGTGATGGGAAGAAGAAGGGAAGAGGGAAGGGAAAAGCGAGTCGTGGGAGGAAGCTGCCCGATATTTTATTTGATTCCGTCCGGGGGGACCACTTTGCACAGAGCCAGAGCGGCGACGAGGTACCTTTGCCTTCACTTCTGACCCTAAAGCAGCTAAGATCAGATGGGAATGGGGACGGCCACGGGTGTGTGGATGCTTGGGGGTGCCATGAGTCCTGCGCTGAGGCTTTCCGGTATGATACGGTACCGTCAAGGTTTTTTTTTTTTTTTTCATTTTCTTTTACCCTTTCCTCTTACTGCTGCTCTCACTCATATCACCCCCCGAAAAAAGAACGAATCGTGCTACTACCTAGTCGCAGCTTAGTCGCTCTCGCGCTCTTTTCTGGAGCCAACCCACCCAAGCGTTTTCGACGCTACCGTCTTGGTGCCTCGATTCATCACGCTACCTGCCCGTCGCAGCAAATCTGTATGCGCCCAGCTCGTACTCCGTCTGTCACCCAGGCCAGGGGGCCCACCCGCATGTACACAACAAGCTCCTACCCCCGTCGTGGCACCCGCAACTCGATTCCCACTGTGGAGGCTACCTGCAGCGGTACCTGGGCCCATAGATTGTCGAGAGTAATGCCAACATGATCTGCCCCAGCCTATTGTGAATGTTATGAATAAGCCCAAGACCCAGAATAAAATCTTTTTTGTTTCGTTCTGTCCCTTGCTACGGGAGTTGCAATCTCTTGCTCGATCCTCTTTTCTCCTGCTTGTTCCCGGTATCACACGGGCGCAAGGGGGACGAGACGAGGCGCAATGGCAGCGATTGTCAGTACGGAATCCCGTCTCCTAGACTCACTGCCAGACTGCCAAGCCTTGCACAAAGTGCCTTGCCATCTCCATCTTGCCGGCAGAATCTCGCAATCCCAACCCATGTCGTGGCCGAGAGCCAGTAGCTAGCAGGAGAGCCAGTCCACAGGTCGCAATTGAGTTACGACGATATTGCCAAGGGATCACCCAGGTAAGTACCCTTGCTCCACCATCTGCTCCCCAGCTGCCACCATCCGCATTTTGTCAGGTCCATGGCTGCTGCAAGTCCCCACATCTGTACCGTTCGTCTCGCAGGGGAGCTCTCTGTGGTGGTTTGTGCAGTCTTACCTACACTCGCCGTTTGCCCTGCGGGATTTAATTCCTCACTTGCTCTCTCGACCTCCCAGTCATCCCCCGTCCTTTATCGCGCCCACCGATGGCGAATGACGACACCTTGAAATCCCGCAAAATAGGGAAAACCCGTAGATGCAATGGGCGGTCAGAGAAAGAAAGGCGAACACCATCAGAGTGTTCGAGAACACAAGTAGCTTGGCAAGGCGCACACACATACATGAAGACACCCCTTTCTACACACAGCGAATTGGCACGCATGCCGTGCACATGATCTATCCTACTTCGTACTGTCGTTGACCTCAAACCTGGCCCGCAGCCCGTGCAGGCCATTCGAGACTGCAATTGGCATGTTTTCCAGGCTGCTGCTGGTTGGAATGCTTGCATTGTTTTGGATAGAAAACGGCACAAATATGGGAACTTGGGGGGCCCTCGAGGCTCGAGCTCGCTGAAAAGGGTAAAAACCAAACAACAGATTGGTTGCTCTTTTGGCAGAGCGCAACGAATGGTCAACAACAAGCTTTGCCATTCGTCCTGTCGGTTCATGGATCTTTGGCTGGGGAATCCCATGCACAGACCTGAGCTTTGACTGGCCGGCAGGGATGGGGGAAATCGGCGCCCACCCCAGCTGCTGCCTCTGCGATTGCATGCAAATGCACGCCCAGTGCCAAGCAATTTGCGCCAGGCGCTCCGGTCAGGTACCTGTCCAGTCAGGCCGGGGTGTGCGGTGATGGCAATCCGCACCGTGCTGGCGTCGTCTCGTGGATTTCCCGATCCTAGCATGTGGGGATGCTCGACGAGCCATTTCTTTGCCCTCTCCTCTGTCGCTCATTCCCGTTTCCCTCCCGGCACAGGTAGTAGCGTTTCGCCCTGCAGTCCGTCCGCCCTGCCCATGCGACGAGCGCTTTGGACTCTACTCCGTACTTTGTCTCGCTCCCGCCTGCGCGTGTGCAGGGTCCGCGCCTTTTTTGGGTTGCATAGCGGCGCTATGGTGCGGCATCTTCTTTTTCTAGACCGCACCTTGAGGTTAAGTTTGTTTGGCTCGTTGCAACTCTAATCGGTCTATCACTACGGCGCAAAATATACGAAGCGCACGTACGCCGCACCTGGCTCAAACAGCGACAGCGACAGCGACAGCGACAGCGACAGCGACAGCGATCGTCAACTGATAACCTGTCGGCTGCCTGTGCCTGTCATGAAGTTCCTCTGCAGTACGTACGAGTCAAGCTCGCGATGATCTGGATTTCCGCGGTCAACAACAAGCGCCAAGACCCACTACGTCATTTCCTTTCAACGTTGTTCTCTTTGCAGGTGCCACTCAATTTTTCTGGATCCCTTCCGACCAGTCAGAGGAATTCCCACGACAACCCCGACGGTGCCGGAGCCTATCGCAATGCACCAATTTTTTTTTTCTCACCCTTCCAGTCTGTTTCAGGCCGTATTGATCACTGCTTCTGCGCTGCTTCTTCGGCATTAAATCCCAGGTGCTACTGGGTCGGCGTCGCCGCCTACCAAAACCGGCCAAGGGAGCTGCCGCTTACTCCGTCTAGCGGCCCAGCACACGGGTTTCAACTCATGGACCTGATCGACTCAGCTCGCTGCAGCCCCATCTGATTAGCACAGCGCTGAGCGTATTCAGGCGGCATCGACGGCGCCGACTTCCGCCCTTTCCAAGACGCTCCTCTCATCCTGTGCCGTCGACCGGCGGCAATAACGGCTGCAGGCTTCTGGCCGTCGGGGAATCCACAACCACTTTACTCGGCCAGCGGAAGACTACTCCGTGTTCTGTGAATGCCCTCTTCCAGACTTGATCGCTCCAATTTGCCTAGGCCTTCCACTATTTCTTCTTCTCTTGTAGTCATAGCTCCAAGTTGGGTGTTGGAGGCTTTCACCTGCTTTGGCATCGTTCATTCTATCCCGAGAGGGAGAGAGCACTTGTGGCAGCCTCTGCTGAGTTTGTCCTTGGCCATTGGTTACTTATCGTAGTGCCACTGCTCTCGAGTCTGCCCAGCTTTTCCTTGGCAGATGGTTCTGCCCATCTTGCCCTCCCTCTCCGAGTTCGCCTCCGTGCTCCGAGATCTCCGCCGTCATCATCAATGATGGTTGTCTTGTAAGCATAAAAGTCTCCGGCAACGGCCGTTTGCCCCAGCTCAAAACGCTACCAGACTGAGGGAGCGGGTGGCGAGAGAGCCACAAGGCCATTCCTCTTTTCGTGCTGTCGGCCATAGTCGGTCTAGCATCTTTTTTGGAGATAAGGAAGATGGGGCCGCGGACAATGGAAAAGACGGGCTTGGCGCTACGAAGCCGACAGCCACTGTGTGTGGGAGTCGCGGCAAGGCCGTCGCAGCCATCTATCCAATAGCACAATACCGCTCGCAGAGATGGTCAGAATTGGACAGGCAGGGATTGGCCATGTATGCACCCCAAGACGCTAGAACATGGGTGGAAAGGACCGCCATGAGGACGAGACCTGTCCCAAAAGGGTCACTGCGAGCTCCAACACTCTCGGCCGGCGACGCCATCTGCCTCTTCGCTCGCTTACAAGGGGCCTGCGCTTGCCTTTCCGCCCTCTGTATGCAAGCCTGCGGTGCTGAGAACGGTGACAGCCGGGCCCTGAAACTGTGCTACGAGCCATTCCCTACAATTACGCGCCCAGGCTGGGCTATACGACAGCCTCGGCCGGGCCCATTTGTCTGCGTCAATAAAAATGCCTCTTCGCGTTTTACGTCGTGCGGCGAAATCTCGCGAGCGAGGCGATATTGAGATGGACAAGGGAGCCTTAGTCAGGGCCGCAACCCCCCGGAGCACCTCGGCGCACCCTCGCTCTTCGCCAAAGTCGCAACTCCCGACGCCTATCGCCCACAGAGATCACGGAAATGGGTCCGTGGACGTGCTCTCCTTGCCTTGCG
This sequence comes from Thyridium curvatum, assembly GCF_004353045.1. Taxonomy (NCBI): domain Eukaryota; kingdom Fungi; phylum Ascomycota; class Sordariomycetes; order Thyridiales; family Thyridiaceae; genus Thyridium; species Thyridium curvatum. The sequence goes on along the minus strand of NW_022156806.1, from coordinate 229,440 downwards.
GGCCCTGGTGCTCGTCCAGCTACTTGTACCTACCTTGATCATTAGCTAAGGCACCACAGCCTTACTCGCGTCGCAGAGAGATGCCTCGGCGGTGGGGGTCCCTTGTAGGTATGTACAAGTAGGCATCGTCACACTCTGTCCGAGTGCCGGCCGCATGAGGGTCAAATTTCCCCAATCTGCTCCCTGCACTCCGTACTTGTAGGTAGTGGACTCCCCGTCTCCTTCACGATGGTCTTTTGCTGGCCGCACTGCACGCCGTTTTGAGCACCACCAGGCCCCTCCCCGTTTATTTGTGGGTGCTGTTACTGGCTACTCAACTGACTGGGGCGCCCCAGGCATTTTCTCGGATATTACGTTTTGAGCGCTCGCGTGTCTTTTTCGCTTCCTTGTTTACCCTGGCTTTCTCGCAGCACGTCCCCCCCCCCCCCGAAGCATCGGTAGCTTGGCTCGGTAGCTCAGTTGGCAAGTGGAGCGGGTTGTGTGGCCGCACTTCGTCCTTGAGGTGAGGGAATTAGCTAATAACTCGCCCTGTGCCCTGAGCTGAGTGAGCCTTATCTCTCTTCCGCACCGACAAGCGCGACACCAATCACGACCTGTGTGAATTGCAGCTGCCGCCGGCGCCGCTTGCACACAAGCACGCACCAGGCCACACTCTCCTGAACTGGATCGGTACCGGCCCTCGCGATGCATGCTCCTGGCAGCCGGAGCCGGTTCTGGTCCTGTCGCCAAGTCACAATGGTTTCTTGGTTTCTGTCACCGACTTCCGAGCCGGGCTAGAGCGCGCCCTGTAAGGACGAGCCCGGCTTGCTCGTACAGAGTAGGTAGGACTCTGGCGGTCTGATCCCTTTTCTTACGGAGTACTTGGTTGCTCTTTTCTTTTGCTTTTTCGTGGGGGTGCTTTCTGCGATGCACCCGTGGCCGGGCCCTCGACCCGGGGTGGTCCTGGTCTCTGGCACATGAAACAGCCCGATCGAGTTTACGTGAAACAAACCAAACAAACACAAACAGAGGGCCCGTTCGCACGGCAATCAACCACATGGACTAGCAACATGTTTTTGCTCACGAGGAAGAACGAACAAAAAAACGTTTGGAGACCGTAATAGCAGAAACGGCCGGACCGATGCCCATCTCTACAGTCCTACCCAATGCTTTGGTAATTTTCATGCCTTTTGACGTAACGGGCGGCGCTGAGGAAGAGAGCCCTTTCCAAGTGGACGATTCGGTGAGCAAACCATTACCTGATGCCAAAAATGGCTCGTTTTTCTGGGCAGAGATCCTCCTTCTCTTCTGAGAGATACCCTGTGCTCGACGCTCTTGGCCGAGTCTTGGTAGGCTTGTCAACGGCCTTGGCCTCCTGCCTATTCGCCGGGGCTACAGACCTCTCTGGTGGTGTTGCGGTGTTTCTCTCAGGAAAGGCGGTCTGCTGCCACTCTCTTCTTACTCGTGACACATTCCAACTGCTGGGTGAGGGTCCCCCCCCCTCCCCGATCGCAAGCAACTACTCCGTAAGGTTCACGGTGCTTTGCCAAAAGAGGTTGGTGATGTGTTGGGTCTGAATAATGCTCCTCGTTCGTATTTTCTCGGGGCGATCACCGAGTGCCTGGGTTCCTTCTTCCAAGCATTTCGTCATATCATGCGGCTCTTGGGTATGGGGAATGAGACCAGGCCCGTCCTCCGACCTGCCCCCCCAATCAGACTTGCATGAACCTGCGCATGCAGCAAAGACTACCTCGCCTGGTTGGCTTCCTACCTACCCCTAACAGGCGGTGGTGTGGGTATTCTCTTTCTGTCGGACCTTGGGCGTTTGGACTGGGTTTGTTTTGTTTATTCTCCTACCTCCTCTCCTGTCCCCCCCTCCCACCTCTCCCACCCATGTGTGGGCGTAGAATCTTTCTGGAATGAGATCTTGCATGAACTGGAACGAAGAGTTCCACAACAACACAACTTTAAATCCACATCTTCTGATATGATGTCTCAGTCTCTCGACCGAGGCTAACTGCGTACGAAGTAGGGAGTCAATGTGGTATGGACTTCGACGACCTACCTACGATCGTCGTCGTATCTGTGCAAGGGAAAACGGAGGAGCTCTTATCTTCGGGAGCCGAGGAAAGTCAGTACACCAATGCATGTCCATTCTCTTTTGGTCTATTTGAGATGTGAAAAAGCACGGTTTAGTGACGTACTCGATGGCGTGCGTGTTTGCTGGCCTCCTTACGAAGTAAGAGCCCTCGCAGCAGGCTGCAAATGAAAGTTGGTGAGATCAAGGTTTGTCGTTACAAAGAGGCAATTGTTTCGACAACGTGCCGTTACCATTACAAAGCAAGCCTGGGAGACAAGCACTTAGGCACGTATACATGCGTTAGGTACTAAAGGGCATTGTTTTAGCAATCCAGAGACAGAGTTCCCGTGGGTGATATCCTGGGGTGCGTACGTTGGACTTGCACCACGTTTCGAGGTCCTACCTACCTAGCCTACCAGTCACTCCCGTGTGGCGGTCCCCCCTTTCCCCTTGGAGGACGGAAGACGGTAGGTTTGTCGGTATTTGGAATGGGTTTTTTTTTTTGGCTTTGTCACATGGCGTAGGTAGCTACATATTGGGGTTAAGAATGCATACAAATGTACCTTTGCTGCCTGCCTGCCTGTCGTGGCTGGTCGTCGTCACGAGCACGAAGTCCTTTTCTCGCCGCCGGAGGGCCGGGGGGGTTGAAGAAATAGATACAACGGGAGCTGGTAGCAAGCAGGGCATCTGTCCGAGTTGTATTCTGGCCGGCGGATATCTCTGACCAGGAAACACAGTCGAGTATCGGATGCTTTGTCCGTTCCAAGCTGGTTCTGCCAACGCGTGCTCGTGGGTAGAAGCTGGTTCGGTTCTGTCATCCGTCTCCTTGACAGCTCATCCTCGCCGGCGGAGGCATGTGGCCTCATGGAAACAAACAACCTGTTGAAGGCTTTTATCTAGTGGCCATGGGAAATCCCATTACATCATTGGTGACTGCTTTCAGAAGGGCGAGAACTGTTGACTGTTGTGTTGTGAAAACACTTAGTTGTATTATTTAACAACTCTTCTTCCAATCAATAATCGAACACCATTAATTAATTAGACAGTCACAACCTAGTTGAACAACAAGCACCACCTATCAATACCAATACGTACCAAAATATGCCGAGAAGAATGAAGAGAAATTCAAACGAAATATTCCGAATACCTAGTGGGTTTGTTCCCTCCTCTTCCAAATACGCTGGGACATCGTTGCTGTGCTGTGGCATCTCACCCGCACAACGCCAACAACCCGGCAACTACAGAGCATGAAACACAGCCAAACGACTTACGTACTGTTGCTACTGCTGCAACCCATCACCCAGACTCACCAAGCCAGTGGCCGTGAGGCTGAATACAACAGATCGCGGCATCACCACCGCAACGAAATAAGGAGCGAGACGTTGCACGGGTAATCAGCTCGCCCAGCATCTCGCCCGTCAGACTAGCCACGCCCAGCAAAGTCACAATGAGGCCAAAGGTCCAAGTAAGCACAAGGGGGCGGGGACGGAGGAGATAAATAAGAAGAAGAAAGATAAAATTCCCGAAAATACTCCCCGAAATGTTTGGACGTAGATGATGACCCGCTCCTGCTGACATCGTGCGCGCAGGGAGAGGTCGGGAAAATATGATGCGTGAGGCAAAGTGCTGAGCATCCAATGCCAGCCGATGACTTCGATAACTCGACTTATGAAGGCCTCGATATCAAAATACCTTCCCGAGGCACATCCAATAGTCGGGCAGTGGAGAGAGTATGGGAGCAGGCTAAGAGTTACATATTGTATCGGGCCACGACGTCCTGAATGAGAGCATCATAGAGGGCGTCTTCGGACTTGATAAAGAGCAACTGGCGTGGATCAGGAGCAAAGGAAGCCCAACTAAAGCCAAGTAAATAAAACATGATGTCTATATTTGTTTTCTCTTCTCAAACAGCGGTTGCCAACCCGCCTGCGCAAGCGTGCATGCCTGGGTTCATCTTCTCCTTGTGCTTTTACACACAGCAAGAAAATCGCAAAACACATATACATGTATTAAAAACACACGATAACAAAACGATAACTCTCGACGAGAAAATGGTCGCACAGGTATTCTCCCAGATCGCCCTGTTCTAGATAGATAGATAGAATACCCCCCGACCCAGTGTTTTCCACTCACGGATTTTTGTCAAAGTGTGCAAAGCGTGTGTGTATGTGTGTGCAGATACCCGAATGAAAATCCAGTTCCCCTAGTGTTGAAGACCGCAGGGAACGAAAAACCCACACAAGTTTCCCCAATATAGAACGCCGTCGCTTAATGCTTTGCAGTGACCGTCTCGCCGGTGAGCTTCTCGACGTACGTCTTGGCCCTGTAGTTTTGTCGCATATACATTAGTGAAAAGGAAGCGACGCAACAAGGAGGGAGAACAACTCACATATCGCCCATAGCGACCATGCAGACAGTCTGCCAGATACCGAGACCGATGCGGGGGGCGACGCCGCGGTACAGGCCGCGGACGCCGTTGGTCTCGTAGATGTACCTGAAGGTGTTGCCGACCGTCATCTTCTTGGGGCGGTTGGGGTCGTCCTTCTTGCTCTGCATCTCGACGCGGATGACCTCGATGGGCTGGTTCCAGGCGCTCAGGCCGCCGCCCACGGCGCTGGCGAGGATCTTCTCGGCGGCGCTGAGCTTCTCGCCGTGCTCCTTGCCCGTCGCGCGGCGGATGCCCTGCTCGGCCAGGCGGCTGAGGCCGAAGCGAGAGCCCCAGTTGGTCATCTGGCGGATGGCAACGGCGTTGACGCCCTTGTTGATGCCGCGGATGCCCTCGCGGCGGTAGATGTCCATGAAGGTGGCCCAGGTGCCGGGCGCCTTCTGGCCCGAGGCCGTCATCTTGTGCTTGGTGATCTCGACCGTCTTCATGCAGGTGCAGAAGCCCATGGTGGCGTAGGCCTGGGCGACACCGCCGGTGACACCGCCAATGATACCGCCGCCAAACTCGGAGGCGCCGGCGGCGCGAGCATAGTACTCGGCCTCGGAGGCGACAAAGAGGAGGACGGCACCCTTGGTAGAGGCCTCAATCCAGGCCCACGGGATAAGTCCCTGGTAGACTGCGTTCGTAGGTCAGCATCGCGCTCGCCACAGAGTCAACTGTCTTATCAAGCAAGCCCGATGACCCAGCCGAGGCAGATCGGAGAGTGAGCCTCCGGGCCGTTTTGCCATAGAGCGGGTCGCCGAGAGGCTGAAGAAGGCGGGTAAGGTATGGAAGGGGGGTGCAACTCACAGCCAAGGACACCACCTCGGTTCCAGACGCGGGACAAAGCAGTGCCGAAGCCGTCGCCACGGTGGGCGGCCATGGTGGTCTTGACGACCTCGAGGGGCTGGCCGAGGGTGGTGACCTCGAACATGTTGAGGCCGGCGCCGAGCAGCAGGTTGGAGAACTTGATGGGCTTCTTCTCCAGCTTCTTCTCCGGCACAGGGGCCGGCGCACCGGTGACGACGGCGGACATGGCTTATGTGGGCGTGGAAGTAGGGGGCCTGACCAAGGCGATAGGGTGCTTCTTCGCGGGTTGACGGGACTTGAAAAGGGATGACCTGGTGGGTTATCTCGAGCTGGAGCAGAGGGAGGAGCGTCTTTATTAGTGCTGGAAAGCGGGAAGGCGCAGGATGGCTATTTTGAAGGAAACCGGGAATGGAACACGGAAGAGGTTGACTCACAGACAAGAGAGTAGTATAGGTACTTTGGAAATAGGTTGCGATTGCGTCAATGGGGAGGAGTGATGGGGTTCGCGGATGGGAACTTTTTGTCCTCTGTGGCCTTTGGGGGGGAGCTAGCCGAAATAATGGATGGGGGGATGAGGGGAGAGGAGGAGTTGGAGAGGAGCTGTTGGCCAAACTAGCACGTGTTAGAGCCCGGCTCAGGGACAACAGCCCTGAAGGGCTCGGCTGGAGGTCTCACTCGTTGCTGGCTCAGCTGTCCCCCCCGTCAGGGCTCGTAATTACTCTAGGAGCTCACCTAAGACCGCGCTGCGCCTTGAGAAGCTGAGTTCCTGGCGTGGGCCACGGCTGTCAAGACCCTCTGACTACGGCAAGACTCGGCGGCCTATTCACTTCTACGGACCCAGAGCTTCACTTACAAGTCTTACTCTATGCCGGAAGCTGTGTCCGGAGAAGGTAGCTTGCCAACGACTTCTTTGGTTCTACGGATCCACGAGACGGCACATGAGTGCCCGAACAAGTCCACGTCGGCCATTGACTGTCCGGAAACACCCATAATATAAAGTTACCTGTAGAGAGAGATAAGAGAAAGAGACATGGACTAAATTCGACATGCAGTGACACCTTGTGCTGACAACGTCGGTGTCCGATGAGATACCTACACTGCTCTCGACGACTGTCCAGGCCAATCGAACAACCGTCAGCAACGGCGCCTCGCGACCACCTAGCGGCCCCTGGGGTTCAACCTTCTGGGGGAACCTGGGAAGTGTTGTGGTGGACCTCAAGCCCTGGCGACGACTGGCCCAGAGTGGTCGGCTGGTTTTTTTTCTGGGCTCAACATGTGTCCAGCACTCAAAGAGCTCGGGCCGCCTGAGACTCAACCATTGGGCGCTTCGGCTCAACGCAAACAGCTCTTGTGGGTCCCATCCATCTCGGGACATTTTTGCGATACCAACCGACAACGGACTTGAATGTTGGTGCTGCAATTGACGGACCATTTTTGGGGTAAGTCCTGGAGCAGCTCCTTTAACGATGGTGTTGCTTTGCGGCTTGATTCTGTTAACAGAGAAAAGTGATCTGTTTGAATGAATGAGAAGCTTGCGCAGGCTCAGAAACACCAGGTCAAGCAGGCCAGTGGTTGGCCGTGTCGTTTTCTCTAGACCATTAAAAAGAGGTATATTCATGACAAGCTCCGAATGTCCCTATGCGATAGTAGTATTGTACAAGTCTCATGGACGGGTATCGAATTTCTTTTTGCACACCCATCCCGAACCGTGGACAACACCAATGTAATCCGGTCCTCCCCCTGTTATGCGAAAGACCAGCTTTTCCATTCCTCCCCTCTGTATCTTAGTACAAAGCTAGACAAGGCCTCGCGAAGCCTTTTACAGCTTCTTGCAGATCTCGATCCACTTCTCGGTGGAGAAGGACTTGGGCCTGGTTGCGTGGAAAAAAAATTAGTGTTGGTTGCCATGCTGCATTGAAGCTCAGGGTCCAGAGTCCAGGCGCAACTTACCTCTCGATGGGGGCACCGACGGCGCGGTCAATGATGAGCTGGGGAAGGACACCAATGGCGCGCGAGACACCGAAGAGAACGGTGTAGTAGCTGGCCTCGGTCAGGCCGTAGTACTGCAGGAGAACACCGGAGTGGGCATCGACGTTGGGATAGGGGTTCTTGGTCTTGCCGTGCTCGGTCAGAACGCCAGGAGCGATCTTGTAGACCTGGCTAACCAGCTTGAACATGGGGTCCTCGGGCATTTTCTCTGCAGCATTGGTCAGTATGGTCAAAAGCTTCATGGCGCTAGAAAGGGAGTGAATGACGTACCCTCGGCGAACTTGCGCTGGGCCATGTAGCGGGGGTCGGTCTTGCGGAGAACGGCGTGGCCGTAGCCGGGAACGACACGGCCGGCGTTGAGGGTGGACCAGAGGTAGTTCTTGATGCTCTCGTCGCTCAGGTCGTCACCGATCGACTTCTTCATCTCGGTGAGCCAGTTCAGGACCTCCTGGTTGGCCAGGCCGTGCAGGGGACCGGCCAGACCGTTCAGGCCAGCGGCCAGCGACAGGAAGGGCGAGCTCAGGGCGCTGCCGACAAGGTGAGTGGTGTGGGCGCTGACGTTGCCACCCTCGTGGTCGGTGTGGATGGTCAGGTAGAGACGCATCAGCTCGATGAAGTCGGCGTTGTCACCGAAACCGAGCTGGTTGGCGAAGTTGAACGAGTAGTCCTTGTCCTTCTGGATGGCGGCGACCTTGCCGCCCTTGAAGACGTTCTGGTAGATGCGCGAGGCAATGTTGGGCAGCTTGGCGATCAGGTCCATCGAGTCCTCAAAGGTGTAGCCCCAGTACTCCTTCTTGTTGATGCCCTTGGCGTAGGCCTTGGCGAAGGAAGACTCGTGCTCGAGAGCAGTGACGGCCAGAGAGAACTGGGCCATGGGGTGCAGGTCGTTGGGGCAGCGGTCAATCAGCTCCTCGACGAACTTGGGGATGTCGGAGCGGGCAGCCCACTCGGCGGACAGGGCGCGGACCTGCTGCTCGGTGGGGACCTCGCCAGTCAGGAGAAGCCAGAAGAGACCTGCGATGGCGGCGTATTAGACATCTGTTTCCTTACAGAGAAATGCGCTGGGGTCATGCGTGATCCTTACCCTCGGGAAGGGGCTCCTTGCCGCCGGGGGCCTTGGGGAGAAGCTCCTGGCACTCGGGAATGGTCTTGCCACGGAAGCGGATACCCTCCTCGGAGTCGAGGACGGAACCCTCCCAGACGAGGGCCTTGATGCCACGGGCACCGCCATAGACCTGGTCGAGGGTGACCTTGTCGACGATCTTGGAACCGTGCTCCCTGTGTAGAAGAAGAACAAAGTCGATTAGCTAAAGTTCGGAAGGGGCGGAAGGGGGAATGGGTATGCGCACTTTCGGAGGGCCTTGATCTCCTCGATCTTTTCGGGGAGGAGCTCGGCGAAGCGCTCCTTGAGGGTCTGGGACAAGAAGCAGTGTCAGCAGTCATGTTGCGCGTGCAGGCAAGAGCGGCCAATGCGCGATGCACTGGCAGCCAGCGGCGGCGGCAGCTCACCTGGGTCTTTGCGGAGTAGCAGCGGGCGGCGCTGAAGGCAGTGTTGCGAGCGGCGAAGCCAGGAGCCCTGAGAGAAGATCTCAGGGCAGAGGAGCTAAGGCGCATTGCCGAGGCCATTGTTGATCTGTAGTAAGGAAGGGAAGGGGTATTTGGAATGGAGAAACAGACAATGGGCAATGAGGCTATTCGGAGAAGTAATGGACAGAGGAGAGTTTTATGAAGTAATGACGGGTCGAAAAAAACGCAGGTCAAGTAGTGGTGGAGGAAAAATAAGTTGAGCCTGGCAAAAGCTCGGGACAGCCCCGGTCTTCCTTGCACGCAGCAACGGGCGACCGGCTTTGCCTCACTCAGCTCCAAATTCCAGCGCCAATTTTCTATCGCCGAGCCGGACAGTGGGGAAACCTTTTAGGGGGTGAATCAAGTACCAGTGTGCTGGACCGTGCTACAGGTGTACCACCCTCAGGGCCTCGGCCCAGGGTTCGACGGTGTCGACAGTGGCTGCTGCGGGCCCATACGGGCTGCTACAGTGGCGCCGTGAATGCCTGCTACTCAAGTACACACCTAAGATGCCAGTACACAGGGCCGGCTACTCTACGGCATTTAGCTCCAACCACTCCAACCAATGCACCAAGTGAGGCAGAGACCCCTGCCAAAGAGCTCTCCAACAGAAAAGAAGGTTGACGTCAATGTGAATAATTTGGAGCCCTTTCAGAAGTACCTAATGGAACTAAAAGAGATATTGACTTTACCAGAGCACTCCAAAATGCTATTAGGTAGCTAGATAAGATATCAATGGTGTTGTCTTGTTCTGTCCAAATCCTGCTTATGTACATAGGTATTTCAAGTAGTGTGAATTGTGACAGAGAGGACATGAGCAACGTTTCACATAATGCGCCGCGGATGTGGAAATGCGCCGTGCTCTGATTGTATTGTACCCATGTGCGTAGGTATCCCCGAGAGGTGTAGCTTGTTCGTTCTCTTCCACAAAGGACTTGAATGGGATCCAACCAAACCGACGACGCCAACAAGGTGTGGTGGCTCCTCCCTGGTCGCCGATTGCGCTGGTGTCGGAACAATATCAATCACACAGAGCAATCATATCAGTTTGATCCCATACAAACTGACTAAGCGCAGAGTGCACATGCTCTGGGTACTTGGGTACGTGTCAAGTCAGTGAACGAGGGAGGGAGCTGGCCGAGGGGTGGTCAGAGGCCTGAGGCCAGCAAAGCCACGGCCAGGGTGCGCCATTGTCCATTTGTTGTGCAAAGTACTCGGTACTACTAGGTAATTTGGTTTCACCTTTCCCCCACCAATCACGTGCGACAAGCTCTTTCTTTCTGCTCAATCTCGTTCGCCTCCCCCATTTTTAAGCACCCGCCCAGGTCGACACGTCGCAAAACCCACCCTTTCCTCATTCATCTCTTCCCTTCTCCTCCCTCCTCTCCTCCATTTTCCCCCTTCGTCACCTCTTCCATCGCCTTCACTTTCAGTTCCATCTCACCATCACCAGTAACCCACCATTCATCACCTTTATCAAACCAAAGTGATTGATTTTCTTGTAGGCCTGGCTTCACCCCAGTCTCACCTTGACCTCGACAAAGACTAGTGTTCCCGCACAGGCTCGTAACAGGACGTATTCACTGCTGGAAGACCCTGCCACCTTGGGTGGCATTTCCTGCCTCTGTGCTATATAATCTGCAGTCCGCTCTTTCAAGAAGCTGTCAACAACAACATTGACCACAAGAAGCTCACAGTAGGGCCTGTAGACCCTAGACCGTCTGCCGAGAGAACTCGAATACTCTTTTCTTTTTGAAGACTTGAAGAAACGTACCTACCCACCTACTTAGCCTGTGACCTCGTTGGCATAATCTGACCTCGAGAGGTCTGGGTCTGGGTCTTTGCGCGCGCGCTCTGATTCTTCTCCAAAGGAGCCATCGCATCTGCACAGCGGCTTGATTCTGTCTGCCTCATCATCGCGAAGTAGACATGTCGTCACCAGTAGCAGAGTTAGAGGCCGGCCTGCAGGGCATGCTCGGCCTCAAGCCACCCGGAGTCTCGGGATCTCGCATCACCGCCATCACCGCACTCTGCGTGGCCAATGTTCAGGTAGGACTCTCGATGCCTCCCCGGCAGGCACCGACCTGCTGATACGTCTGTCTTCTTTGTACTGACCTCTCCCTCCCTCACAGTCCGAATCCGTCCTCATCCAGAAGATTTACACCCACTTCAAGAAAACCCCTGGTACTCATAAGCTTGGTGTGCTCTACGTCGTAGACTCTGTAACCCGCAAATGGATGGACCAAGCCAAACAGCAGGGCCAAGCTATCAACAGCTCAGCACAGGACGGCACTTTTGCCGCAGGAGTGAATAGAGTAACCGAGCTGATGCCAGTCTTGATGAACGACATCACCGCCACTGCCCCAGCAGACCAAAAGGTACGCTCGCACATATGCAAACCACCCACCACCGGCTTTGCCATGCACAGCCAACACATGCACACAAACGACTCCCAGGTCTCACATGAGACATTCATAAACTGCGGTTCTGTGGATTTGTTTTTCTGAATCACGGCAGAAAGTGGCTCTGAAGCAGTTCTGGACCTGGGATGAGTGCCGTGCGGAGAGTGTCGATGGATGTCGTGAGCCTCACAGCATTGTGGCTTGAGAGGATCACCTGCAGCCTCCACCTCTTTTTCACACTTGTATTTTGAAAGCCCATGGCATTTAGCTCACATATCTTTCACATTGCAGGAAAAAATCAAGAAGCTGGTAGACATCTGGGAGAAGGGCCAGACCTTCCCGACTGCCATGCTCGAGACATTCAAGCAGAAGCTAAATACACCCACACAAAGTCAGTTCCCATCCACAAAGCTACCCACCTCGAGGCAGTTGCCTCAAAGAAGCAAACTGACCAAGGCCTATTGTAGACCAATCGACCACTCCGCCCGGCAGCCCTCCGCCCAACCTAATGGCCTCGCTGAATGGCCAGGCCCGGCCGGCCGCAGCTCAGGCACCGCCTGCTGTACCGGCCAACATCATGGAAGCCCTCGCAAAGATTGCAAGGCAGAACACGACCACACAGCAGAGTGCTCCCCCCGTTCCGGCCGTTGCTGGTCAAATCCCCCATACTTCAGCTACACCTACACCTCCTTTCAGCCTCGCGGGAGCTGCCCATGCGCCTCCCCCCGTCCCCCCTCAGCCGCAATTGAACATGTTGCCGGGCACCTACCCATTCCAGCCAGTATCGCAGCCGCCTGCCCAACCTGTAAATGCTCAGCCTCTACCCTTCCAGATTCCGCCACCCGTGCAGAGTGGTCAGGTCCCCAACCCCGGAATGCCTGCTGCAAACCCTGGAAGTGCTGCAGTCAATCCGGCCGTGGCCTCCCTCCTCGCCACGCTGATGGCGCAGGGACTGCCAGCTGAACAGATCACGGCCATCGTCTCCCAGGTAATGGCCAGCACCAACGCTGCGGCTCCAGGTGCACCCCAGTATCCCGCGCCAGCCCAGAGTAGCTATCCTGGCGCGGTGCCTACCTCCGCTGCTGGAGGATGGGCCGCCCAACCCCGCCCCGATGAATCACGTGACCGCCCGTATCCTGACTCGAGGTCACCGCGTGGCCGTGGCCGTTCCCGGTCTCGGTCTCCCGGCCGGCGGTGGGATGCTCGCGACTCGCCTAGAGGCCGTGGTGAAGATCGTGGCTACGGTGATTACGGTCGCCGTTCCTCCCCAGGACGTGGCCGTGCTGAAGACCGCGACCGGACTCAATACCGGCAGCGATCACCTGCAGGCCGCCGTGGCTCTAGTCCACATCGAGACGGCCCTCCTCAGCCGGGCGAGAAGTGGGTCGAGTATGACAACACTCTGCCCAATGGAACCATCCGGGTCCTGAGCCGAACCCTGTTCGTTGGCGGCGTCACCTGCTCCGAAGCTGAGCTGCGAGCCATCTTTGCTCGCTACGGAGAGGTGCAGACCTGTATTGTCAACAAGGAGAAGCGCCATGCCTTTGTCAAGATGTACACCCGCAAGGCTGCCGTCGCGGCCAAGGAAGGCATGGAGGATGCCCGAACCCAGGAGCTGCCCCTGAGGACGCGATGGGGCGTCGGCTTTGGCCCTCGCGACTGCAGCGACTACCAGAGCGGGATTAGTGTCATCCCCATCAGCAAACTCACCGAGGCGGATCGGAAGTGGATGCTCACTGCGCCGTGGGGCGGAAGCGGCGGCAAGCCCATCGTCACGGGCATGGTCGTCGAGGAGCCCGATATCGAGATTGGTGCCGGCGTCTCGTCCAAGGCTATCAGCCGGCGAATGGCGACCGACAGGGGCGGCCTCAACGGCCCGCGCTCCAGCCGCAAGGACGAGGAGAACCACCACGATGGAGGAAGCCATGGAAGCGGCCATGGAAGCGGCCACGGAAACAACCACGGAGGCGGTCGGTTCAACCGCCGTGGCGGCGGCGGTGGAGGCAGCAGCCGTGATCATCGACGTGGCGACGACGACCGCAACAAGGAGAACGTCAATACGACCACGCCGGGCTTTGGTTTCGGCCTCGCTGTCGGACCCAACGGCATGCCCATCTTCCCGCCCGGTTTTGCCTTCCCCGCCCCGGACGGCCAGACTGGCCCCAACTACTAGAGGAGGGGCCATCGAGGCTCGGAGCAGGGCTCGCTTCAGTGGCCCTTGTAATACCAGCAATTTCGCCATTTCGGAGGGTGGCAGTGAGGTACGATTGAAGGGGTTTGTAATTTACTTGGTACTGTTCTTTTCTCGGCATGCGGAATGGTGAGTGGCAGAGAGACCCTTTTAAGAACTCATACCACTGTCTCGATACTAACACCTATCACTGCAGATCTCGACGTCTTTGGAATTGGTCCATTGACACGGTCAAGAACGCGACTTGCTTGAAAGTCCCCAAGACTTTCAATGACATCTTGACGAGATGTACTGTCCGTAGTGCATCTACGAGATGTACGACTTTGTCTTTATTTTCGGAATGCAGTGGAAGCATGGGGGAGCTTCTCTCCCGCTGCAGCGACAGTTGTTTCACTGGACGGCCTATATTGCTCAGGTTGTCTTCTTTCTTCATGCAGAGACGTCGCCACCTGCACATTGCGACGCGGGGGGCGGCTGATGAGGGACGGAAACTCTTTCACTATGATACCCTTGGGAGCTTGACATGAGAACGGTCTAGGGATAAGAGCAGAGAGTAGGAATTCATAAAAGATAATTATTTTGCCCCCCAATTGTGCATGATTATCGTCATTGACATCGACCCTATCCGTGTGAGACTTGGGCAAGCGGACTTGGGCAGACGGTGAGCAGTTTTAGGCACGTTCGAGGCAAAGAAACTGGCAAAAAGATTCGAGTCTTGGCAACTGGTTTCTGTCAGACTCTGTCCCTCCCCTCACTTTCACCCGCCAAAGCCAAGACTCCCACGATGGATCTCACCTGGGGTACGAGATCGCACCACCACACAATGATAGGAGCCTACTTCACCGCCTCCCTCCCTTTTCTTTACCCAAGTTGCCCAGACACCCAAGACAGGACGGGGAGGGGGGCGCGATTTGGGACGGTTTGTTCCTTTTGAGGCATTAAAAAGCTGCTTTTGGCTCCTCCTCTTCCCCCTGGTGGCCTGTGGGCTCACTTAATACCTATGCACCCCGTCATCACGCTAATGAATGCACCGAAGTGTTGTGGAACCCCCCCCCCCCCCCGTCCGCTCCCCATCGTGAGAGAAGAGAGTGGGCAATCCCTGTCAACTCTTCTCTTTCTCGGGCGGCTCGGGCTAGACGGGGCCCTTTGTACCTGTCTTGTAGAGGCCGTGACGCCCTCGCACGGTGGTCCCCACAACGTTCTATTTCTTTTCTTTCTTTCTCTTCTAATGTCTTCCGTTTCCCGAGCTGCATCTGCATTGCTTGTACATATGCAGGGTTGAAAGAGTGGGACGGGACGGGAATAAGATAATAGCTACATTACCTAGCTAACTAGGATGAGTAAACTGCTCGCACTTACCCTGTTCTGGTGATGCTTTCAATGAGAAGAGACGAATTGGGATCCGGAATTGGCAATGGATGAGTGATTTTGGGGAACGCTGACAAGGGGAGGAGCACACGACATGTTGCCGTTTCTCTCTCCCTTTTGCGATGTGTGGACTGCAGACAGCAGCAAGCATAATTTTACACTTACTCGTCCGAAAGAAAAGGACCTCCGTAGAGACCGTAGAAACCGTGGAGTGCCGACTGTGAGTGGTGCCAACTTCACCGGAGTCCCTTTCGGACCTAAGAGCCTCTTGTTAAACAACGAGGCATCGCGACTGCCGGTATCAGAGGAGCGGGATCGGGGTTTCGAGATTACCACCCGACTCCCGCAAACATTCATCTCACTCATCCAAACGCAGAGCCAGTAATACAGGGACAGAGTACCTATGTATGCGTGGTTTCTTTTCTTTTCCCAAGACAGTAATATCGGGCCCCCCCACGCACACACACGATATCTTTCCCCCATAGCAGAACGAAGTGCCGAATGCCCACAGTCGTCCGTCCCCTCTCCGTTTTCACAACAGGGATCCTGTAAAACGCGCATAGAAAAAGACAAAAGGCCAAGACGGAAAACGGAGGACGGAGAGCCCCGTTGTGCTTTGCAACTTTCTTGGCCAAACTATTTTGGTTTGTGGGAAGGGAAAAAAAAACAAGACCAAAAAGGCAGTTCGTGTCGTGGGCCCTGTGATCTGACCGACCCTGCCGATCTGCATGGAAGTCTTCTAGAAGGAAAAAATAACGCCTCACCCGGAGAAAATACCCCCACACACACCCACCGGCGATCCGCCGACTCGAACTCGGGTGGCACCGCGCTATTGGTTAGCTAGGTACTTGGTGGTGCGTCTACCCTATCTGCCCGTAGTTGTTATGAGTGAGGCACTTTTTTGACAATTTACACCTGCATGTGCGCTAATAGCTCGCGTGTCCCTAATGTAGAGTTGTAATCAACCTTGTTTAACCTGTCTTACCTTTTCCTACGTGGATCACTTTTGGGAGGTGGACGAGGGTACGTATGCGGGTAGGGAGAAACCGGACAACTCGACACTCTCTGCCTACGGCTGACCCCCCCACCGGCTCTACGCGTTGGCATACCGTCTCCCCGGACGGGTATCGGGCGACAAGTGTCGTGGCCGCAAAAAGGGCACACGACCGACAGCCTTCCGGGCTGTGAGGCTGCTTTGCAAACGTCCATTGTATGAGTTCTCTACTTCGTGTGCTTGACAGTTATCATTCATTCAAAGTTCTTTCTATGGAAGTCAGGCCAAGGCAAGACAGCGCAAATGCGGTAAAGGTCAGGAAGAAAGCTATCGCGGATGTTTGGACAGCGCGTCCGACAAGAGAACAAGATGCATGTAGTAAAGTCAACACAGCTGATGATTCGTCGTCGAGAGGGATATCTCTTCTTCATGCTAGAGCTCCTTAAGCAAGCAAGTAAAGTCATAATCGTCATAACACCCCAGGGTATCTGGTTCCAGGCTCAGGACCTGCTCCTCTTGTGATCCCTCGTAAATAAAGGGCTCACGGTCGTAATCCGCTGCCCTCTTCTCCCATTCCGGATCTTCTGCTTCCAACACGGTAGGCTCGCTTTCAGGCTCGGGCGGCGAGTCAATGGACAGGCTCTCCATTCCAGCTTCGATCTCCAGGTTGCGGCGGTGCAGCGCCTCAGCGATCGGGATATCCCTAATAGATCCCAGCGCGCTGTGCCTCGTGCGGCTTGCGTACATCTTGATATTCTCCAGCTGGTCCTTGTCGACGCCCGCGTTAAGGGGTCCCTCGGGATCGCCTTGAAAGTGGGCTTCCCGGCGGTACAGGCCTAGTTGCGCATACATCCCCCCTTGGACCGCACCCACGGTGGGGTCCCTGTGAACTTTAAGCTCTCCCCTCTGCAGGTACGCTCTCGCCCTCGCTATGCCTGTCTCGGGTTCGAGTGGGCGACCTTGAGCATCGTGCGTCGGCGCCGGCGGCTCTGGATGGGGCTTGAACGGGTTCGGCCGCAGCATCGTCTTGAAACTGCCATCTGGCAGTCTGACCTTCGCGAACTGAGGAGCCGCCTCGCTAAGGGGTTCCTCGTCCGCGTCGATGGACAGGAACCAAACCCGACCGCTAGCGTCGCCCACTACCAGCTTGGACAAGTCTGGGGAGAAGGCGCCGAAGGAGACTGGGGCGGGGCACTCGAGCAGGTCTCTGACCAAGGGCTTCTTGAGAGATCGGACATTCCACACTTTGACAATTCCGTCGGAGGATCCCGTGTAGAAACGATCGGGAGAAGTACCCCATGCCGTGAACTTGACCCCTGTGTCCTCCTTCTCTCTGTCGCCAGTGAATTCTTCGATCAGTGGACCGTGCGAGAGAACGTGGATAGGCCGTTGCCCACGCGCCGTGTCCCAAACGTAGACCTTGCCGTCGGTGCAGCCTGCCGTGACGTAGGAGAAGGTGAAGCTGTTGGGCATGATTGCGAGCTCATTGATATCGGCCGCAGGACAGTCGAGAACCTGGACTTCGGAAAAGGCCTTTTCACCATACTCCTTGTTATCGGAGGGGCGAAAGATACGGATTTGGGTATGAACGTGATCCTCGACGTTCAGCCCAACCGGGGAACTCGCCACGATGAAACTCGACTGGCTGGGATGCCAAGCGACTTCAAAGACGTTCTGGGACGTTCCGCCTAGAATTCTCCATCGATCTCCATTCCGGCCATCCCAAAGACATACTTCCCCTGAGTTTCTCCTATCTTCAGGGATGTTATCTTCATACGCAATCATGCTGCGTGGAGAGTAGCCCACAAGCAGCAGATGTTGTACATCAGGCGCGCGGCCCCATTGGATGGTGGCTGGGAAGTAGGCCCATTTCTCCTCCGTGAATATGGGATTGCCTTCGAGATCGACGATTCGGGAGCAAGAGAAGCTGTGATATCCACTGTTCTCTATGTCGACTTCGTTGATTGTGTATATACGCACAGCTTCTTTGGCTACGTCGGCCGCCGTCGCTACCATGCCGGAAGAGTGCTTGGAGGCAACCACAAAATTGACGTTGCCCTCATGTTTCCATGTGCCCAAGCACTTCATGGAGGAGGCAGACTCACTAGTCTCCGTCCTCCATATCTTGACTGTTTTGTCAAAGCTGGAAGTGTAAACCCTATCGTGCGCTTGATCGAAGTCGGAGCTGACGACTGATGAGTAAAGCCAAGGATCCTGGCTTTGCCTCATTGCCTCTGTCGAATTTTCGCCTTGGTCTATGACGGGTCGCACAACACGATGGTCTGGGTACGCTTGCAGAGTGCTGTGCAATGTCGAGCCGAGGAGGAGGTTGCCTGGCTTGTTGTACTGCTGATTTCGAGAATCAGAATGAGTGGTCGTCCCGCAGATAAAAGATTGGTTCGATGTCCAAGCAATGGTGGTGATATCGCCAGCACAGTCAACCCACTTCGTCCGCAGCTCAAGCTCATCTTCTCGGCATTTACGAAATTCGTTTCTGAAGTTCACGAAACCTCGCATGGGACCAAAGCCATTGTGCCCGGCTGTTTCCCGAGCCAATAGCAAAGACGATAGGCGGCTTGTCCTGACCGCCTGGGCGTGCTTGTCCAGGTCATCGCGCTCGAGCGTCAGTAATTGGGCGCGTCTTGCGACGCCTTTTCTGCGTACGTCACGCAAGAAATTTCTGATGTCCTCGTCAGTCCGACCCTTGAGCATTTGACGATCCAACGAGCTGAGGATTTCTGCCTCCTTGTGCTTGTTCTCCCGATGTAGTTTCTTGAGGCCCTCTGAAAGTGCTTGGGCATCGACCTGGCCAAGGGCCAGCACCCTCTTGGCAGTTCCTAGCACATGTTCGGCCTCTTGTTCGGAAAAGTCCACGTGAACAACGCCAGGCTCCCGCAGGCTAGTCGAGGAAATCTTGAAGAGCTTTTTGCTGCCACGTGAAATCTGTTTTCGTTCCGGAGAGGTTCGATACGGTCGTCTCTCGAGCGAAAAGTATCGGCTACTGCAAACAAGAGGTCTCTGCTGAGTCGTAGCTTGTGCATGCTCCTCCGCCTGTAGAGCAAGGTCGCGTGCCCGCGCCCTGAAGTTCTGTGGTGAGGTGTGGTGGAACTTTTTTATCTTGCGCGGTCGCAAGGGCGTCGTCGCTAGAGCAGCGGGCGAGGAGAACTCTTCTTGACTCTTAGTCTCAGAGGGAAGGTCGATATCGGCCGCGCGGACTATGTCCTCGTCGGATGCGCCATCGTCCTCGGGCTCCCACTGCTCAGTATTGGCGTCTGATACCGATCCATCTACCTCAGCATGATCAGATTCGAGGTTGATGTATTCAAAAGGGTCGGCTAAAGCAGGTCGGAAGCCATGAGGCTCGACCTGGGCATGGAGTTGAGCAGACGCGGGAGGGGAATATTTATATGCCGAAAAATTAGGAAGGCGCGAGGCGGGTTGATATCGAAGAGATGACAGCTCGGAAGGAGCACCCGTACGCGATGGTTGAGCAATTGCTGATTGGTTGGCAGAGATGGCAGGCGCGACTTGAGTGGAAGGAAGGGCGGAGATGGCAGGAGCTGGTGTACCGTATGCGATAGGTGCTTGGATCGAGTATTTCGGTTCCCGACGGAGGCGGTTGACCTCAGCCTGAGCTTGTGCTGCTAATTGGGCCTGGAAATCCGGTGAGATGTAGCCGTTGCCCTGTCTAAACTCGCTGAAGAATTGGCCTTGCAGCAGGATACTTAGGACCTGTATGATAGATTTGGGAGTGAGCAGAAGACGAGAGGAAGATGGTAGACCGGTATAGCACATACGTCCTTCGTAAGGAGCGTCGTATTCACCTGTTCTTTCGGTAAATTCGATACCGCGGTGTTCACTTGTGGAAAGATCTGTTCGTGCAGGCATCGATTTAGCAACGCCTTGGTATCGTGAGCGACCTCATGGTGTTCTTCTAGTCGCGGGCGCTTCGCGGGACGTCCCGCGACTTCGGCAGTATGGCCACCATGGTGTGCGGCCGGCCACGAGGGTGCGGGCACCGACGAAGAAGATGACGTATCGTCGTCGCCTGTGAGGTCTATGACAGGAACTGGAGGCCTAGGCGGAATAGTCAGCGCGACTTTCATCGAGTAGAAGTCGGCGCAAGACGCGTCTTACCTTAGGGGGGAAGCCATCGCGAGGCGGAGGCCATCATTCTAAGGGTGTGTGGTGTTTATTTAAAGGGTTAAGTCAAGATAAATGCGATAAGTGGAGAAATAAAACAAAAAGGCCACTATTAGTTTTACTAAAGATTAAATCTACTAGATGATTTACTAGTATTAGTTATTTTAATTATTAGCCCTCTTAAAAATATTGTTTTTTTTTAATTACTTAGCTTATAATAAAAAATCGTTTTTATAAAGTTATTATTAAAGTGAAAATGATGTAACATTGAAAGGCAATATTCCTTAGAAGTAAATTGATTGAGAAGTGAGCTTTAGCAAGAATGATAATAGCATCCTTTCTTTGCTCTATATGAACATGCATATGATCGTCTTTACAGCTCTATTTGGGCATGCTTGGACTTTAAGATTGTAAATATACTGGTATTACATGTACAAGGTAGATCTGGCTCAGGCGTAGAGTGCTTAGCTAATTCTATGATCTCGCACTTAAAGTGCGGATCTCTGCGGTAGCTCTATGGAATTGAACTTCAACCTTTTACACACCTTTGATTTGACCCCTGTCTTTAATTGTGACAGCTCTACTGCGCTGCAATGCAGCCCAGAGGCAACCTACGCGGAATTCATCAACGTTATTGCAAGAGTCAGCAACAACACGGTGAAATATCCCGTAGCAGCGGGAAACAGACATGCCATATCAGACGAGTTTTGAAAAGGGGGTTGTATGCATTTCGATAGATGCTATTAATTAAGCCATCATTGCTCATTCTCTGCACAGAGTGAGAAACACGAAAGAAGTGGTAAAGAGGCAGGAATAGCAAAGGGGCCCTAATGAATGCAAAGTGGCAATAAATTTTTAGTTTCTAGGGGAAGTACAGTCTCAAGCTGACACTCAATGATAATACCCCTGTGAGGCTCAACTTGTAAGCGGATGGCCTCAAAACATACGAGGATGGAACCAGAACGTCCCGGACTCTGGAGGAACTTCATCGCGCAGAAATATCCAAGTGTTTATATCATTGGTAAATAACGCAACCCTCTCGTTATATGCGCGGGGCTGAGCTTCATTAGACCATCATCGTTGTCACCATTGATGGTGCCGTTAAAACGCCTCGCGGGCGTGTGGATCGACCAACCAGACGTACGCAAAGTCCCAGTATATATCCCGACCCTATACAGATATAATGAGCATGAGCGTCTAGGAGCGGAGTCCCAGAACGAATCTGTGAGCATCCTGAACGCCACCGACAACATCGTGATACCAAGCATCAAAGACATCGGCAAGAGCCAAGATGTCGGTGCGGCTGGCCTTGGACATGTCGGGAATTTGCAGCGGTTCTGATTGGGGATCCTGCAAGGGTTATCTCTTCAATGACCGACCCGTCTGTTTTTTTTCGTCACAGCTAGCCGGGTCTCATGGACAAAGTATTGTGATACCCAGAGCTCCAAATTGTCCAAAGCAATAGGCCACAGCTTGTTGGACTCCTCTAAATAGATTGTAAATGACTACACTGGGTGAGCTTCTGTGCAAGCAGGAGGGAGGTGGACACAAACTTGTATAACCCCATGAGCCCGATCCATAGGATACACCCAATCTGTGACAATTACACATGCCGCCGCCGCACATCCACTGCATCCGCACAACATGGCGTCGAAGTCCTTGTCGCGAGTCCGTAGGACTGACAGGTAATGGCGGGGTGAAGGAGGGTCAAAGGTCTGCATGTTGAGAGAGAACACAGGCCTACGGCACTTTAGCAGTTGTCGAAAGAGTTGAGGGCGCGACAGCCTTGCGACTTCGGGGTAAGCTTTCGGGAAAGAAATGCAAGAAACACGTACTGAGTAGTCCTCCATCAAGCGATGTAGTTCTGCATGCATCCAAACTCAACTGCTTTTGGTTTGGTCCTTTTCAGAAACACACCACCAGTTCGGCCATTTTGGCCAAATGTAGTAGCAAAAATCAAATAACAGCGAAATTAGCATTGTAACAAGCTTTTGATCTGTACTTACAAACCAGCGGCTCAAGATTCCAAGGAAGGCAGAAATGACTTGTCGGTGCGTCGAGGTGAGGACAGAAATCTGTGCCCTGCTATGTGTTGCTACTTTAGGTTGCCTGTAGGAGCCTAATCCGGCAAGGGCCGTCGCCCCAGCTTTCTGCCAGCGTACTAATTAACTGTTCAATCAACAGAGACCTCGCCCTAATATCTCGCGACATCAGAATCTCATCAATTTCTATTGACGTACCTGAGTCACTCGCGTCAAAGAACAACAGAAAATGAGTAATCTCACACACGATGAGATCTGGGACGATTCCGCACTGGTAGAGTCCTGGAACCAGGCTTTGGAAGAGTACAAGGTGAGCGACAGCCCCTCCAAGATGTCAAGATTGACCCGCGACTCACATGTATGGCAGAAATACCACTCCATCCACGCCAGTGGAGGCAAAGTTGAGGATCTTCCCGAGACGACGACAGACAGGTGAGGCCGCCAACCTACTGCCACGCTACCCCTTTATTTCCTGCTGCTGAACACCTTGTCACAGAGCTGGGACGAATGCCAAGCCTGAAACGGCTGCGCAGGACGAGACCGTGACTGGCGGAGGCCCTAACGCCCCCCAAGACCAGGGCGAAACACTCGAGGCTGAGGGCGCACCATCTGTAAGCAAGACACGGAGATCTCGGTCCCCGGGAGCAATCCCAGCAGATCAAAAAAGCTTGGCCCTGGTGTTTCCGATTGCGTCGGGGGTGGCCCATGACAGTCTGTACTGACGAGTTGGGCCTTTTTAGGGGTCAGATGCGACGGAGGGCCAGGATCATGGAGAAGGCCGACCAGCTATTCAGATGAGGGACCCCGCTAGCCTCGCGCCTCATGCTGTCCTCGGGTCCGGTAAGTTCATCTTCCCCTGTCCTCCTTGGTGTTGATCCAGCGAATCTACAAGGGCTAGTGGTGGGCATGCTTGATGATAGAGTCGGGCTGCGGGAGAATAGAAGGTGGCTGACGCGTAAGGGACCTCGAAATTGACAGTGCGGGACGAAAATCTCAAGAAACTTTTGATGTCTTGGTATTACGCAGGGTACTACACGGGTCTCTACGAGGGCCAACAGCAGCAGCAAACACAGGGTGGTGCCGGCAGCCAGGAGCAATAATCATGCCGGTGGGCATGGAGATAGCATCAGGGAGGACAAAAGACCGACAGGGGAGGCTGAGCCGTGGCGGCAATTCGGATCTTGTGTCTACGGGTGTACGGCTGCAAGCCTGTTGCTTGATCGACGACAAGCGAGGAATCTGATACAGGAAGCGTTGCAGCCACTCTCGGCACGTGCATAGTTTTAGCCCGAACGCCTCGAGGTGCGCGAAACACCATAATTACAACTAGGACTCGAAAGAGATTGCGTGCAGGGCCTTCGGATACGTGTAAATGGCATGCAGGGCTCTTTGAAAGGATCAATAACGCTTGCTGGCATCTGGTGGTGAATACCTAAAGACTTAGAGAGCAATAATCATCCCGCATAGGCGCTTACAAGTGTGCTTGTACGGGCTGGGACTGAATTACGATATTCATTCTTCCAAGCATGCCAAGGTTTCGTTTCTAAGGGAAACCCTCGTTTCCTCCTTATCCTTACACTGAACGGCGCCTTGGCCTGACGCTCTGTCAGTCGAGTAAAATTCAGGGTGTCGGTGATAGGCATGCACTTCGGATAAGACTAGCCGCTGTCACCAGTCAAGGTCAACCTTGAAAGTAACGTTATTAGGGGAAGTGGACTCGGCGTGCGCGTGTCCTCCTAGGCTGTTTCTAGGCTGTTGAGCCGCAAGAGTGGACCTAGCACTCAGGCACTGGAGCGCTCTGGTTCGTGGAAATGAGCACTAACCACTGTTAAAAGCTGGGGTTGCTTAGTGAGTCTGGACCAGGGGCCACGGCTCTTGGGGTCGCTAGCCAGGGGGGTTAGTTGCATTCGCGTAGAGTAGGCCTGAAAATCGGGCACCTGTTTCCGGCCCAGTGTGCTGTTTATCCACCAAAGCCCAGAGCCCAGCTCTTGGGATGTTTGACGACAAGACTGCAGTTCGCAAGAGCTTCGTCATAAGGAAATAGATGGGACGCAAGTGCTGTACCGCTGGCAGGCATTTAGCATAAAAATCACGCCAGAGATCGTCGTCAGCCTTGAAGGCTGGAGTTCAGTCAAGGTTAGAGGTGTCGCCCCAGGGCCTGGGATAGGGTTAATTTGGCGACCCTGGTCCTCTT
This sequence comes from Thyridium curvatum, assembly GCF_004353045.1. Classification (NCBI taxonomy): domain Eukaryota; kingdom Fungi; phylum Ascomycota; class Sordariomycetes; order Thyridiales; family Thyridiaceae; genus Thyridium; species Thyridium curvatum. Next base: position 205,257 of record NW_022156806.1, on the reverse strand, counting down.
GGGGCCCGAGCAACTACGGATTCGGTGTTGCTAGCGACAGGCCCAAACACCACCCGAGACAAATCTGTCACATCACGACCCCGTCCCTCCCTTTGACTTGGCCCCCCAGCGCTGGGCCAGCCTCCGGCCGTGAAACCTGCCTGTCCTCTCCACCATGTACCCTCTCCCATGCTCCCCATCATTTGAGCCGTTGCCACGCAGAGAGCAGTCCCCTGCGAAGTGGCAGACAGGCCAAGGCTAGAGCCAAGCATTGCAGAGACCCGCAGACGCTGCTGCGTGGAGGCTTCACCCATTCCAATTCCGGACGCTCACGGGCCCGAGCAGGGCTCCCTGTACGGATGATTCCCAAGTCATGTTTCGAGACGACCTCCTGGGCCGGGATGGCAGGACCGTGACCTAGATGCGATCTTGGATCTTCATGCTTGATTTAAGCCCTGCTATTCCCCCCCAGGACTCGCGTAGGTACTGGTCTCCTTCCTCCTCCTCCATTCCTTTTCGTCGTCGTCGTATTGCCAGTGATCTATCACGAAGACGCCCGTTCGTTTCCTCACGTCTTTCTCTTTCCTTCGATTCCAACGAGCAGGCACTCGCCCTCATCCAGGCCTTCAGTGAACGGTCAACAAATCAGTTCTTCACATTCCTAAAAGCAGACAGTCGCCTTTCGAACCCGTTAGTACCGAAGTCCTCAGGTCAACAGCAAGAGTTTGGTTGTTCTTTTTTATATCCGTAAACGAGAAAATACATCATCGAAAATGAAGTTCTCCGCAGCATTGAGTTTGGGTCTCGCCCCTCTGGCCCTGGCCAAGGCTGTCCACAATGTCTACCCCGTCGAACGCAGGACGCCCAACCGTGGCGGCGCCTCGCAAGCCGTCGGCGCCGCGGCAGCCATTGGTGTCGACCCGGCCATCCTCGCTGCTGCCGGTCTCCGCGGCCTTGGTCTTACCGCCAACGCGAGGACCGAGGTCATTCTCATCTGGGTGAACGGTGGAGGTGGCGCGCAGACGACCTCGATCAACCAGCAACAGACCGTCACGCGGACCGTCACCGTCAACAACGGGCAGGCTGGAGGAGCTGCCCAGCAGACTCCGCCGCCCGCCAACGGTGGCGCCGTCGCTAGCAACACCGTCGCCCCCGGTGCCAGCAGCGTCGTTGCCGGCACTGGCGCCACCCACACCGTCACCGTCGGCGGCCCCAAGGGTCTGCAGTTCGAGCCCACCGAGCTCAAGGCCGCCGTGGGCGACATGGTCATCTTCACCTTCCTGAGCCAGAACCACACGGCCACCCAGTCCGCCTTTGACAAGCCCTGCGAGCCCCTCGCCGGCGGCATGGACTCGAGCTTCCAGCCCAACCCCAACAACAGCGTCAACCCGCCGCCCCAGGTCGCCATGCAAGTCATGGTCGAGACGCCCCTGTGGTTCTTCTGCGCCCAGGCCAAGCACTGCGGCAAGGGCATGACCTTCTCCATCAACCCCACCGCCGAGAAGACCCAGGCCATGTTCCAGCAGATGGCCATCGCCCAGAACGGCGGCGGCACCGGCAGCGCCATCACCGGCAACGGCAGCGCCGCCGCCCCTCCTCCTCCCGCCGGCGGCGCCGCGGCTCCCCCCGCCAACTCGCTGACCGCCACCCTCGGCGCCGGCACTGGCGGCGCCGCGGCCACCGGCACTGCGGCTGCCCCTGCCGGCACCGGCGTCGTCTCTGGCGTCGGCACCCTCAACCCCGACGGCTCTTGCTCTTGCTCCGTCCAGTGCGCTCCTGGTGCCTTCCCTGCCGTCCAGGCACAAGGCATCGGCTCATTCGGCGGCATGGCCGGTAAGCATTCCCTCCAATGCACTTGATTCTTCGACAGTCCACATCCTAACATGGCTTTTGACACAGGTGGCATCCCTGCCAACATGGTCGGCGCTGCATGAGTTCAGTAGGAGAACAGGGAGGGGGTCAACCATCTCCAGATAGAGAGGGAACAGATGTATTTTCCCTTCGGGGGGTTTTTCAAACGCACCAAACTTTTTTTGTAGATTTAAAGACTTCGATACGGGCGGTTCATAGGTCAGGCGGGGAGACGATTCTGCTTTCTTGGGATATGGGAAGGGTCTTGGTTGGCAAGACTTCCGCACATACTCCCCGGGCATGAAGGTATATATGACTGGTTCGTATTCTGGATGCAAATTAATACCATATAAATGATCTACCTTTTTTGTTTTCCCTCCCCATTCATCAGGCCGGTTCAATGAGTGCGTGGGGATGTGTCTCCTGGTCTGTTAACATAGAGGGAGTGAGGGAAATCTTCTAGTCCTTCGGCATGGATATGTGATATGCAGAAAGGTTGGCAATGCGATAACGAAAGGGAACAGTCACACCACGAATGCAAAAGCCAAGGTGAAAGTGAGTGTGCAATGCGGTAAGATTGGCCTATACCGACATATGACGAATGCAAGAAGAGTGAACTCCCTACGCTCCCAACATGATGATATCCTTGCCTTTCGCTATCCCGTCGCGCAAAAATTGATTTCCTGTTTTTTTTCTTTCTTGTCCTTTTGTTGGTTGTTATTCTTCGTGACCGTCGTGATCCCTCGTGACTCGTCTTGCAAACGCCTTCGCCGTCCCACGGAGCTGGGAAGAAGATATCCCGATCATCGTGACTTATTTCTTTGCATCTTTATTTCTTGCCCTCGGCCGCCTTCTTGGCGTCGGCTGTGTCGCAGTAGCAGATCCATGTCAGCGAGCTGGTCCCTGATCGTTGCGAAGGATACAGCCCCAAGGATGGGCTGTTAGAGGGACTCACCGGCCGCCTGCTTCTCCCTCATCTTGGCAGCGACCGCCTCCTTGTCGCGCTGCATCTCACTGCCGCTCTTGCTGTTCTTCGACTTCTGTACTTGTGGGGAAAATCGCCTTGTCAGCACATACGCACGATTGCTATCTATCCCGACGCCGAAGGGGTGCCGCCGCCGAGCGCTTGCGGCGGAGCAGGAAAGGGGCCCCAGGGGCCGGCGGAAGGGACAGAACGCACCACAGCGGCCTGCTTCTTGAGGTTGGCCTCGCGGGCCTTGTCGCGCTGGTTGCCGCGGGCCATGGTTTGTATGGATACGGTTGACGAGAAAAAACCGCAAAGTGGGGGGGGAAAGGGGGAAAGCTGTTGGATGAGTGCGAGGCGCGCGCCTGTTTGCGGGAAGAGGGAAGAGCCGATCGTTTGCGCCAGACAGGTGTGAAGGACAGGACGGAGAGAGCGGATATCGTGCTTTCATGCGGGAAAATTCGCAGCGCGTGTAGTCAGTCAGAGGCTCTCGTCAGTTCTCCGTAAAGAATGGTCTGGAAGCGGGCGGTGCGGCGGTGCGCTATGCGCCAATCAGAATTTGGCGCCCGTGGTAAAGGGTTCCTATTTTTGGGGGCAGGAATTTGGGCGAATCGGGTTGTGGCACTTATAAGCGCGGAGCCTACAAGTACAAAGTGGCAGTTACAGTGGGCTTCTCTGAAGTGCTTCCTCGGGCTGGCTGCAAACTCGTGACTAGAAAGGCTCTGATAATGGAGTGAGTTGCTTGAAACCCGCTTTCAATGAGCTTTTTGACAGATCCTGCTTCTGAAAAAAGGCAGTCCATCATCTGCTATACTGGTCACCAGCTGTATGTGCCTATGCGCTCACACATCGAACGTGTGTAGGTACCTCCTTCTGTAGCTACATGAGAAGCAGCGGCTCTCATCGCTGTAGCTTGTAGGCAACCTTCATAGAAACAACCCCTATGGATTCACTCAACTTGGGACCCTCGTAGTGTACCTATGTAGGAATGCTCTTATCTCAATGACTCCTTTGGTATGGCTCCTGTCATCTGTTGCGAACAAACCTACCTACCTAGGTAGCTTTCGTGACTCAACAGATAAAGTCATTTTGGGCCCTGTAAATTCGGTTGGTCCTGCGGCCTCGACAGCACCCATTGGGCCTCATGAGCATTATGGAAGCCCCTGTGGACCCCACCGAGGCCGGCAGTTATGGCTGCTAAATGGACCTGAAACAGCGCCTGAGCTTTCCACGTCCAATCGAATCCATCTGGAAGCCCGGATTCGAAAATCACCAAAGGGAACGCACATAAAGCACACTTCCCTGACATGTCTGGCGTCCATCCCCGTTCCTGGCTCAACCCATCATTGGAAGCAGCCAGATTCGCATTATGGACCCAGTGTCTGCATGGATTCTTGGCCGAAGGGTGATCCCCTCCTCGTCGCTTGGACGAGAGCGCTCCCTGTTCGGATGGGCTGATCTGCCGCAACCGCCCTTCCAGAAACTCAGCGGAGGATCACCTTACCTCGAGGCAAGAGACGCGTTCTGGATGGCTGCCCGGCACTCTACGCGTGCTGTTGATGTCGCCTCCCATCGCCCGAGGACGTCGCCACCCGCTGAAGCCCATTGGGCAGCGACAGCGGCCAAGGAGGTCGATGACCCCTGGCACGACAGAGAGGTGAGCGAGCGACCGTGACTCCCCGCGGAAACTTCTGAAACCACTGCATCTGCCTCTTGCGGGTTTGCCCTCCGAGCGTCTCAGCTTCCCATGGAGCAAGAGGATGTTTTGGCGTCGAGCAAACGATTGGCCAGAACTTCTCCCCGGCTTTGTGCGCATGGCGAAACAATATTGCAAGGGGCCATCTATTCAAGAGGTTTGTGCCTGGTCACTGACACGCTTCTCGGCTCCCACACCAGGTAAGTAGGCAAAAAGCCAGGCGGCTTTGTCTGGCTATTCAGGTAAACCGGGAACAATGATACTCTTTTTTCTCTCTCTTTTTTCTCTCTCTTTCTTTTCTGTCAAGTCTTTGACAATACCCTCTATTAAAAGCTCACGGCCCGCACAAGTGTTTCGCTCTGGTCTGCCTCCTCACCTTCTCTATTGTGACTCGCCACGCTATTGTCCTGATTATGGGGATGTGATCATTGATATCACTCAACATCCCTTTCTTTTCGTTTGTTTCCTTTCTCTTGCACCCTTTGTTCGCTTTCAAACATCTCAAGACTGCCTAGGCCAGTAATTGTCGACTCTGCCGCTCCCTTTATAAGCCACCCAGCTTCTGCGAAGTCAAGGGTTGTTGCTTTCTTCTTCCCCGGACACCGTTCCTTCTTACACGATACCTACTGCCGAGCAGCAGTCCATCGAGCATCACTTGTACGTGGAAGGAACACGGACCCTGTAAAGCAGGGCATAGAACTGACAGAAGGTAGTTCGTTCGCTAAACCTACTCGAAGCTCCAACCAGCCCATCCTTCAAGATGTTTAAGAAATTCAGCGAGGTCTCTGAGAGCTCCAAGTTCCGGGGCTCGGCCATCATCGTCCTCAACATTCTCCGGGGCTTCAACGTCGTCGGTCTGCTGTCAGTCGCTATCGCGAACTGGGTCATGATCGTCGTGCCGCCATTGATGAAGCATCACTTCTTCTTCTTCGACTTCGCCTCCCACTTTTTTGTCTCGGGCATCGCCCTCTTCCTCCTGATCTCGGAGACGGGACTCTTTGTAAACTTTTACAAGAACAACTTCGCCGTCCTCGGTCCCGATCGTGGCTTCTTCTGGCTTGGCCTCGCCATGATCATGTTGGGCTGCAATGCCCTGGCCAACACCAACAAGCCCGACTTCACCGTCGAGGACCTCGGCCTGCCCCTGTGGCGCATGGTCCTCGCCGCCGGCATCCTCTGCCTCATCTTTGGCTTCTTCAACTTCATCGCCTCCCTGGTCTACCGCGACCCCCAGGCCCGCATCGCGGCGCGCGAGTTCCGCAAGGACGGCAATCTTGCTAAGGGCAAGAACTACGAGGACATGCTCTCGCAGCGCAGCGCGTCGCTCCGCGACGAGAAGGAGACGTCGAGGGCGCGGCGCTACACCCAGGCCTTTATGAGCAAGTTCGGCGGCAAGCGGCCCGAGATCAGCCACCCCATGCCGCAGCACGTCGACGTCGAGCGCGCCGCGTCCTCGCACAACGACGGCGACAGCTGGGCGCAGGACCGCGGCAGCCCCATCGCGCAGGGCATGCAGCGGCCTCCGACGGCGATGCACCCTGCCTTCACGGGCGGCAACCGTGCAACCCGTTATAGCGAGGTCAGCCACCTGAATCGCTTCTAGTAGATGTGACTCATTTGCTTTTGTTATGGGACGGGGGGGGAAGACCTTCGAATAGGCAATGCTTGCTTGCATAGCGAAGAGGGACGGACACCCACGATCTTTCTGGGCGGCGTTTTAGCAAGGGTCGGACATATGCATTTTGATTTGATACCCTTGGTCTGGCATAGGTGGCGCAAAGGTTTTCTGCGTCTTAATATTGTTGCTTTTTTCCATTTGATGAACAAATCGAAAAGATATCTGAAATTACCTACATTATCTCTCCTTTGTGCTGGTGATTTGGAGACGTACGGTGCGAGCTGATACACAGTGGCGGACCTCTCACTGTACGCCCACTACATGCCTGCCTTGCCTGCCTTACCTAAGCAGCGACTTGACTTAACTAGTAGCACGACTAACGCCAAACCTTCAGACTTGCGAAGCTTGCTTTGTTTCGCATCCATCTCGACTTGGCCTGTCAAGGCTTCATTCTCTGCCAACGCTGTTTGTAGGGCCGCCGCTCAGCCTGCGACTCTTTCAGATCGATCTGTCGCCTCGCTGGCTTGCCTTCGACTGTGCGCATTCTCGCCTGCCTCCGACAACTACCAGCCCAGGGTCGGTCGAGTGATTCACCCTCGACTTCACCTGCTTCTCACCCTGCCACCCACAGACCTCGAACAAACACCCTACTGTTGTCGTCTGAACCTGTGAATAATGCTATTGATGACTCTGTGACTTGGCTATTGTTCTTCGGTGGCCATCTCGTGGAGGGAAGGATTTGGGGCTTGGATCTTGGACCTTGGGGGGACACACACTTCTTCCTATTTTGTTCCATTGCAACTTCCAGGCCCTGCCCACCATCTTCTTCCTGGGCTTCTTCTACTTGTGCCTTTGAACATCCGCGGTCCTCCCCAGTGACTCTGGACAGGCAGTGTTCACGCTTCCAACTGGAAAGGATCTGTCAGCACCGCTTCAGTGCTAAGACAGACCACATCCCGTGTCTTGAACCAACCCAATACATAATAACTCATCTGTCCTGTCTGTGTTGCCCACCGCCACCCAGTGTTGTCCACCATGTCTTATGAGGACCATGCTGCCGGTGTCGCAGAAGACTACCGAGATGCCTTGGACGGCCTGACGATGAACTCGCGGGTCGAGATTAGCAACTTGACCTTGATCGCAAGAGAAAACACCGAGTTTGCAAACGCAATCGCCGAGGCTTTGCAAGACCACATCAAGAAGGTAAGTCCGACTGGGCCGCCAAGAACCCCTCAGAGATAACTGCATCATGACTGCATCTTCCAACGCTTCAAACGGTGGGAGCAGTTGGCCGATTTTCTCATCTTCGCTCCAGACCTACCTGCCACGGGACTTTTTGAACAGTGATAGCTAACGTTTCCTTCAAGGTTGCTCCGCCGCGAAAGCTACCAGCGCTCTACCTACTCGACTCGATTGTCAAGAATGTCGGCACTCCATATACCCTCTTCTTCGGCCGCAAACTATATTCGACCTTCATGGAGGCCTACGCTGCCGTGGACCAAAATACTCGGCGCAAAATGGACGAGATGCTGAAGACATGGAAAGAGCCCGTACCGGGTTCCATCGACACACGTCCTGTGTTTCCTCCAGACGTAGTTCGGCCGATCGAGAACGCACTGATCAAGGTCAGGACATCGACACTGCAGGCGAACCAGGAACACATGCGCAAGGAGCAGCAGCTTCTCTCCAGAGGCCGGCCCCAGGCGCCGTACCGAGAGACCCCCACGCCACCCGGGGGCGGTCGTCCTACGCCTCCTCAGAATGTTCCATACGGACAACCCCCTTATCCTGGTGCCAATGGGGCCCAGTACCCTGACCCAGCTACACAAACATATCCCATTCATCCTGTAGGTCTTAGCCATTGTCATATGAGCATGGAACCTATGCTAAACGTCTTCCAGGCACAACAATATGCTCGGTCAACGCCCCAGCCCCCGCCATCTGCCCCGGCAGCAATGCCATTCCAACCACCAGCACCCGCATACGGTGCTCCCCCTGCCCAGCCTGGAGGATTAAGCATGGGTTCATTGAGTCAGGATGTTGAGCAGCTCATCACTGCTTGCAAGGCGGAGTTTGCGCAAAACGTACATGATGCTAGTATCCAAACAAGACTGAAGGCGTTGCTGGACCTGCAGAGTCTGCTTCAGGCGCAGCACTTGCCACCTGATCAGTTGATGCTCATTAAAACCAGAGTTGATGAACTATCCGTAGAGATGAGGGGCCGTAAAGCCCCAAGCTACACTCCTACACCACCTGTTACTGTACCGCCGTACCAACCTCCGCCTCATCAACCGCCAGCGGCAGCACCAGTGCCGCCGCCAGCGACTGCCCCTCCGCCAGCAGCCGGCGTGTCTCTTGACGCATTGCTCGGCAGGGGGGCTCTGGCCTCGCTGCTGGCACGGCAGTCTGCTACCCCTTCGGCCACACCTCAGGCGGCCGCTCCCTATACCCCTCCTCCTCCCGCTGCGGCAGCAGTTGCCGCGATACGATCACCGGTGCCGCAGGTCGCCGAGCCCCCCAAGGCGGCAGCAGCGCCTGTGCCGGACCCGATGGCGCTGATGGGCATCCTGCGCAAGGCCGGCATGCTCTCTGGCCTACCCGGCGCGGCTCCGCCTCCAGCTGCGCCGCCCATGCATGCACCGACGCCCGTCTCTCTCCCTCCGGGCCTAGCTAGTGTTATTGCCGCTGCCAGATCGGGAGCAGCAGTCCCACGGGAACCGCTGGAAGAGATCCGAAACGACATCGTCCTGACTGCGGACTCGCTGAAGAAGTAAGTTGGAAGACTTTGCATATACTCACATCAATCCCTGCCCCGTCACCTTGGAAGCAAAGAGAACAGACCAGCTCATAATTTATTTACTTGCGTCGCAGATTCCGTCCCCATCTCATACCGCTCATGTACGACGACCTAGGACCGCCGTGCGCCCAGTGCGGCCGACGGTTCAGGACGGACGAGGAGGGCCGGGCGAAGAAGACGGCGCACATGGACTGGCACTTCCGGATCCACCAGCGCATCGTCGAGGCGGAGAAGCGCGGCCAGCACCGGAGCTGGTACGTCGACCAGATGGTGAGTCTTTTCTCGGTTCTTCTTCCTCCCCCTTCTCCCTGCTTGCTGCTATGCTATTTGCACAAGAATGACATTCACTAACAAGGACGCCCTTCAGGACTGGATCCGTTCCCGGGAAGCCATCGACGTCGACCACGTCGAGGACCCCGCCGACGGCAAGGGCGCGGACGGCGGTGCCGGCGGTGCCGGCGGTGGCTCTGCAGGCGGCGCGGGAGGCAAGCAGGCGGCCAAGGTGGCCTGGATCCCCGTGCCCGCGGGCGCCGGCTCGACGGGCGTGTGCCCCATCTGCCAGGAGCAGTTCAAGCCCATCTGGCTAGACGAGGCGCAGGAGTGGGTGTGGATGGACGCCGTGCGGGTCGGCGGCCGCGTGTACCACGCCTCGTGCCACGCCGAGGCCACGAGGGGCGCCGAGTCGCAGCCACCAGCGGCAGCGAGGCGCGGAGGAGCGGGAGGAGGAGGAGCCTCTGGGGCCAGGAGGACGCCGGACCGGGGCTTCGGTGGTGGACGGAAGAGGAAGGCTGAGGTGAGTCTACGTACACTATGGGAAAGAAAGAGCTGTGGCCATTGCTTTACTAACGCATGACAAGCAGGATGATCACGCCCGGCGCGGCAAGGTCAAGGGCGAGCCCAAGGTGGACTTGAACGCCCTGCCATACTAGGAGGGGATATTGCCCCGTGGGTAGGGAGCAAAGGTCAAACGGACGGAGCGGTGCACTACTCGATTGGGGTCATTTCGAAAAAAGGGGGGATGTGTATATTGCATTGCGAGCGGTGTTTCATGGAGACATCTGACGGGGGCCTTTTTTTATCCCCTCCCCTGCGCCATAAGAAGAGGGACCAGACACGAAATGATGGCTGCACGGAAGGGTTTTGCAGGGGTTCTTTCATCATCTGCATTCTCGTGCGACAATGGATGTGCGGGCTTTTGGTGCATGGGAATCCGTGTCACACGAACCGGAGGCACAATGGCTAGACAACAGAGACGATAATTGACATTGGGCCGAGACGGTCTTTGCGATTCAACAATGGCTTCCGTTACAAGTGACTTGTTCTCGTGATACTCGGCAATGCTACTGACCTCTAACTAGTGCAGACGTCAAGCCTCTGCTTTCAAAAACGTTTCCTCGGCCCCTTTCCCCGTCGTACGACGACAAGCAGGAGAGCCTGTGCGAGATTCCACCACGGACCCATACACAGAGCCAGCCACGCAGCGCCCTAACTTCGCTCACGCCGTGCTCTCCCTCGGCGCGGGCCGCCTCCCCTTCCCCTTGTTCTTCTTGCGGCCCGGCACCGCCGCCCGCGCGCACCACGCAGCGACCATGCGGCCCGCCCCTCACGGCGCCTCGTGTATGTACTCGCGGAACGCGTCCAGGAAGCCCTTCCACTCGCCGGGGGCCACCTCCTCGGCCCACCGGCCCACGGCCTCGACGCCCGCGAGGTCCTCGCGCATGTGGCTCCGCGTGCCGTCGAGCACGCTCGTGCCTCCGAGCCCGAGCACGAGCGCGTACAGCGCGACCTCGGGGCCGACGCCGGCGCGGCTCGCGAGGCCCGTCGTGCAGGGCAGCTTCAGCAGGCGCGGGTTGCCCGAGAGGGTCCAGAAGGACTGGTAGACCAGCCCGCGCCGGCGGCAGAGGGCGCGCGCGGGCACGTCCCAGCGGGTGTCGCGGTAGAAGCGGTTCTGGAGCACGGCCGGCGGCGGCACGACGAGGCCCGCGGCGGCGTCGGCTACATCGAGCAGGGCGGCGAGGTCGGCGGCGGACGCGTTGGAGATGCCGAGGCGGCGGACGCGGTGCGGGACGTGCGCGGACAGGGCGGACCAGACGGCCTGGGTCGCCTGCGGGGTGCGGAGGGGGGAGTGCAGGACCAGGCAGTCTATGTAGGGCTGTTGCTGCTGCTGCTGCTGCTGCTGTCCTCCGTCAGGGCCCGAGGGGGGGAAGGTGAAGTTGGCGAGGGAGGAGCGCAGCGAGGCCTCGACCTGCTCCTCCGGCGGGGCCGAGGGGTCGTAGGGCATGTCTGAGGGGTCCTGGCCCGACTCGGGGGTGAACTTGGTTTGGATCTTTTGGGGGGGGATTATCTGTCAGCGCGGACGGCGTTTGAAAGGGGGGGTTGGTTGGTTATATAAGAGGAGGGGGGGAGCTTTTTGGCTTCTCACATAGAGGTCGGCGCGGGAGACGATGCCCTCGGCGATGGCGCGCCGGATGCCCTGGCCGACGAGGTCCTCGCGGTAGTGCTTGGGCTGGGCGGCGGTGTCGACGCCGCGGAAGCCGGCGCGCAGGGCCTGGTAGACGAGCTCGGCGGTGTCGTCCTTCTTCCAGGCGGTGCCGTAGATGAGGCGCGGGATGGTGGCCGGCGGGGCGCCGTCGTCGTCGTCGTCGTCGTCGTCGTCGTCGCGGCGGAGGTTGAGGTCCCGGGCGAGGCTGGAGGTCGGCGCCGGGACGGGTGGGGCTGCACTCCCGTCGCCGGTGGCGGCGGCGGCGGTGGCGGGCTGGGATGAGGATGACGACATGGTCTTTGTGTGGGAGGTGGTAGGGGTGCGGTGCAGGTTGGGTATCGATGCGTGGGAGAAGGAGGCGTATCGAGCGCGGGACGAGGTTGAGGTTGATAATGGGAAGTATGAGGGCGGCTGTTGATCCACGGGCAGAAGAAAGTCTGGAGGCTAGGACGTGATGATGCAGTTGAGTGGATCGCCGGGTGACCAACTGCAGGGCACCGGCAGCAGGAGCAGGGGAGAGATGCGATATGCAAGTCATTTGATGCCTCGGCGCGCTGTTGGCCGGCCTTGTCAAGCTTGCCCAGGGTCTTCCCAATCGGGAGGTGCAGCTTGGGCTTTTGTTGCCGGTGTCGGGCTTGCTCTTACCGGTCGAAGGTGCTGCTGCGTGCGGGATGGTCGTTATGACGCTGAGTGATGGAGGTCTGGTCTGATGTGGGTTGGTTGGCCTTGCTGTGATTTGTTTTGGAAACCAAACCCGTCAAGTGCGTTATTGAGTCTCTCTTCGGTTGGTTGAGACTATGATGTTTGATGTATTGCTATGGGAACTCTTGTACATTGCAATTAGCTACACGAAGAAGCAACGGTACTGGTGCCCATGATCCTGCTGTACACACATTTGTCTTGTTGTCCATATGAGTAAATAGCATTGAACGGACAACTCCAACTGTCTTGATCTACTTGTAATGAGATCCGCCCTTGGCATCCTCCCACTACTCTACAACTAGCTACGAGATAGAAAGACCAAACTGACCGGAAACAAGATAGAAGACCGGCTACAGGCCCGGGCGGGGTTGGTGACCAGACCGACTAAAGCCCGGTCGACACTCCAACCCCCACGGCATCGAGGGGGCGGGTGGATGGGACTCGTCCTGGTCCGTCTCGATGGAACAAACCATCGTTCCTCGCAGACCAGACCAGACCAGACCAGACCTCTCCTCCACCCGGTTCATGGTGGGCCTCTTGCACTCTCCGTAGTCGCTACCATGTACTTGTCGATAATCTCCTTCAGCCGCTGCCCCACCGCCGAGTTAACGTAGTTTTTCGCGGGTGCGGTAGTGCGGGTGCCACTGGACGAGGAGACTCGAGATGCGGAGCGGAGAGCAACAAACAGCCCGTCGCCATGCTTATGCTTGCATGACAGGCTACGGCACAGACCCCGCCCAATACGTTTGATTTCTTGTCTCCAACCCGACAATCTCGGATACCCTTTATATACCCCCCGTGTGCTGCCTCTAGCGAAGCTTCTGCTCCTTGTCTTGACTTGTCTTGTCTCATGATTGATTTGACTCGTTCTGCTCCGGTAAATAAAGACGTCTAGACACACACAGCGACCATGTCGTCACCACACACCGTCAGGTGGGGTATCATGGCCACCGGCTGGATCGCGGAGAGTAAGAAGAACTCGAACCCGAGTGAGAGTACGAGAATGCCACAGTGACTAAAACCCCACCACTTCTCGCAGTGTTCTGCAAGGACCTCCTCACCGACCCGGCCTGCCGCGGCGTCAGCGACGTCCGCCACGAGATCGTCGCCGCCGCCTCGTCCACCTCCAAGGACCGCGCCCAGGACTTCCTGGCCGAGACCATCAAGGCGCCCGGCAGCCCGCGCGCCTACGGCTCCTACGCCGAGCTGGTGGCCGACCGGGACGTCGACATCGTCTACGTCGCCACGCCGCACAGCCACCACTTCCAGAACGCCATGCTCGCCCTCGAGGCCGGCAAGAACGTGCTCTGCGAGAAGGCCTTCACCGTCACCGCCGCCCAGGCCCGCCGGCTCGTCGCCGCGGCGCGCGCCCGCCGCCTGTTCCTCATGGAGGCCGTCTGGACGCGCTACTTCCCGCTCAGCGTCAAGGTCCGCGAGCTCGTGCGGCAGGGCGCCGTCGGCCCCGTCTACCGCGTGCTGGCCGACAACTCGTTCGCCAACGGCGCCGGCGACGGCGAGCGCGTCACCTTTGCCGACGCGCACCGCATGGTCAACCCGGACCTCGCCGGCGGCGCCCTGCTCGACCTCGGCATCTACTCGCTGACCTGGCTCATGCAGATCCTCTACCACCTGCAGCCCGAGGCCGACAGGGAGAAGCCCGTCGTCGCCGCCGCCGTCAACAAGTACCCGGCCACGGGCGTCGACGAGTCGACGGCCCTGGTCCTGACCTTTCCCAGGCACAAGAGCATGGGCCTCGGCACGACCTCGCTGCGCGTGGCCACGGACCCGGACGGGCCCTTCAGCGGCGGGCCCGCCATCCGCATCCAGGGCGCCAAGGGCGAGATCCAGGTCCAGGGCCCGGCCTTCCGCCCGCTGCAGTACCGCGTCGTGCTCCAGGGCGGCGGCGGCAAGACCGAGGTCGTCGACTGCCCCATCCCGCGCGACGACAGGGCCGGCTGGGGCCACGGCATGTTCTGGGAGGCCGACGAGGCGGCGCGGTGCCTGCGCGACGGCCGCCTCGAGAGCGCGACCCTGCCGCTCGACGAGTCGGTCGTCATCATGGAGGTCATGGAGGAGGCGCTGCGGCAGGGCGGCGTCGAGTACCCGGAGCTCATCACGACCGACGTCTTTGACCCCCAGAGCCCGCTCAACACGGGCAAGTCGTCGTAAGATGAGAGCCAATGAAAAGCTTGATGGGGTCAGGAGATAATACATATTGTTCAGCCCTCTGATATATGATTTCTGAAAAGGTTCTTCCTGCGTGGATGATCCTTTGCTTGTGCAAGTCCACCGAGCCTGCCAGCTTGGAAGAACAATGCTAATAATGCATTGCCATATGAAGTCCTTTGTATTGAAGATCAAATGAATAATTATTTTAACGATTTTACAGAGAAAAGGATTTCTCCCCGGTTCTCTTTCACCTACCTATATAGAACACGTCTCGAGGCGTGGTGTAAGTGCTGGCCGAAACCAGGGTCTTAAAAGACGGGAGTGAAAATGGCCAGACCCGGTTTTTTCACCAACTTCGTCAACCACTTTCAAAGCCTGTCCCGGCGCCCAAACTCATAACCTGATCTACACTGAGCCGCAGGGGCGTCTTTCTCGGGTCTCCGACAAGACCAAGTCCAAAGACGTTTGACTCACCTTCCTACCCGAGGCACTTGAAGTTGTACCTACAGCGTCCGGCCGACTCACCATCTCATACGGCGCCTCCCTCAGCCAAAGGTGCTGAAGAAGGACATACCACAAACCCTTTTCCCCTCTCGTAACCACGCGCTTTTTAAACGCTGCCGGCCGACCAAAAACCCCTCCCAGATAAACAACTCAGGAAAAAAAAATAATGACGGCCCCAGCCCCGCAGCAGCAGCGCAGCCTGCCCTCGGACGCGGCGCCCCCCGGCGCCGCGGAGGACCCCTCGTCCTACGAGCAGGCCCACGTCCACGCCGTCTACCAGTCCATCGCCCCGCACTTCTCCGCCACGCGGCACAGGCCCTGGCCCCGCGTCGCGAGCTTCCTCGCCGCCCGCCCGCCCGGCTCCGTCGGGCTCGACGTCGGCTGCGGCAACGGCAAGTACCTCGGCGTCAACGGCGACGTGTTCCTCATCGGCTCGGACCGGAGCTCCGGGCTCGTGGGGCTGGCGAGCGCGCAGCGCGTGGGCAACCGCGGCCGCCGCGGTGAGGGTAGTAGTAGTCGTAGTGGTGGCGAAGCGGGAGCAGACGTATCAGCGCCGGGGAGGGGCTGCGCCGACGCCATGCTCGCCGACGGGCTGGACCTGCCCTTCCTCCCCTCGGCGCGGACGAGGGTCGACTTTGCCATCTCCATCGCCGTGCTGCACCACATGTCGACCAGGGAGCGCCGCGTCGGCGGCATAAGGGCGCTGCTCGAGTGCGTCCGGCCGCCGCGGCGGGCGAGGGCGAGGGCGAGGAGCCGGGATTCCTCCGGGGGGGCGGCCGTCGTCGTGAAGGACGAGGGCGGGCAGGTCCTCGTCTTCGTCTGGGCGCTCGAGCAAGGGTCCAGCCGGAGGGGGTGGGAGGAAGGCGGCGAGCAGGACCTGCTGGTGCCCTGGGTGATGAAGACGGGCGGCGGTCAGCAGCAGCAGCAGCAGCAGCGCAAGGCGGCAAAGGGCAAGAACGACACGAGCAAGGAGGGCGGAGGGCAGAGTACGGAGGGCGGTACCGCGGCGGCGGAAGAGGAGAGGGGAAAGCAGCAGCAGGACGGGCAGGGAGGCGACCAGACGTTCAGGAGGTACTACCACCTCTACCGCAAGGGCGAGCTGGAGGAGGACGTCGTCGCCGCGGGAGGGGAGGTGCTGAGCAGCGGGTACGAGAGGGACAACTGGTGGGCCATCGCGCGCAGCGCGGCGTGGCTCGAAGAGGACGGCGACCAGGTGGACGACGGCAAGGAAGAGGCGGCATAGCAGCCGAGGAGGACTGGAGGTATCGTCAAGTCGGCAAACCACCCCCCACGCCACCACGCCACGTAGTGCAGCATATGCAATACTGCCTGAAACTCCCGAATCCAGTAATTCTTGCGAACGAGAGAGAGAGAGAGAGAGAGAGAGAGAGAGCAGAGAGAAATTGTGTGTGTATGTGGTCTATTCATCTAAGTGGTCATGCGAGCGGAAACAAAACACCGGCCCAGTCAGTTGAGGCCTTTTGAACGTAAACCATCCTCCCTCACCCCTTTTCCAACGCCCCCCCATCGTTCCTCAACTCCTCCTCCCGAAACATCGTAAAGTGTATCATGACATCGTAATCGGATTTTGCCCTTTCCTCAGGTGCTCTCCTTTTTCTCTCCCTGGTACCCTTGCTCGGCCGCATAAACCAGCCGTCGATCTCCGTGTCTCGCATGTTCCCGGTCTAAAAGAACTCCGTTCCCACCCAAACCCCAGTCTAGAAACGTCAGTGATCCCGGCTTCCAACCCCCCCTGTTTATTCTTCTTTCTTTCAAGACTTTTGTATCCCTGAAAACAGGGTCCTTTATCCTTGTAACAGCAGTCTTTTTTGCAGGGATAGCCAAAGGAAAAGAACACCCCCGGCAATCTTTTGCCAAGAGCGAAAATGTGGTTCTGAATCAACGACACATGATGTTGTTTTCAAAATAAAACAAAACAGAACAGAATGAACAGACCAAAAGAGAAGCAAAAAGGCATGCATGCATCTGAGACAAGATTCCCATACAGGACAAGGTCCTTTTCATGCAGAACACCAAATAAGCAAGGAAAAAGAAGGGGGGGTTGAACAAGAAACAACCCAGATACAAATCAAAAGAAACATGATACTCTGTGCATCCGTTCTTCTTTTCTTTTTCCTTCCCGGTCCCCGGAAAAGCCTCTCTATGCAAATGCAATCTTAGCAAAACAAAGCCAAGGGAAAAAAAAAACTCATGACAATGACCGTAACGTTGTGCCTTGCAGTACCCAACCCAAGAGCAATGCACCCAACTCCACACCCCCCCAACACCCCTTTCATACATGTCGTTTGGTCATAAAAAAATAGAACTCTTTAGAAACAGTAACGTGATGTTGCTGCTGCTCTGCTGTCGTCTTGTGTGTGTGAGCCCTCCCCCCCCCGACACAAACCCTAGCAGCACAGTCGACCAACCAATCTACCCAATTCTCGTCTCGTATTGCGTGCCGAGTGCTGCGCCGCCGGCAGGGGTTTCAAGTCGTCGCGTGGTCTCGATCAATATCGAGACACGGAGGGCTCGCCCACGTCATCGTAGCGGGGGTCGTAGTGCCGTCGCCGTGGCTCCCGGTAGGCCTGCTCGGGCGGGCTCGCCCTCCTCTTGGCCCCGGCAGGCTCGTAGCTCGGATAGGCCATACCCGGGAAGGGTGGCACCGGGCTGTTGCTCTGGCTGTGGATCGGACTGGCGCTGGGAATGCTCATGGAGTACGCGGGCGTGCTGTAGGCGCTCATCCCCGTCGTGAGCTCGGCCACGCCCGGCAGGGTGCCGGGCGTCTGGTCGTGTGCGCCGGCCTGGATCGGCGCCAGGCCCGGCCCAGTGTGGGTATAATACATCGCGTCGTCGGACTCGGGCCCAGGGCCATAGGGTCCCACGGCCTCTCGTCGAGCAGGGGCCGGTCTGCCCCCCGGGATTGTGTAGAGCCCGCCGGGAGTCGGCGGTCCCGAGCCGAGGCGTCCGTAGCGCGGGGCCGAGGCGCCGCCGTAGGATTGAGAGTGGTGGTGGCCGCGTGACGGTGAAGTTCGGTAGTGATGAGGCAGTGGCGCCTCCATGGTCGCGGCTGTTAGAGAGAAGGGGACCACTCCGGCCCGTCGAGCCATGTCCGACTCCCCTAGTTGCCAGTGCATTGCCTCCGCAGCCCGCCAGGGCACTTGCATCTCTTCGGCAACCTTTGCCCACATCTCGGGCTTGAATCTGTCCGGAACATGAGTCAGTTTTGTGCTGTTTTGTATCATAAGCGTCGCGCCAAGCCTGTGAGGGCGGCGGCTCCAGCCAAGGTCGGGTTTCAGGGAAAGTGCTTACCTCTCGTACAGCCGTGCCAGCTTGTTCTTGCGGTCCTCGTCCCACTCGCTCCGTCTCTCGAGGTAGTTCTGGTAGTGCAGCCGGCAACTAATGGCACTGCGGCCGGGCAGTCTCTTCGAGATGTCCTCCCATTTCATACCGCTGCCTCGAAGCTCGATGATCAGTGCGTCCTCCTCCGGGGACCACTTGCTTTGCTTCTTAGCTGGGGCGTCGGCAGAGTGTGGCGGCATCGCTCGCTTGCCCGTGAGCGCCCCAGGGCGAATCCCCAATGGCGGGTTTGGTGTGGGGGCTATGAGAACGGGAACGTCCGTTGGACCGGAAGAAGAGCGTTGCTGAGCCGGACCGGATCTTGGGAGGCTCGGATAAGAGGGAGTTGAGCCTGACGCCGGTTGAGTGCTGTCGGGAGGGTGCCCTTGGGACCCTGTCGAATCTGATCGTTGTAGGAGAGAGGAGATATCCACGTTGTCGGTGTTCTTCCCTTTGCTGGCTGGGAGCGGCCAAAGTCCATCTACCGACGTGTCTGCATCCGCTCGTAGCCACGCCTCTGCTTTTCTATGTGTCTGAACAGAAAAGAGGCGAGGCGGTCAAGGACTTGACAGACCACTGTTGCCAAATCCCACCGCCCTGCTGCAACAGAAACGGGGAGTAGAATCCTGTCTTCCGGCAACCGACTATCGTGCCGTCGGGGGGGCTATCAGTCAAGCCGGGGGAGGCAATGCAAGTAAGATGGCGCCTGCCTATGCAGGGGCTTGCTGCAGAGTGGCGGCGTGATCACAGGAGCCTTTCACAACGCTCTACCAATCGATGGCGAGACTCCTGTGATATCCAGGAACGAGCCTCTTGCAGGTCGAGCTGTCATAGGACGGCACTCGCGCTTGTCTCCGCTCGTGTTCCCGAAGAGCAGGGTGTGCCTCCCCTTCCCGCTGCTGAAGATCGCGATTCGCGTAGTAGAAACTGGGGGGAAATGTTCCGTTATTGGCGAGCCGTAGGATCGCTTTGGGCCAATAATTGAGGAGAAAGTCTTTGTTGAAGAAGGTGGACCTTGAAAGGTCAGATGTGCAAGTCGTCGGTCAATCAAGCCTCTGGGTGAATGTCTGCAGACGGAGCAGACTCTTCCATAGCCATGTAGTGTCCCGACTACGAATATTTAAAGGGAACCAGAGGCAGAACGACCAGCAGGGCCGCCAGCTGTCATATGGATATGCGTGCCCGAGATTGTTTGTTCTGCGTTGGTAGTCCAGGCAAAACCGACAGCGGTCGAAGCCCAGAGAAGCGAACGGCCTCGTAATGAGGCGGAGAGAACTTTGGGTTTGGAGAGCCAAAACAGATCCAAAGGAAACAGTGACATCAATGGCTCCGGAGCAATGCTCTTGGAGAAAGATATACTTGTCCAAACCAGGTAGAGGTACGTAGGGCTTGCAGTACCACCAAGTCAGGCCAGGAGGACAGGGGCAAGGGTGGGTGAGGTGGTGAGTGAGCACAGCCAGAATGTGGAGTCCAGGACCCAGGCGTGTATGGCTTTGTGCATTATATGTGAGTTGTATGTGCTGTGGGTTTAGATTAACAGATGCCCTGCCCTATAATAAGGATGAGATATGCGTATTATCAACGAAGAAGACTCGGTGAGGAAGAGGGTTGCAGTTTAAGATTCGGTGCTAGAGCCAGTTGGGTTATCAGCGTTGTACTCGAGCGCTCGCCACAGGAGAGAACATCAGACGCAACGATTCAACGATCCAACGCCTCATGAACGAGAAGAGCCTCCGGTACCAAAGAGTTTGGCAAAAACCCAGACAAAGAACAAGAGGTACAGTCATGCCTGACAAGAGCAAAAGTAGGGTGGCTGTTTGCACGACCACGCCCCTGCGAGTTGTCGAATTGGATGGATCAAGGCGACACGCCCTGCCGCATATGGATATTGATGGAATCGGACGGGGCCTCTTTTCTCTTGACGGCTGGGCAGTGTAGAAAACGAGGAGACGTGATCGTTTGCTGGCACGCAGGTGTATTCATAACGACCCCTAAGGGGGCATGGCCACAGCTTTCATGCATACTTGCAGTGCAGTCCAACCTCACAAGCCCTGGCTGGCTTGTTGAAATTTGGCTCGGCTAACTGCCGACGACTGACGCAGGTCCTGGTCCTCGTGTCCCGGTCCATTGGAAGGATGCATCATCGCTCGCCTTGGGGGCATGGTTGAGAAGAAGCTCGAGCCAAGCATTTGGCATCAAACAAGCTACTCAGGGTATTTGACTCGACAGCACTCTAAGCCGTGGCATCAATGACATGGGGCGTGCGGCCATAGGATCAGGCCTGTCTGGTCCTTCGGAGAGTTTCAGGGTTCGCAGCAGTGCGACAATCCACCGCCGCTGCCCAAGCCATGATGCAAGAGGTTGCATCCGCGGGTTCGGCATCAAGCGTCGACGGGCAGGGGGAGTACCACCATGTCGTGTGAGGATAGTGCCACCAGATCGAGCTGGGATATGCTTGAAAGGCCTGGAGATGGGGGAACAACAGGGGTCGTGAGCGCTGGCAGGACTAGTGATCTGAGTGCATAGCGTTGTGGGGATTTTGAAACTGATTTACGCTGAATGAGATGTCGCCATGTTGGACTCGTGGAGCAGAAAACATCGATTCGACGATGGATCTGCTGCGCAAGAGCTGCCCTCTGATTTGTTTGACGATGACTCCCATGATGCACTTCTCCGCACAAACCAGGGTCAAAGTTCGGTAGGAGACGTTCATCGTTCGAACTACACAAAGTGTTTGGTACTTCTCCACCGGCCCGCGTGTGATGATCCAAGCTTTTGCTGGGCTTAAAGCTTGCCGTTATAAACGGCCCTCGACCCGGGAAAACTGACTGCCTCGTTCCGTGGATCATTTCAGACGGAACCGAAGCTGAGGCCCTGGGACTTCGCACACCAGCTCTCAGGTCTCGCAGCCCGAAAAGGCATCATACTAGACCGGAGAGACTGGCATTCCCCTGCCACAAATCTAAAGTGAACACGGCCTTGACTGCCGGTGACTCAGCTTGTGCTAAGCCTCTTTCTACCCGAGCTCCTTCCTTTCAGTCTACATGGCTGCCCATGTCGGGCATAAGGTTTGGATCAGGAACTGGTGGTGGTTTGACAGGGATTGCCGACGTATCGTAGATTTGCTTGATCAGTCCTGCAGGGCGCCCGATCGGGACAGTTAGAACGCAGGCATCGAAACTGAACGCATTGTCTGTGCGCAGCCCAGGTTTTGTAATCGGACTGCGATGTACATCATACAAAAATCGTCAGATGTAATGTTATCCATCTGAACAGCCGGACAACACTTGAGTCGTCTGTCGCCTTTCCAGCTTTCTTGTCGATACTGAATCGGCCCAATGACTTGCGGACACATCTGTCACATCGGTGCCTGGACCATCTGGGCTGAGCCAAGTGTGATGAAGTGGCGGTCAAGTTTGCCAACCTTCCGTCATGACCAGAACAGGTTCAGGGTTGTTCGTTGCGGCCGCCATGGACTGAGACGCATGTACTCGAGGTCTTGTTTCGGTGTGCCAACATCTGAGGTGCCTCTTCATATCGACTCAGCTCTTGTGTGGCCACGCTGATCTGGCTGTTGCGGTTTAATAGGCGCGTCTGTAGAAGATTGCCGCTTTCCTTCCTTTTTCCTCCTCTCGATATCGAAGCCGTGCTCTATCCCGTACGTACGACAGGTGCACTTTGCGGTAGACAACCTTGAGCAGCATGTTTCAATATCGGACAGTTGGCGGTCGGTGTGCACAACTGCCTTGAAGTGCCCAACGAGTCTGGCCATTCCCGACACTTTTCTTTTGTTGTGCTGTCTCTCTGATTGGTTCAATACCCAGCCACCCACCGCTGTTCCACCGCTGGAATTGAAGCTGCAGGTGCCTCTGGAAGGGCTGTCCGTCTATTTGCGGTGTTCTCGATGTTGCTTGGCCTTGCGCGTCGGGGGACTGTACATGGAGGCATTGCTGCATACGGGTTGGGATGGCTTATAGCATTTCAAGACCACGTCTTGATCACTGCATGAACAAGCGTGCCTCGTGTTTTGGGGAGGATGATTCCTGATTTTTAGGATCAGGGAGCTGAGCTGACTGGTTGACCAGAACTGGTTTCGAGGTCAAAGTGCGTGTATCCATTCGCAGAGCATATACTTCGGAACATACGCCGTCGTTGTTGTACTCCCGCCCCTTCTTTTCAGCCCTACCAAAGATGCCATGGAGTCTGCATGCTTACGGAAATATTTGCGAGTGCTGGGCTCGAGTGACTCGGGCCTCAACGGGATCGGGGATACCGGTCAGGCGGTCAGTTTGATAGTCGATAGAGGCACGCCACAGAGCCATGAAGGATGCAAAAACCAGGTTATGGGGATTCAGGTGCCACCTTCGACACAGGCTCGAGTGACTGTACAATTACGAAACAGTACAAAGCAGGTTCGCGGACGAACCCAATGTGGCGGTGAGAGCAAGGATTCAGATCTCGGGTAGCAAGGATGCAAGTCATCTCGAGGGACAAACAAACCCAACCTCGCCGGCCGTGGTAGGACGTATCGACCCGTGTCAGTATGAACTGCGCTCAAGGTGTGGTGTGCCGAGTGAACAACGCCAGTCGCCATGTCAGTAGGTAGCCGGTGCTGACCTAGGAGTGCAAACAAACAGCCTCTGCATCCACCAGGGATCCTGGTGTATAGATCCCTGGGACCTTGCAATTTGCAGGTGGCTAGCCGTGATGTCCCGATCGATCTGCCGTGTTGTGACGAGATGCCCTGCTTGTTGGACCATGCCGACTGTTTGGCACGGGTTTAGTTTTGCCCAATAGAGCTATGCGTCTGGAGGAGATTTCAAGCGCCTTGGATTTCGTGATTTGAGTTTCCTTGTTCTTGCCGAAGCTGTAGTGAGAGGCAAGGTCAACAAATCAAAAATCGAGCGTGCCTGTGAGGTGAGCCCCCCTCACGTTGGACGGCAGATCATGCCGAGGCACTTATGGTGCGTGTCATGCTGTGTTCCCGGGATGCCCATTGCAGCGGTGCCAAAATTGATGGTCAATACGGGAGCCGGCAGACTCGACGCCCATGTCTGTTTGCGATCCCAACAAACGTATAGCTTTTGTTCCCTCACGATGTTAGTGGATTGGGACTTTGATGAGAGTGTCGCCGTCGAGTGGTGAGGCCCAAGGTCATTCTAAGGCTGTGAAGATCGCTCGGTTTGGAAAGTGTATGGACTTGGGAGGCTGTCCTTTTGTTGACTAAAGTTAGGAAATCGAATCATTGAAGAAGAAGTTATGATATCCTGCCTAGTGTTCTCCAGTCAGAGGGAAGGAGCAATAGGGTGGTGGTGAGTGGTGAGGCGAGGGGCAAACACGGCAGGCACCAAAAAGTATGGGGCGTGCTTATTGGTTGCTGTGGAAAGGGCGATGGGGCAAGTCGCAAACTTGCTTGCCTCCATCAAGAACAGATATCAATCTTTGAGAGCTTCACCATCATTCAGGGAAGCGACAAATTGTTCTAATTTCACTTCAAATATTTCCAGGCCTTGCATGAGGCTCCTTCATCGCATCTGAAACTACTTTCCATTCCAAATCTTGAGCAGCCAGCCTGCGCGGTCTCAAGCTTCTACCATGGCGGATGTACCATTACAAATTATATCCGAGAATGCCTCATCCGAGAGACGCATAACACCGTCATGGTCAATCAGCCACTTGAAATCAAGACTTGAACCTATCACCGGCATTCCGCCCTTCTCTCAGAGGCTATTTCTAAAGGTTGCAGGCCAGGACAAAGTCCCTGTAGTGGCGGCAGATGAGGAGACTGCACAGATAGGTGCCTTCCACCTGAGCCCTTACAGCGAGCTTCATGTAAGTGAGGCACCGTTACAAGACAGCAAATCCAAAGTAGTAGAAGAACGAAGATGCTGACGCGAACAAGGTCATCGACACACGCCCGCCAGGTGCTCGGCCCAACTTCACCGATACCTCTGGTGTCGACAAGTATGTGATGCCCGAGGAGGAGTATGAAAAGAAGACGGATTCTGTGCTCGCGTGGAAGAAGTCCCAGAAACTGGGGCGTTTCGACCCCAACGCCCCCAGTCTCGAGCAGGCCAAAATTGCCTCTTTCGCCCGGGAGATCGAGGCTCGTGGTATTGCCGTAGGCAAGCGGTGCCGAGTGGGCGGCGACGATGCCAGGAGAGGGGTGATCAAGTACGTCGGCGAAGTCAAAGAGATCCCCGGCGGTCTCGGTGCTTGGGTCGGAGTTCAGCTAGACGAGCCCGTGGGCAGAAACGATGGGAGCATCGGCGAAACCAGATATTGGGGACAGCCATCGCAACTCAAGCATGGCGTCTTCGTCAGGCCGGAGAGGGTCGAAGTCGGTGACTATCCTGCGATGGACGACCTGGAGGACATGGAAGAAATCTAAGGCACGGACATTTCACATGACAGCGGCTTTGCGCATCAAGCTGCGGCAGACGTCTCCCTGTCAGAAGGATGCTGACCGGGGGTAAAGCCCGTCGCCTCTGATGAACGAACGAGAATACATAGCGTGGGATCTCGGTTCCAGGAAATTCGCGTTGCAATTATGATATTATCCCTCTAGGAGACTTATGATCGATTGTAAACGCCGATGAAGCAATATTTGACATTACAATGGCATATTCATGAAGAACGATCGAAGACTTCGAAAGGACTGCCATCAAGTGCTTTCGATATGTTGATCGTGTGTCAACTCGACGCCTTGACTAAGCATAAAAAAGGTCTGGTATCTGAGACGCACATCGAGGATCTTCGAGCGGAAGAATTTGCCGAAGCCACAAAGCTTGCATGTGCATGGTAAATCTCCGAAAACGATATTTGTGCTGGCTCGGGCGAGAAACATTGTTTGGAGTATTCCCACAGAGATCAAGAAGGCAAACCTCCTCATTGAACCATTGTGTTTGGACAATAAGCATACAAGCTCCAGCTACAGCCAATCCTAGCAGTCGAGACAACATTGAAATACTTTAACTTGGGCAAACATGTCTGGAGCCCTGGAGATCAAACACGCCTGCGCGAGCAGTTTCAGACCCCAGGCTCCGGCTCCGTCCGCCTCTCACCTCCCTAGGGCTTTGGAGAGCTGAGCGCGGGCTCCGAGTGGCATTGCAGCTACCATGTCAACAACCACGGTACCAGTCCGACATTGTGGAACGGGCGGCCAGAGTGCCGAATGGCTTTGGGGCGAGCTGAGTGGCCCCCAGTGTGCATGATGGAGGGTCAGCTCAGTCGTCGAACCTGCGACACAGCGCCTCTGACAGGTGGTTGCTTTAACGAATCGCTGCCACTAAAACAGGTTTGGTGTCTCATCACGCAGGCCCAAAACACCATCTCCATTGCGTAGGCAGTCATTGGTGTCTCGGGTTTGTCCATCATCCAGCTCTTGCACAAGAGTCATCATTGTCCTCTCGGTTACTGAGCGTGGATGTCCTGGAAAAATCTATACCCTGGCACAGGTGTTTCTGTATGGCTCTGCCGTATGATGTATCCAGCTGCCAAAAGACGCTTGGTACGATCTTGTGCAAGCATGTGTCTCCATAGCCAAGTGACGAGACTGTTTCTGACAAAGGAATGGGTGGTCTTTGACTCAGCCAAGACTCGTCTTATAGCTCATCGTCACGCCTCTGTTTAGGATCAATGTACCATGACTGCCCAGGAAGGGTGCCAGCTCGTAAGCTTGGTCTGCTGGTTGTGCTGTGCTGCGAGACGGGTGCGGACCGAGGGAGGAATCAATGGCTTGCGACGCAACTAAATGCCCTAACATGTTATGCTCGGTCCTTGCGTGGCCTCTCTTTAGCACCTCTTATGACCACCTGCACTCCAGGGTCTTAGCACTCCCCACTCTCGAGCCCATTGGTACTTGCGGAGAAGCACCACAGGTGCCCTGGATGGCAAGTACCGCGCCCACCACGCACTAAATTCTTGGGCCCTTGGCATCCGCAGCTACCGGTTCCGTTCTGCTCACAACGGCCCACCGGTCACCCAACTTTCCTGCTGCCATGACCTCCCGCCTCCACCACTGCCTCTGCCTTTGCCCTTGACCTTTGCGCATACTCTTATTGACGATCAAGACGCATGCCCAGAGAAGCCGAAGCTCATGTGCTGGCATCCGGATTGAGATGTTACATCCCCGGTGGGAGACTGTCCTGCCAAACATCCAGCCTTACCGGCTCAGTCTTTGTCTTCGTTTTCAACAACCGCTGCCGGCCGCATCTGCGTCTCTTTCATTACTTCCACCCGCCGCTTCCCACCTTCCCCACCCCAAGACGCATCACTTCTTCCAGAAACTGCTCTGAATTCCTGACCATCGCGACGTCGACCGTCGCTGGTGCGGGTAATAGAGGATGATGGCCTCTATGCTGGTGGCGCTCGTGGGCGCCCTTTCCGTCGCCTCAGTCGCGGCGCAGACGGCTTTGATAGCCCCTCTACCGGATGCACCATCATGGCAGCAGAATTCGGTCATGTCACTCCTCCTGACAGCGCCCGGCGCCAACATTGTCCCCTTGGCTTACAATATCTATCCTCTCACCGCTGAAGCGGGACTCAACCAGACCGACGTGGCCCGGACCGTGAGTGCCAAGCGCATCCCACTTGCCTTCATCGTATCATCATGGTCGTAGAAGGACTGATAAGACTGACCAATGCTTCGACTAGGCGATCCATATTCGAGGCAATCTCGTGTCAGCTACACAGACATCCTACGTCAACATCAATAGCCCCGATTCCGTAGCCTATCTCTGCTGCGATAACCCGAACTCGTCATTCATCACACCAGATGTGATGCTGGCTGCTCTAATGAACAACAAGCCCAAGGCGATACTGCTGTATAGCATGATCGGGAATTGCTGCTCCCTGCAACGCCAAGACCTACCGTACCACTCGATATTTACTATGTCATCGAGGGGAGAAGCGACAGAAGCGCTGAACATCACGGATACGGGGGAGGGGGCGGTGCAAGCTTACATCACGGGCAACGCGACCATTCCCAACCAGGACAGCCAGAATGGGCAGAACGGCAACAACTCGGCAGTGGCCATGAGCATATTGTACAGCATTACGGGTCTTATAACATTGTTGTTCCTGGTCATCATCGGGACCGGCGCCATCCGGGCCCACCGGTATCCGGAGCGATACGGCCCACGCAGCGCGTACGGAGGACGGCCCAGGCAGAGCCGTGCTAGGGGACTGGCTCGAGCCGTGCTCGAAACTCTGCCCATCGTCAAGTTTGGACAGCCGCAGAATAGCAAGCCCGATCCCGCTCTCGAATTGGAGAGCGCTCCGGGATCGAGGGGAAGGGACGGCGTCCATGACGCTCATCACCTCTCCACCATCCCCGAAGATGCCGAGGCTTCGCCCAAACCGCAGGGAACACCCAAGAGTACGCCAATTGCCGAAGCCGCCGGAGCTGCCGATGGCAATGCTGGCGCAGATGCGGAATCCCAAGGCGACGAGCACCTTGGTTGTTCCATCTGCACAGAAGACTTTACCGTGGGTGAAGATGTTCGGGTCCTGCCTTGCGACCACAAGTTCCACCCACAGTGTGTTGATCCATGGTTGATGAATGTGTCGGGTACTTGCCCACTCTGGTATGTGTTAATCATCTTGCGTCCGCTACGTAGACGAGGCGCCCAAATACTGACCCAATGGAATCTAGCCGTCTCGATCTTCGCCCAAGTAAAGAAGACAGTTCTAGTCACACCAGCGGCGAGGACACGCAGCACCTGCCGCCGCCGCTTGAAGCCGAGGCCGAGAACGAGACAGACGGGTCCGCCAGTACGACGAGGCGTCGCTCGTCTCGCCTGATCGACCTTCACCGTCTGCGACACGCAACCGCCGAGGAGCGCATCGAGGCTCTTCGACGATACCGCTCGGAAGCTCAATCCCAACCGCCTACGGCGGCCGAGGGCGACGATGAGCGAAGACGCTCGGCGCGGTTGACGAAACGGCTGCGCGAGAAATTCCGGGTTCGGACTCGCGCGCAGTCTCCCGGCGGCCATTCTCAGTCCGGAGCAGGGCCAGAGAACCCGGGTGCCGCCTCGTCGTCGACAAACTAGTCGGATTTTGATCGACGAATACTTGTTGAATTTTCAAGACAATTACGACGAAATAATGCTAGTTCTCAGAACGCCAACGAGGCCATTACTGCGCAATTACTTTCAGATTCATGGATTTTCCTTTTTTAATGATGGATGCGTGATCAGCAGCACGCAGAAGAAGGAGGATATTATTAACCCCGATAGACACGGCGTTCATACCAGTTCTTCACATTTGGAGCACACCAGACCGACAGCATTGCAAGGCGTTTTGAAGGGTTCTTTTGATTCGGACTCGGAGATTTTGATAAGGTTTATGGAACTGGTTTTCCGACATGAACCCCAAGAACGGGTTCTCTCGGAAGGATTTACTCTGCTCTGATGGATAGAGCTTTGCCATCGCGGCATCAGCCGCTCTTTAGTGTTCTTGCACAAACAAGGTCTGGATCAGGCAGTGGGCGAAAGGGCGCATTCATTGATTTGGCCGCGCTCATGGATGCGTGCGTCGACTTTACTTCAGTTGATCTCTAGCCGAGAGACATAGCGAATGGGCATGACCGTCAGAAGACAGACTTTCTTGTCATCGGGGTATCCTAGGCCAGAGTGTTTGGCCATTGCTTTTATTGCACGTGCATCGTGAGGAGGTCGCAGAGCTCCAACCTTGAATTCCATTCGAGGTATTGATTCCCACCAAAGGGCTATTCGGACGTACTGAGCCCCGATTACTAAACTCCCTGACTGGATTTCCCACCTTGGAAGGGCAGGGGCTTGACCCCGGTGTCGATCAGGGCCAGGGGGTGGTCTGGAGTCGTGCCCTTATTGGAGCCGCAACTCTCCGAAACCCAGGGAATGGGGACTTTGGTTTCTGAGACACAACGAGATGGAGATCGAAGGGCAAGCGAGATCGACATAGCATAAGGCTCGGTCCCAAGCCCGCTCTAATCTGGCTAATAGCGATTGCCTCGATAAAGATTGTGATGAGCCACGGCGACCATCATCAGCCTTTCGTTCTTTGAATGAAGGGCACCCGGGTTCCATCCTCAAAGGCGGGGGACGGGGCAGGATGTCGATCCCGGACGTTCCGGGGTCTTGGGCACAGAACTCCACTCCCCGAGGATCCAGGCCTTTGGAACCTCAGCTGCGGAGCGGGCTTCTCTTCCGGGACTTTTGACGAATCAGCCCACTTTGAAGCGCTAAGTCTTAAAACAACAGCCTCGACGAGGCTGAGAAGCCTTCCCTCACCTCTCTTCCCTCCTGGCCTGATTCTGTTGCTTCCAAATCATGCAGGACTTGGATGCATGCATCCTAGCCTTCGGTCACACGACACTCTGGCCATAGCTCGTCCCTGTTTGTCGTTGATCATCCCGTTCGGGAATACGAAGAGTGACGGCAGAGTGAGACACCCGGACCAATCTCTCGGTAACGCACGCTATTGAGCAAGACATTTGCCAAATATTTTTCTCAGCTGCGTTCTTCGACAGCAAGGCCGCCCCCGAAAAAGGCCCCTAGCGAGTGAACTGTCAAGTGACTGCTGCTAGTGCTCAAAGAGGAAGCCGTCCAGTCTCTCTGGTCGAAGATGATTTGCGATCTCTTGCCGCGTTCCGATACATATCATCATGTTGATCCCAAACCTCACCCGGCCGAAGGCAATTCCAAGACTAGCCCGCTATTGATCGCAGCATTGAGTTCCCTCGCATCAAAGCTTGCCCAGCTTTGGCTGAAGGCTCTGGGCTGCCGGTACTACGCAATATCTGCCTCGAGGCGTCCGCAAGCGCGGTTCGCCTCCCGAGTCAAGCAGCCTTGCACGTCATCATGGCGCTCCCATGCCCGAAGCCCATCCCAGCTGCCTTCAGCCGGGAAACGTCAAATTGGCGCGCTAGGTGTATGTAGCCCTTGGTGCTTTTCATTATTTTAGCCCACTCAAGTTTGACTAGATCCGATGCTCCCCCGCCGAAGCTTGACCGCCCAAAGCATTTCCTTCCATTCCTTCACCCCCCGCCCCGGGCTTGCACCGGCTACCCTCCCCGGGCGGTGCTGCAGTGGCGAGTCAGTAGCGATCTGCCGTCCACACACAGGATACCTGCACGCAGTGCAGATCTCTGGTAATACTGTATTGATTAATATCGATAGCTTATTGCCAGCCACGCTGCACAGCGACGATCCCTGCAGCGGAAGCTTGTCTTGTGAGCTCGGACGAGGGACATGACTGGCGTTGCAAGCATATCACAAGGTTCGCGGTGAGAAGTTCTCGCCGTGAGTGCTTTTTCTTTTGTGCAAATCGGAAGCCCGAATATCATCGGCATCACCTCTTATACGAGGTCCCGACCATCTGGTCTGGATGACACCAAGGAACCTCTGTCTTGTACCTCGAGAACGAATGTACGGCTTTGGAAATCGGAGCTGAGCCCGAAGTCGGCTTATGCTTTGCGTTGGTGTGCGGGGAGGAAGAGCGTTATGCACCCCGAGCCCATAGCTCATGAGTCGTGATAGCTCTACGGCGTCCGCGGCCGAAGCGATGAAACTTTCCACTAGCAATCGCGATCTAAGCACAATTCTTGCGATTCCCATCTTCGCTATGCTGAGAATCCGCGCCATTTTTCCCACCGGCGGGCTTAGGTTGTCTCACCCGGCCAATCTTCCTGTTTCACGACGGTCCTCGCCGCCTTCCCAGCGCACTGGGCTTTTGGAGCCGTGCTCAAGTACTGTTGCCGCCTTGACATCGGACACCGTGTCGAAGAGGTGCAAGGTTTGAAAGGACTGGACGCCAATTCCACCCGACGACGAGATACCCGTAAGTGGCGATCTCCCCCAGCCCAAGCCATCCGCATCTTGTCTCGCCCCTGCACGTGGTCGGCGAAGCCGCCAGCCATAGAAAGCGGGTGAGGCCCCCCCGGAACGGTTAAGTTCTTCTGCCCTGTGACATAGGAGTCGATATACCGCGAGCTCTTTGCTTGACTATTTTTAACAACACCTCGTCCGGCCTTTGGTTGTTGATCAGATCACAGGTTTCAGGCTCTCGGGATAGCATCAAAGGAATATCGGGCCAACTCTTGGTCACAGACGAAGATTCACATAGACAGTGCTGCCATGCGCCTCCGACTCCGGCTCGACGTTTCTCTTCCTTGCCGGCTCTCCTCTGCCGCCTAGGCCCCAGGGCAAAGCTCCCCTTCCCCGGAGGCCGAATCTCAGGCTCTCGGCCACCTTGCCATACAGCCACTCTCTGGCCGGGCCCGAAGCGACGATGGATCTCGGGTTCGTGTCGCCGCTCGCGGTGCGGGCCACCGTCCCTCTGAAGGAACCTTTGGGTGGCCGGATCGTCAGCATCATACTCAACCTCGCCTCGCTGACCGTACTCGCCATCTTTCTCAGTATGTCCTATATCGACCGGTGGATGCATCCCTGTCCCAGGCCGGCGCACTGACTGTCGATGCAGCAAAGAGACTCGTTACTGTCAGGGTATGGAGCAGGCTACCGTTGACAATGTGGCGTAAGTCCCTTCGACTTGGCTGGCTAGCTAGCTTGACGGCTGGCCAGGCTCTTCTCTGGGTCACATTTGAATGTTAACTTGTAACCTGCTTATCAGTCATATTTGGCATCTACATTGACTCATACGTCTTTGTGTTTGCCACCGGCCTTCTTCTGTTCGGTTTCAGTATTGATAGGTCTACGCCTGCTTGCGATGCGGCCATTCTTCTCTGTCTCTGCTGCTATGTCAGCACAAAGGTACGGTCACGGTTGTCGTGTATGAGTCTCTCCAAGATTTGTTATAGTTGTTGACACTGTCTACAGATTGTATGTTGAACCAGTAGCTGAAGGATTTTGCCAATCTTTACTAATGCATTCGAAGGCAATCTATTTGTTTCTGGTGGAGAAAGCAGTAAGTCCCCATCAGGCTCTGCATCCATACAGATGATGGAAGTCACAGTATTAACGATGCCACAGCATATTGTCAGGGGCTCTCGACTGCCTCGCTTGAAGTCCAAGCTCTATATCTTCAACTCATTTGGCATGCTGGGTATGCTCCCTTCACTCTTACAGGCACTCGTGCGAGTCTGCTAATGAACTATTCAAAGGTATATATGGTGTCGTCGTAGTACTTAATTTCGTTTTGTAAGTCACTGCTCTTCGCAGCCTCGGTCATTGTAACGTATCCTAACACATTCCCGACGCAGTCGTATCAGCAAACAGGAAAGTGGAGTATGTGTCATCGGCATGCAGAAAGGCGCCATGATCCCACTCATATCCTTCGACATTGTCGTCAATGTACGTTGCTTGCCTGGCATTTCCAGACTATGGGACATCATGTGCGCATCTGCTGACTCGAGGTACCGCAGGTCTACCTCACAATCCTCTTCCTCATCCCGCTGTCCAGTAAGTCTAAACTCGGTTATACTGTACACGAAGCGTGTGAGATAGACGAAACATCACTAACTCTGGACCGTACAGGCATGTACTCCTTTAGGAACAAGAAGACGCAGCTCCGGCCAACGAGCGCGCGGTTGCGTACGGTGGCCATCCGGACCTTTGTCGGCTGCCTCTGCACCCTCACGAGCAGCATCGTGTAAGTCAACGAACAACACACACAATTCCAGACATACCTTTGGGGGAAAAACAGACTGGCTGACTTCCTTTTGCTTTTTTCCGACCAGCAACCTCTCGGTCCTCATGATCCTCGAAGGCGAGCCGGGCTGGATCTGCCTCATGTGCTGCAACAGCGACAGTAAGTTGCCCACCCTTACGCCCTCTTCCCGATCCAACCACCCATCCACCCACCTACCTTGCCATGATTTTCCTTCCTCCTGACCCTGACCTCTTCCCAGTCCTCTTCTCCGCCATCGTCCTCCAGTGGGTCACGTCCAAGGACAACGCCGCGTCCAGCCGGACGCCCGGCCACACCGACATGTACTACGCCCAGCAGCAGCCGCCCACCCTCGAGGACGCCGCTTCCTCCGTTGTTGCCGCCGCCGCCGCCGCCGCCGCCGCAGTTCCCAGCGCCGTCATGCCCTGCCCGAGCTGCCGCGCCGCCAGCATCGCCGCAGGGGCAGGCAGCATCTTCCCGCCGCCGCCGCCGCCGTCCATCACGGGCGTCAACCACCCCTACTACGCCGCCGGCCCGCGCCGCCACTCGCGGTCCTGCTTCGCGAGCGCCATGGCCGGCCTGGCCGGCGGCGGCAGCAGCGGGCGCAACAAGGCGGAGCCCGAGCCCGAGCCCGCGGCGAGCGAGATCAGCCGCACGCTCAGCGTCGAGGTGCTGCATGAGCCGGCGGCGGCGGCCGCCCGGGGTGGTGGTGGTGGTGGTGGCAGAGGAGGCGTCGCGACCAACGAAGTGCACATCAGCGCCGTGGGGCGGGGCTCCGTGTCGAGCCTGGACGGGGCGGAGCTGGAGCGGGCCGCGACGGCCGTGGCGTCGACGGCGGCGTCGTCGTCGTCGTCGTCGCCGGTGACGTGCTGCGGGAGTCACGACGACGACGAGAAGTCTGGGGAGAAGGGCGACGACCGGGTTAGCGTCGAGGAGCGGGAGGAGGAAGAGGGGGACGACGACGACGACGACGAGAATGTCATTGTCGACGAGGAGGCGCCTCGTACGGTGCTGCATGCGCCGCCTCCACGGAGGGGGAGGTGATTTTTTTCGGCTCCCACCCTCTCCGCAACAACATTTTTGAGATTTCTCACGGCGAGAGAAAGACTCTCGATTCTTTTACGACCAAAAAATGCATCATCATCAACATTTGCATCGTGGCGTCCATTTTGGGACTAGACCGGGAGACATCTTCTGCTATTATTGCCCCGAGGTTTTAGCCTTGTTGCGTGTACGACGACGAGGGAAATTGGGGGGGGAAGATGTTGTATGATATACAAGGGTGGGCCAGCCCCGAGCCGGGCATTGTGCTTGTTTTGCTCCTTTGTTTGGAAAGAGAAGGCATTTGATACCCAGGACATCAAAAAATCGGGCCACGATTGGAAAAAGGCCTCGAGCAGACCAAACAGTTGCGGAGCCGATGAGATCGCGCTTTCATGCGCTGGATAGACCAGGAAGCCTTGATGGGAATGAGTCCCACGTTGATATTCACAGCAATCGTCATGGAAGGAAGATGGGACACAAAAAGGAAGTAATGTTTTTTTTTACCACACGCAAGGAAGCCGAAGAATGGGGAACGGGTATCTGAAGTCGGGTATTATTAGATGGCACATTTCGAGTCATTTATGACCACAGGCATAGGGCGAGGTCGAGAGAAGGCGCAAGACAATGGATGTTGAAAGTCATCGAGTTCATGTTCATTTCATGTCTAAAGCGAGCGTGAGTGTAAAGCATGGTCTAGAGGTATACTCATCCCCTTTTGAACTGCCATCAAAAATCAACGCAAAAAAAAGTGCAAAAAAACAATTTCAAGTTTGTTCAGCAGAAAAAGTTGTGTCCCCTTTTTTCTATACTTGACAAGATCCGTGTCGATCATCAAAGTATCTAGCAGTAAGAGGCAGAGCGCTCAGAGTGGCGTCTCTGTTACTCCTCCCCTTTCATCTCCCTTAGATCGAAATCCCTGTGATCAGGATAACTCTGCCAAAGGTTGACGGTTTGTCAAAAAAAGAGATCAAAGAAGTCAAAAGGTGTTATGTACAGAAAGAAGTGAAGCAAAGAAAAGACGCAACCGCGTTGGGTGGACAAGGAGATCACACCCAATCACGTTCGACAAAGATCGAGGGAGTTCCATTTGTGGCTCCCAGACTTTTTGGTTTCCCGGATGTCCCATCCCCGTCTAGCCAGCCAATAGCTCCCCATATGTAAAAAACGGTCAAGGAAGATGCCCCCCCGTTCCACGGTTATGTAAATGTGGTCCCCAAAGTGGATGGTACAACGACAGACAAGAAGCGAAAGATGTCTCAACCACGTCTCCTACATCGCGCTCTCTATCCAACCCGGTCAAGTGGATAGTGTTGCACTTAAGAGCCGTAGGCGAAGGTCTTGCCATAGCTGGAGAGCGAGGTGCCGGAGCTGATCATGGAGCCGGGGCCGACCATGAAGTAGCTGTAGCGCTCGATGAAGTTGTACTTGGGGTCGTTGTCCATGGCGTTCATGACCTTCTTGAGGAAGGCATCGATCTGGTCGTCGCTGCCGAAGGGGGCAAACTCGGTGATCCAGACGGGCTTACCCTGGCAGGCGTTGTGGACGTTGACCATGTGGGAAAGGAACTCGTCAGGGTCGGCAGGCGAGTACCAATGGGCAGCGCAAAAGTCGACGGCGCACTTGCCATTGCAGGCAGCGAAGAACTGCTTGAGCCAGTCGATACCCTGGCCAGGGGAGTTGGAGTTGGTGATGGCGGGAGCGCTGATGCGAACGCGGCCCTGGTAGGGGTTCATGAGGCGGATGTGGGCGGCAGCAGTGTCGGAGGGGCTCATGTTGCACTGGCCGGGGTGGTCGCACTCGTTGAAGGACAGGAAGTCCTTGGTGCCGGCCGCGATGGCCTTCTCGGCGCTGCTGGGCCAGGTGGGCTCGTGGTTGGGACCGGGGCCCCACATCATGGGGACGAACTCGAGCGAGTCGGGGGCGCCAGCATCCTTGGTCTGACCCCAGTTGTAGCTCCAGTTGCACTTGGTGCCGGAGTTCAGGAAGGCGCTCAGGAGGTTGCCCTGGTTGTAGGCGAGACCACGCTTGTTGCCGCCGCTGGGGGCGCCGCTGGAACCGCCGGTGGAGCCGGTCGGAGAGGCAGCGGGGGTGCTGACACTGCCGCCGCCGATGCCAAGGCCGACGCTCACATCGACATTGGCCTCGGCCTTGAGAGCCGGAGGCTGAGAGGCCTGGGCAACCTGGACCTGGGGCTTGATAGAGGTGGCCAGGGTGGTAGCAGGAGCAGGAACGACCGGGGCGACCGAGGTCGACGACGACGACGAGGTCGACGAAGTCGAAGTGGTGGTCGGGGCCGGAGGCGGAGGCGGAGGGGGCGGTGGGGGCGCGCTGTGGTGGCCCTTGAAGACGGAGACCACCTTGGTAGGCTGGCTCTCTGGGGGGTCCCAGGCGGTGACAGTGACCCATTCGACAACGGTCTCGACCTCGGTGTGGGCGTAGACGACGTCCTTCTTGTCGTGATACTCGCGGTGGGCGAAACGGTGGGCGCTGCCGGCCAGGGCCTCCTGGGCGAGGAGGGCCGAGGCCAGAACGGTGAGCTTCTGGAAATGCATTTTGGAAAAAGCTGTTGCGGTGGTTGTTCTCGATCAAGGAACGCGGGTCGAGAAGCTGCAGTGCTCTTATAAGTCGACGTTAAAAATAGATCGACTCGTCAATGCTTTGTGCGTGTTGCGTCTTTGTTGGTATTGTTTGTTTGGTGTGTTGACCTTTGATTCCCAAGAGTCGAATGAATGGTTTTGTTTGGATATTGCCAGCAGCCTGTTGATGCAGTACTGAAAGATAATCGTCAGATCCACCTGGGGCCGAGAAGAATGAGTGCAAACGACACACGAGGCGTGTGACTGTGCTTGTTTGTTGTCTCTACACGTGAGGCGGGAGTCAAGGTCAGGTGAGAGGCAAGGTGAGGTCAGGGTGAGTTGAGCCTGAGGGTGCCGTTGTTGTAGGACGATGAGAAAATGGGGCAGTGAATAATGAGAGGCAGTCTGTCAAAGACGCAGAAAGAATGATGCGTATTTGCAGAAGTCGGTGGTAGTCCCAAGGGAGGAGTGGCTGACGACTATCGGCGGGCAATACGAAGTAGAAATGGGCGGGATGCAAGAGGGAGAGCGGACGAGGTCGAAGCTCGCGACCTTGGTTGGCTTTGATAAAGGAAGGGAAAAGGCAGTCTTCGAGACGAGGCCAAGGATCTTGGGGAGGTCAAGAACAAGGGAATGAAAGGGTGCGGAGGGCGACGAGGGAAGGGAGTGAAACAAAGAATGGCGAGAGGGAAGGGGGTATCAATTTATTGAAAGTGAAAGGAGTGACAAGGAGGCCGATCCAGGGCTGGGGGGATCCAGACTTTGACGGGGGGAAGAGACTGGGAGTGAGGGAGTGAGAGACTGGGAGTGAGCGGCGTGGAGTACCGGATCTGGACTGAAGTCGAGACCAAGAGACTAAGGTAGTTCAGGAGGAGTGGGCAGAAGTAGGGGGGTTGCCGTGCTGGATGGAGAGTGGATGCGTACCTGGCGGCACGTGTGGGGCGGCCACCTACCAGCTCAGGTACCCGACCCGTTTTACGGGGCCACGACCGAGCAGCAAGTGAATTGACTGACTGAGCGACGTGGGTGGGTGGTGTGTGCTGTGGTTGCGGGTGGGTGTGGGTGTGGGTGCGCAAGGGTGGAGGAGCAGGTACCACCACCACCCGCTGACTGCACCACCACTCCAACTAACAGCAGATCATGCCCCCCAAAAAAGAAAAGAGAAAAAAGGCCATGGCAGGGCAAGGCAGGGAATTCCCAGATTCGTCACCAAACGCCAGAGAACGAACGAGCACATTGCATCCCGGCCACTGCACACAACAGGGTAGACAGGTAGGGACTCGCCTACTCTACTCCTACTCCCTTCTCTTCTCTTGGTGATACTCCCGAAGGAGGGTGGCAGCGGTGCACACTCACCCGCTCACACTGCTGCAGCTTTGCATCTGTGCCTCTGACGGCCTCATCGGTAAAAAAGAGACACACAGGCAGGGGTTCCCAAAAAAAGCAGCGCACGGGTGTTTGTTGGTGCATGGTGAGGTGAACAACAGCAGCAAGCGGGCAGCCAATGGCCGCCTGGCCTCGTCCTCGCATGCCGAGACGTAATGGTACAGGCACTCCAGCAAATAAACACTCGTACGTACCTTTTCCGGCGGCACAGCTTACATTGAGCTGCTTCTTCCCCTTCAGACAGTGCCAGGCGTCCCGATTTGCTGTCGTATCGAACTTGGTTATCGCCTGCTTTGCAGATCGCCTATGCTAACTCCTAGCGGTGGTCTGTAAATAGGATCTGGTCTCGAAGTATAAGTAGGAAAACCCGCGATTAAAGACTTGGCAAGACAGTGGGAACAGTTGTTCGTGATTGTCCGAGTTGCATGGCAGCTTTCGTTGCATCTGGCAGCTTCGCCCCCTCGCATGCCATGGCAGTCCCATCACCTCCTTGCTCTTCGATCGCCTGGGCCGGCCCAAGGTTCCATATATGTACGGCCACCTTATCTTGTTCATCCCATCTTCAGCAACCAAATACGGGATTATTTCTGGATCCACGCAGCCTAGTTGGTATGGGCACATACGCGTCCAGCCCGGACTCTGCCATGGCAGGCCAGGTTTCTGCCCATGAGCATAATCAAACCTTGAACAAAACACGAGTGTGCAATCTGAGCGCTGAAAGGCCAGCAATGCCCCGTTGCGCCCAGCCTTTATTGGGACACCATCGGATGGCGTTTTCGTTAGACAGCTCGGGAGCACCTAGACCTACATGACTCTCAACTGTCGGCCCCTCTTCTCCCACCCTCCATCCTCGCTGCTTGGCTCATACCGAGTGACAATAATCTGCCGCATGTGGTACATACAGCTGCCGTGTATCGCCCTAAGAGCGACAGGCCGCCGCCACTCTGTCCTCCGTCCGTTTCTTCAAGGTAGGGAGTAACTATCTGGTGCCCGGTGTGCAAGAGCCAGGCGGGCCCAACCCTGTCCCCTCCGCCAAGAGGACCGACGACGCCAGCGATGAGGCGGCGCCTCCAAGTCCACAAATGGACAGATCTGCCAGGAGCACGTAGGCCCATGTCGTCCGAAGCCAGGAACTTGTCAGCGCACGCCAGTCAAGCCAGGCGCGCCAGCAAGGGCGAAGGGGGGCGGCAAGGCGGGGCGGGCTTGTCCTAGTGCCTCGTAGGGGGGTTCCTGGGCTAGGATCCCGCTGCCGCACCACAGAAGTGGTGCTGTA
The DNA here is from genome assembly GCF_004353045.1 of Thyridium curvatum. NCBI lineage: Eukaryota > Fungi > Ascomycota > Sordariomycetes > Thyridiales > Thyridiaceae > Thyridium > Thyridium curvatum. The sequence continues at coordinate 166,264 of NW_022156806.1, read as the reverse complement.
CCGCTCGATAGCTCGTGGCTCGAACGGGGCCGAGAAAGGGGCCTGGCAGACCTTCCTATTGGTCTAGGGCCTTCCCGTGTCTCTGGTCCAAGCGTCCGTCCCCTCCGGCGCTGAATGTCCTTTTCACCACGTCGCAACTAATTGGTACACCAACGGCGGCCGATGTCGAGAGTGCGCAAACCTGAGCTTACTAACCAAGCCACCAGGAACCAGAACCGAAGAATGGAAGAACGTGGTCGCCAACGCCGCACGGAACATCAAGCTTGAAGTCCCGTCCGTCTCTTGCTTCGCTCCATTCCAGCCATTTGATGCAACCGCAGGTACCTACCTACATCTACAAGTAGAACACACAGCAAAAGCAACGACTTTTTTGCGGACCCCACCGCCCCTACATAAGGCAACCTCGTAGCTCACCTCCTGAAACGACGACCCGCCAGGATGGGACGGCGACACGATCGCTGGTTGCCAAATGGCGCACTATCGATCTCGGCGGTGGGCCTCGCAGACCAACGCAAGAAGGAAGGAGAACGAGGAGGAGGCTGGGAGACAGCCATCTTGCTTGTACGCAATTGATACAAGTAGAAGAATCGATTGACTGATTGATTCGGGCGGCAAAGGCCGTGGCCACGAAACAGCTCAGGCTCTACTGGCCGCCCAATTGGGAACTCTGGTAGGTCGGTCAACAGAACGTGGCCGTGCCTCACTTGCCGCTCGCCTAGAGACAAGACAGATCAGATACCTAGACCAGCCAGATCAGATGAGCAGGCGATCTCCCCCCAGAGCTACAATCAATGGGACGGAGTACGTGGTAATGCTGGCCTTTTCCCGGACCTGCATCTGCTCTGGTTTTTTGGGACCCGGTCCAATCGCCAGCGCTTGCGAAAGCTCTTGTCATGCAGGAACGCACTGATGATCACCCTTGCGCACTGGGACGGGGGGCACGCTGGCTGCAGTGGACAAACCGCCGCCAATGAGCGTCGCAAACAGCCTCCCCTCCCAGCTTTGACTCGTTTCAAGTGGACTCGCTCTACTGCAGGAACGGGGAAACAACCTGGAACAGACGAAAAAAAATCCATGGACGGAGCAAGGCGAGAAAGAATCCCAGAGATCACGCACAAGTGAGCGACCCATGTGATGCGCAAATGAAGCGCGCGTTTCTCAGCACCAAAAGGAAAGGGCCACTTTCACAGCGTCTACAGCCCGGGATTCAGCACCCAATCGTGACTGCCCCGTTGGGATGCTGTTCAGCTATTCCCGCCCTGGAAATCACTGCCCCTTGCGACTGCCTGTTTCAGCGCTGAAGTTGGCGAGGCAAGTGACGGTCTACGTTTTGATGATTCATGCCTTGCCATTTTCCCGTCTGACCTGACTGACACCCATGGATCTCGACCAAGTACAGACATGAGTACCATCCAGCACATGCAACCTGTGTCTGTCTGCCACTTCCGCCAAGTCGGTGAATCCTCGAGACGAGCAGACTCACTGCCACTACAGCCTCTCGCGGCCCCTCCACCATCGGGGTGGCGCATCGCTGTGCATCCCCGGTTCTTCAAGTACCGTGTTGATCATCATCACCGAGGCCCACGACAGACACCAACAGCGAGGGTTCTTCCAGGCTTTTTTCCACTGTCGCATGCCCGACTCATGGGTGTTCTTTCATCTCCTCTGCATTGATTGGGCCCACGTACTCTTTTCTTGCCGGCACCCCTGCAAGCCGTGTATCTACTTAGTGTACCCTATTACGTGGAATCGCGGGTCTTCCACATTCCAGCGTCCAGCGTTCAGCGCCCAACCTGCCAAGTCCCACCGCCGACGCCCCCGGCATACCAACGCACCAGAGACACCTGAAACCGACAAGCGAAATTACACCCGAAGCCACGGACCACGAGCACACGCGTTTTCAGCAGATCCCTTCACGCCAAAAAAGCTTGTCTTGTTCTCCCATCGGTCTAGAAACTGCTTGGGGGAAGAAAAGGGCAAAGCCCCCTTGTTGATTTCGGAGCCCCGATCAGGAGTGGGGATCAGCCAACACCTCACTCTCACGGCCAGGTGTGTCACCACATCCTGTGTGGTACCATCCAAGAGAACTCGATCATGATTGCCGAAACCGACAGTTTCTTTGCAGATCACGGTCATGCTCACTCGCGCTAGACTCTGAATGCCGAGGGAAAGGGACACACAAATCTAGGTACTCAATGTACAGAGAGATTGTGTGCTCATAGTATCTCAGGCCCGACTTCCTTGGCCCGGCCTTACAGACTGGCCAGCTGGAGGAATGTTGTGTGTTGTCACAATCAGGTAGGACCAAGCATTGGACAGGATGCCCGATCAGACTGATTACAGAGAATGGATTGGACCATCAAAAGTGGTTTCATCATCATATCTTGCCGCTCTGGCACTGTGACTGAGAACCGGTTTCTTGCAAGCCCAGTCTCCCGCCTTCACATCGGGCCGTGAAATACTCCCGGCCCTCGTGAGAGTTATCTCAATTGATGAGGCTGTCTGCCAAAGGTTTGTTGACACCTGCCTGGGGACTGCAGGACCAATCTCACCAGTCCAGCTATTACCGGTTCGGCTATTCCTTCTCTCAGTGTCTTAATTTACCATGGTCTATTCCTCGATGTCTAGTCATCAATGGTCACAGTTGAGCCTGGTAAAGCGATCTCACTCTGGATTTTCCCAGCATTTATCCGGGTCGAGAAGCTCTTAGTGTCTGTCCTCCATCTAGAACAATTTCAGTGCCGCCCACCCGCGTGTGTGCAGGCTTCCGAGCCCTACTCTTATCTGGTATTGCAAAACCCGGCATGAATTCCCGGGTCTTGGATCTGATGGGTTCGGATGAACAGCAGCAAGGACAAGGTCTTGTTTTCATGCCGTTTCTTAGACAGGGACGGAAAGCTCTTTGCTCGTGATTGGACAGGTGCCTATCATCATAAACATCGACTTGGCAAGTCGGCGAAGCCGGAACTCGCTGCTTCAGCTATGGAGAGAACTGCACAGCATACTTGGCAAAGTAAAATGCTTGATAGTAATTATGAATGGCGTAATAAAAACTCATTTCAGACCGCAATACCTCACCCAACGTCATGAGACCTCTGCAGCTGACGTGAGTCACCACGGAGTGTGAATAGCGAGCATGAACCGGCGCTCCGATGTCCACTCTACGATACCAACTCGAGGAAAGCCCAGGGAATGCAGGCGGTAATGCGGTGGCTTGCTGAGTGACTTTCTGGTTTCAGCGTTCTTTCAAATAGAGATGAACCGCGAGGAAGGGCGAGGTTTCTGGCAGTATGGTGGTGACCTGCGAAACTTGCCCGTAAGCTTCCTGTCCCGTTCGGGGAGAGACAGGTAATGGAGGAAGACATGAAGGGAGTACTTAACTGCTGAAAATCATGGCTCAGGGTTTTTTTAGCCGCAGAGGTTTTATAAACCCAGTATACGAAGATTCTGGTCCGTCTGCTGTCGCCTGCATCAGAACCGGGGATATTGATTCTTACACTCTTTGCAGTGTTCAGCGATTCAGTATCCAGATGCTATCAGTGTTGGTAAAAGGCGATTCCTGCTTCCTTATTGACCTTATATGCAGAAGACAACTTACCAATGTCATTATCCTAGTGTACCTACAGGACCGGAAACGCAAGTACCACGATTGCAGACGTGGACGGGGTGCTACCGAACCTCAAGGGTCTTCGACAGTCTTGGCTCTTCTTCCAGCTGCTTCCCAATAGCCAGGTGTGTGACATGGCACCAGCGAGTCTTGCTATTGGATGTCTATGGGGAAGTGACCTCAGGGCAAGGTATTGTCTAGAATCAAGGCCCTAGTCGAGCTTTTGTTCTGCATGATGACCGTTTCTGAGGGGTACTTGAATACCAGGTAAAGCAGTGTATGAAAACAATGCCGGAAACGGGAGTCCTCATAGTATATATCTTCGACACAAGACAGGAGATATCGAGAATACGCCATTCTGTTTGCAAAGCCCCGTTGAGTTCCTGGTCATGGCCCAAACGTCAGCTCAGGATAAGAAGATCGCAAACAAAGCATGGCTCAATCTACCAGCATTTACAGTGATAGTTGGGTTTCATCATGATGTTAGCTAGACTTCAGGAATGATCTTGGCCAGGCCGAGGAGAGTCACTGGACATTGACACCTTTCCTGCGTTCCTGCCAGAAGCGTTGAAAGGCCCTTATAAGTTCCAATATCGCGGTCTGATTTTCAGGGGGGCGACATGTGGCGGCTTGGTCGGTTGGTCAAGTTCAGGTCAATCATGTCGTCCTGCGGTGGACTAATGATTCCATTTCGGGAAGGGGAAGTGGAAAAGGGGACAAGGAAAAGGGGGAGGACACGGGTTCGATTCACAACCACGGAGCAAAATCCGCCCCTTCGGGCGAATTTTCGAAGCATATCACCCTCCGGGCTGATATGCCAGTTTTTTTTTTTTCCCTCCTTTTTTACTTTGTATATGTGCTCCTTACTTGAGTGGCCGGGGCCCGGATCCGAAATGTAGACTCTGTACTCGACCACGGCTGGTTTTCGCACAGAGCTCCTTTACGATCTCGCAAGATCATCTCTTTCAATACCGTCTAGGTCACTTCCATGCCGTTTCTTCAATCTGGGATGAATGCTCATGTATCTATCTCAGGTTGAGGAGGCTGCGATGCCTGCCCCGGGTGTTTCACAGACTCCATCATCGAGGCCGAGCCACAGGAGGCCGGAACCCGGCCCACGGCATGCACCAGCCCGCCAATGCCGGTGAGTGACTACCATTAGGAAGGCCCCTGCCGCCGAATAGGCGGCACCGAGGGGTACATTTTTCAAAAAAGGTGTGGACTTTACCGGCCAAGGTCTACGACTGCCCGGACTCTGTTCCTGATTCGGCGGGACGATCTACTGGGACAAGCAAACAATTGAATCTCCTAAGTGGTCATCATGCTCACCGAATTACTGTAGTCTATGAGTGATGTTCATGTCCACCAGGGGATGCCAGTTTGGTCACAAGGACGCCTTGAGTGTATTTCGAAGGTTAATGTTGTCCTCGTTGATGTTTAACTCAACTACAAGCCCTCGTCGTAATGTCTGATAACTCCACCCGGGTTGGACTCGAACCAAAGTTTATTAAATCAACGTTCGTGCACGATTTACAACGGTAACTGTCATTGGGGCACTCCGTGCGTCGTGCCGACGCGGCGTGGCACGGATAGCCCGACTTGGAGGGTCGGTTGTCGGTGGCAGGCCGGAGGGATATATGACCCGCGCCTCTGATGCGCCCCGGAATGTACCCGGCGTATGAACCCTGAGTCGAGCGCACCGCCCATAGCGACTCCGCGACTGCGCCTCCGCCTCGGGGACCATCAGGCTAACGAGGTCGCTGACAGATGCTGTGCCTGAACGGCTGGAGGGATAGCAACTTAATTCACGCAGAGGGACTTTGGCATTGATGCTCGAATTCGGCCTCGTAAAGGCACCAACGAACTCTCCTAGGCCTCGACGGGGGTTAGCTGATCGGGTGGGGTGGTGTGAAAGGGTACTTCTGTTCGGTGCCTGAACAGTGTAGTGAGCCGCTAATCATGGCAGGTTTCCGGGGGTCTCAGCTATGGATGCCAAGATAAAATGACACTGCCACCACATCACGGCATATGAGTCTTCTTCATCATCTCGCTGCATACGTCGACATGCCATCACGCATCGCACACGTGATTGATTTGGACAAACGGCGTATTTCTCCATCGACTTGATACTTCTCACATCTTTCTAAACGCATAGTGCTTAGAAAACACTCTACTTGGAATCATATAAACCAGAGAGGCTTACGGAGGATCCCGCCAACCAACAGACTCAGCTCAAGCTGTGTAAACCACTCGGAACAGAAACATTACATCTGGACAGACGCGAAGCGCCATATGTCAAACCCTCACTCCGCCACCTTTGAACAACGAATGACTTCAGTCAACCCGAAAGGATAACACGACATCATGGACTACACGCAGCCATTGATGCCCATGATCACCCTCGACGCCGAGCCGGCCGACTTCGAGTATGGCGCCTTCCTCGAGGAGACCGAGGACGTCGACGTCGACTACATGGCCGAGGAGAGCTCGACGTCCAACACGTCGCGCACCGTCATGGGGGACCGAGTCCCTGTGCTCGCGGCTCATGGCTCCTCCTCCTCCTCGTCGCCCTCGACCGCTTTGACGGCCACGGCGCAGCCCGGCTCCGGCAAGAGCACCTCGAGCACGTCGCCGCCCAAGCAGAGGCTCGAGAGGAGAGGGCATACCAAGTCGCGCCGCGGCTGCTTCAACTGCAAGCGGCGGCGGATCAAGTGCCAAGAAAACAAGCCTGCGTGTGGCCACTGCGTCAAGTCGGGGCTGAAGTGCGAGTACCCTTCCGTGCCCCAGGTAACATACCAGGTTCGTACAGAACTCGACGCCAAGCCATGGAACTCTTTGTTCACATGCGTACCGGCACACAGCACCCGCTAATTTGGTCGTCCAGCCACAACATCAAATACCATTGTTCAGTCTCCAAGATATGCGATTCTTCCAGCACTTCCTTCTGCGGTGCTATCCACACCACCCCCTGGGCAACGAGAGCATCTGGACTCACGAGATACCGTGCCTATCACAAGAGGTATGTCTCCGGCTTTGGGACGATTGGCAAACTCTGTGTGTGTCGCTCACATTCCTGTCCCGCAGTATGAATACCTCATGCACGCGGTCCTGGGCCTCGCCGCCTCGGACCTGATGCAGTACGACCCGTCCTTGGTCGAGGCCGCCATGCAGCACCGGCTCAAGGCCATCCGCGCCATCAAGAAGACGCTCGCGGGCGTGCCCAAGGCCAGCACCTTCGAGGAGGGCAACGCCATGATGGCCACCTGCTTCGCCCTGACCTTCCAGTCCGTCCTGCTCGACGACGGCATGTGCGAGTACATGACCTTCATCCGCGGCGTCATCATCGTCGCCATCCAGATGTACGTCAAGGGCTGCCGCTTCCTCTTTGTCAACCTCATGGGCGACGACCAGCTGAGCAAGCTGAAGCCGTTCCTGGAGGAGGTGGCCCCCATGGAGAGGAGCTGGGGCGAGGGCGCGGTGGCGGCCGTGCGCGGGCTCGAGCCGCTGTGCACGGGGGAGGTGGAGCGGGCGTACTATGAGCTCCTCCTGGGCATGGCGGAGGCGCTCCTCGACTCGCCGTTGGCAGGTGAGTATACCCCCTGTTTTTCTTTTCTCTTTCGCTTCCTTCTTTTAACAACTTTGCCCTCTTTGGGGGTTTGGGGAGGGGGGGGGCTCTTCTCCAAGAGAAATCCGACACGCGCTTTACTGACACGACTCGCACACACACACACAGCATGGCAGTCTATATCCCGGCACTACTCGTGGTGGATGCAGCTGCCCCACGACAAGTTCCAGCAGATCGTCGACCCGACCAGCACCGTCTTCGCGCTGCTCGGCGCGCACTGGATCGCCATCAAGCAGACCATGGCCACCGTCACGTCCGCGGAGCACAAGTGCCGGGACCAGTCGCCCTCCGTGCCGGCGCGCATGTCGAGCCGCCAGGTGGCGGAGAGCATGGGCCGCAAGGGGAGCCAGGGCCAGGCCCAGGGGCAGAGGCAGCAGCAGCAGCAGTCGAAAGAGTGCCTCGTCGACCTCGGCATGTGCCGCTGGCTCAAGTACCTCAACGCCAGCATCGGGCCCGAGTGGCAGGTCTACAACGCGTGGCCGATGTGGGTGGAGGCGCGGCTGGACGAGAACCCGAGGTATTTCGGGCTGAAGGGGGACGAGGAAGATGCGGACTGGTAATAATTTTTTTTCCCATCTCGACGGGGTGGTGCTTTTGGAGTTGTGTGGCTTTGGGGATACCTATCTGTCGTAATGATCTGCGATATACTGTTTTGATATTGGGTAGTTTGATTGCTATATGCCAGTGTATACAGGATCGGGAGTACATTCCGCTTTCACATCCCTTTTTAGCAATGATAATACCCCTGCCAGGCACTGATACCTACCTATACCTACTGAGCGTTTCTTAGCATGTCTGATGGAGAAGCCACTTCACGATGCGTCACTCCTGCGACGTCCTCGGGTCATATCCCTCCGTCTCACGGTTCTCCCTGCATCCAGGAGTCTGCCAAGAAAGACTGAGGTAGTATCTCGTGGTCTGATGTCTGATGATACTGCAAGTACGCTTGGATATGTACAACAAAGCGCGGCACTGCCACGCCACAGTCACTGTTGCCCGGAAACTACCAGCTGCACGGCTAGTTAGGTGCCTAATCTACCTGCGCCTCGTTCTAGAAGGCAGAGCTTATGTTCTAGCATACCGAACAAACAAACCTGCTGACAGGCACTCGGCATCCTCCCCCAGGTCTCCAAGAATTGCCCCCCCCCCCCCCCCCCCCCCCCCCCCCCCATCTTGCCATGACCGTATTTCGCATTCAGGCCGGGGCGCCAAGTGGGGCGACCTGCATCTCCTTCCCCACCAGCCCGTTCTACAAGCACCAAGCCCCCCGTCGCCGCTGCGGAGGTGGGTCCCCGAGCCCGGCATCGCCGCATCGGAGCACTCTGACTGGCTGGATCTTGAGAACAAAGGGCTGAGAGCTGTGCCTTGGGTAGGTAGGTAAGCTCTGTCTGTCTTGGAAATCCCGGTGAATTCAGTGGTCTAGAAGGTGGACAAACTCATAAGCTTTGTGCCGTTGAACAAGCCGCTGACGCTCCGGTCGTCTAGGTTGCCCGGTGCGTCATTGGCCAGGAGCATGGGAAATGGTGGCAGTGGCCCGTATTGATCGTACTTTATGCGACGGCTTGGGGGGGATGGGTATCGCTTCAAGCTCTTCGTCTGGGAGGCATCAAGTATAATAGCCCGTCGAGTGCCTACCTACCTACCTAGTATTCTATATCCAAAGCCTCATGCAACACTTTCTAGAAGGCAACATCACTCAAGAAACCATCCCCCGTGACTTACATTCGAGAAGCGCGCCTCAGGACAAAAACAGACGATTATGACCACAGCGATGTTGGAAAAGACGCCCGAGCTCTTGCACCAGCAAGGCACCTCCGTGCCGCCCCCCTACGAGGCGCACAGCATCGCACCAGGCAGCAGCGTCCCGCGCACCGCAGACGCCCGAGACATGTTCGAGGAAGACGCCGGCGCCACCTCCCCGAGCAGCAGCGACGAGGCAGAGGACCAGCCCCCAGCCTACAGCGACTCCGTGCCCTCCTCCGCCGCGGCAACCGACACCAAACAGCAACAGCGCCAAGCACTCCCCGCCACCGCACCGGCCCCCAACTTCGCCCCCACGATCCAGCTCCAGATCCAGACCCCGGGAAAGGCATGGCTCTCCTGGCCCTCGCCGACCCCGCCGGACCCGGTGCCCGTCTTCGCCGTCTCCCCCCCTCCTCGTCACGCCGGAGCCACGGGCCTCCTGCTCCCTCTCCCTCTCCCTCCCGACGACGACGACGTCGGCACCCCGTCCCAGACCCCGTCCTTCGTCTCCATCCGGCCCGAGCGCCGCTCCGGCTCGTGCAGCCTGTACCTGGGCGGCGACCTCGGCGGCGAAGCGGGGCCGGAGACCTCGCGCGCCCGGCCCGTGAGCAGCACGACCTACCGCTTCGGCCACGGGCGGCCGCCGCGCGTCCGGCTCGTCCTGCCTCCCGGCCTGGCCGCCACCACCACCACCACCGGAGAAGAAGAAGGGGACGGCGAAGAGGAGGAGTGGGACTCGTTCGAGGTCCGCTCGTCGGGCCTGCTCACGCGGGCGGCGCAGTTCCGCACGCGCCGCCTCGGCGACTTCGAGTGGCGGTACGGCAGCAGGAAGGAGCGCCGGGCGGCCGGCGCGGACGACCTGCTCGTGCTCGAGCGGCTCGTCGCCGCCACGGGCAGCAGCAGCAGCGGCAGCAGCGCCGCCACGTCGAGAAGGGCGGTGGCCCAGCTCGTGCGCAGCGGCGAGCACCGCGACCCGGGCAGCGGCCGGAGCTCGGCGGGCAACGGCGGCCGGCTGCAGGTCGACCTGTCCCCGTGGGAGAAGCGCCACCGCGACATGGCGCTCGTGGCGGCCGTGACGACGTGCCTGGTCATGCTCAAGCGGGAGGTGGACCGGCGGCGGGAGCAGCAGATCGCCGTCATCGCGTCCGGGGCTCTGTAGTCGTCTCTCTCCGTCATCTTCTTTTTCTTTACCGGGGAATCCTTTTTGTAGATCTGTATTATTGGATAAAGGACCTTGATGAGGAATACTTGTGAGATTTTACGTCACTGCACTGGATGGAGTAGCGAACTCGAAAGAGATGCTTGTGCTTTGCTACGATAACCCCGATGGTTAGATGCCGAAATAGTCTAGGTTATTCTCATTCCTTCGGGGCTCCTGAACCACTTGCTTGCAGTACATTACGAATCGCCCTTTTTTTTATACAATGTCTCTGGTTGCTGGAAAGAATGGCTTGGTGAGCAGCTTGGAGTCCACAGGCAAGTTCACAGAGGCCCCCTGGCGGAGATTCAATGACAAGGACAGACACAGGGCAACAGATCCATTTCACAGAGAGCACACTTCTACAAAGAGTCCGATATTTCGAGTTGCAACCCTGGACAAGTCCATTTCAGTATCATAGTGTTCATAGAGTAGTACATAAAGCAGCGCCTGGTGCAAGACACTCTGCATGCTAAAAACGGCAACGCGCATCATCGATAGCCATGGTCCAGCAAAGTCGAGAGAACCTGATACATCTCATCCCCTGGAAACTCAGCGCAAAGTCGACAAGAAACAACAAAAACAAAACAAACATGTGGTATGCCATCCCTGTGGTAGTTGTGCCGACCTCCTTTGGCTACTAAATCAACGCCTAGTATATGCATGCATAGGTGAACCCGGCCGACCAAAGCCGGTCTGTCGTGTGCACCCGTCTTGGAAATGGGCGGCTCTGATGCAGCCCCGTTCTAAATAGGTATCTTTAGTAAAAAGCAGCAAACATTTTCAAAAAAAAAAAAAGCAAAACGAGTATATCACCGTTTCTCAAGGCGGTGACATTTGTGATCCCCTGTTCCATCCGTTCATGTTTCATGAGTAAAGCAACCGAGAACGCCAAGAAGAAGAAAAAGAGGAAAAAGACATAGAAGCGAGGAGAGAGTATCGCGGACACTGCTGTTGCTGGTGCGATCGTCCGAATCAGTTGTTCCGGTCGACAGTCTTCTGGGGCTTGTAGTTGGGCAGCTCGTCAAACCAGCCTTCCGCCTCGTTATACTTGTACGCGTGGAACTCAATACCGTACGGCTTGGGCTCGATCGCGTACAGGATACCGAGAGGTACGTCAAGCTCTGCAATATCGTCCCTAGTGAGGTCCATAAAGTAGGCCATGAGGACACGGCAGATGGATCGGTGGCCAATGACCATGACGTGGTCAGTCACGCGCTCGATCTCCCGAACCATGTCTCGAAGGCGGTTGATAATCTGGAGGTAGCCCTCGCCTCCGACGCCCGGGTAGATGTAGTGCAGCTTGTCCATAGAGCGCTTGTGATACTCCTCGGGGTGCTTTCGTGCGATGTCGTCGTACGTCATACCCTCAAACGCACCGGCATTCAGCTCGTTGAGCATTTCCCATGCCTTGACATCATAGTCGTCGTCAGCCTCGAAATACTCGGCAGTTTCGGCGCTGCGCTTGAGCATCGACGTCCAGACGCAAAAGTTCTTCTCGTCGAGCTCCTGGTTGAGCTCGGGATACGGTGGGGTGTTGTCTCCTGGCTGCGGGGGGAAGGAGGCTTGTGCGATCCTGTTCTTCTGACCAATCAACCACTCCTTACGTTTGAAGGTGATGAAGTTGTAGAGAGCTTGGCCGTAGTAGTGTCCCCGTTCGGTCAGTGGTGAATCCCCGCCGAGCTTGCCAGCGACATTATCCATACTCTGTCCATGCCGGGTAATCCATATCTGCCGCGGGGACAGGTTGAACGTAGTCAGATAAGAGGCAATGCCGCCACTCAGGAAGCCCTTGAGGCGGTGGAAGACGACTTTCCTGCCCACATCGATGATCTTTGCCGCTTGTTAGCTCGGGGTCCAGGTCTTGCCGACGGTGAAAGGAGCCCACGCCCACATACCTGAACGTATTGCAAGTCGCGTTTCTCCTCGTACTCGCCGAGGGGCTCGTAGGCACTCTCGTAAGCCTCCACGCGCTTCTTGAAGTCTTCCAGAGACTTCTGGGGGTCCTTGTCCTTGTAGTCCGGGCCAGACAGTTTGAGACGCATGTTGGCCTCGAGCAGCTGAAAAACACATGTTAGCCTGGAGCTTCCTTGTCTTGTGGACGTGAATTGGCAATGGGCATTACGTTTTGGTCATGACAGATGCTCTCGATAAAGAGGATGCCCAGCTTGGGCTCCCTCGCTTTGATGTGGTCAACCAGGAGTTTCCGCCTGTGGATGGTGCTGTTGGTGGCATCGAGAATGCCCACCGCACCGCCTCCGTGAAGCAGATACTCGAGCAGTTCGTCCAGTGTCTCGACCGCGACTTGCTCGCGCAGCTTAGACGCTTGCTCGTTCTTGGGGTCGAAGAACTTGGCGGACTGGTCAATTGGCTCGCCATTCTCGTTGTGATGGGTTGCGCTATTTGAGGCATCGTTGCTCTGAGCCTGGCTGTTGAGGTCGAGCACAGGAGGGTCCTGTGCTGGCGGGGCTTGCATGCCATTCAGGAGGATGGATGCAGCCTGTAGGGGCCGGTCCTCATCGGTGATCTTTCGCGACGGCGGAGGTCGAGACGGGGAAGTGATGCCAGCGGCAATGCGCCGTCGATTGCCAACATTGAAGATGCGGGTGTCGTGCTGTTGCCAAGAGAGATACCTCTGGATCTTCTTTGTGATGTAGGACTTGCCTCGCGCAGGCAAGCCCACCATGATGATGACCAGCTTGGCAGCTACGTCTCGCTCGGCGATCCTCCCGTCTGGGGACACGCGCGACCTCGTCATGCCGGGGATGTTCAGAGTCGTCGCATGGGGCCGAACTCGGGGAGTTTGGGTGCCCGAATTTTGTCGCACTGGGGGACTATGACGTAGCGTGTTAGCGCCTCCTGGACCCAGACCCAGACCCATTGCGCCCCCAACATGCACTGGCGGGAAAAAAAATGAAGAGGAAAACAAAGAGTGACAAAGGATGGACTAGTGTGGGAAAATGGCAGCGACACAAGCAGCAAAATAGATTGGCAAAAGAGAGGAACAGAATAAACCATGCAAAGAGACAGGATATGTGAATTTAGGTGTAAATGAAATTCGCTTACATCCGTGGCGATCCTGGTGCCGTGGAAGTATTGCTGCGCGCATAGGGGGAGTCATACACTGGAGGGGGGACTTTGTCGCTGAGCAGAGCCCTGTGCTGGTCAAACGTGTCTAGCGACCTGACAGCGTGGGCGAGGGCCGCTGGCACCGCAGGAGGCGGCAACAGAGCATCGTGTCCATTGTGAAGGGGCGGGAGGGGTTTGTCCCCATGGACCTGGCTGGAGAGAGGGGGCGAGGATGAGCCTGGCAGTTTGCTGCTCATGACGCGCTTGGCCAGCGATGACTGTTGGGCCTGGATGCGACCAAGGTCTTCGGGGGTGACGAGTGTGTTAGCCAACGTGCCGACTAGTGGGTGAGTCTGGAGGTGGACGGAGAGTTGAGAGAGAGAGAGATGAGAGAGATGAGAGAGAAGAAAAAGTAAGAGAGAGATCAAAGAGAAAGTAAAAGTGAGAGAGGAGTGAGGCCAGATAGAGAGAGCTCAACCTTTTGTCAGACTGGGCTGGTCGAGAAGTGGTAGTGACTGTGTTGCAATCATGGAGGAACTTTTGTTGGTTCGCGCCTCCAGGAGGGAGTTCAACTTTTTTCTGTCTCTGGTCAGCGCCCCGTGTCAGTGGAGGGAGGCGTCAACCACCCTGCGTTAGCGGATTAGGGATTAGGAAGACACTCACCGTAGGGCACGGGCCAATAAGGGTCGCCGCGCAGAGGAGCTGCTCTTGCGGGCCAATCGGCGCTACAGAGGAGCAGAAAGGCTGTCCTTGGATGGCGCCGCCCCTCTAACGTGTGTCTCGAGAGAGGTGCCTGGCGCGCGGAGAGTCTGAGTCGTTGCGCGCGGTGATACTTCGCAAGTTCCCAGGGCTTGGTACTGACTGGGGCTGCTGTAGCTTCTGGAAATAGTGGATTCAGGGTGTGTGTGGGCCGATGAGGCAGCATGCAGGATGCTTGGATCCGCCAATCTTCAAGGTGGAGCCAGAAAGCTGGAGTCTCGTTCGTTAGCTTCTCCGGCGCCCGTCCGCCAAAGCCCCGAAAAAGCCAGCTGTGCACCCTTACCCTTGGTGGAACTCCTGAATCGGCCCTCCGAACGAGCGACTAGTTTAGCCTGGGCTTGGGAAGCCCTGGTACGGAAGCAGGGCAAACACTCGAGCTCCAGTTGACTTGTCTGCCCAGGGCCTCTCCTTTCCAGGTAGCAGCCACGCCACAACCGTGTCTGCCAATTTGCTGGCTGTATTTGATTGGCAAATGTCTGGTGCGATGTCCAGGTCGATGACTCGATGCGGGAAATCAGCAGAGAAAGATGAATAGGGGCTGCCCAACTCTCGAAAGGATGAAGTGATCAAGAATGGGACAAAACAAGGTTGATCTGGCCACAATGAGCTGGCGGGAGGTGGTGGTATGTCCCCTGGAATCTTGAACAGGACGAGGAAGAGTAATGAGCAAGTCTCGAGGGATTGGGAAAGGCTGAGGTCGATGTCAAATACCTACTTGTATAAACATCTCGCCCGAGACATTCGCCGCTCTCAAAGGGGAATAGACGATTACGCCAGATGAGCGAGGCCCGACCGTCAACGTTGTACTCATCAATGACAATGACTGTACTCTGTTCCCTTCCCCTTCGCTTACAAGGCTGGCTCGGCTGGCAGCAGCCACTTCACCCCCCATTTCATCCCAACCCCATTTCCCATCCCCATCCCACCTTCAACAAATCCGCCGATCCAAGCGAGGCGGCACGGCGGAGAGAGGGGAAGATAGAGACTTGGAGAGAGATGCAACGCCCCTGGCCCATCATGTCCTTTCCTGGCACAAGTTTCCGTATTACCTACCTGCCACTTGGGACCCTCCGTTATGTCCGTTCAGGATGGAAAGTTCCCAGATAGGCACCTAATTGGCCTGATTGTGCTTGGATGAGCACTTGTGCACGTATTACACGCAGCTTTTCACGTCGCTTTGCCCGCCAACGTGCCAGTCTCAAGGAAAAGGACTGGTCCGTCCGTTGAGCCCTGCGGCAGAGCACTATCAAAGATCCAGTTGGCACTCAACACCTTGTCCGTGGACAGGAATGTTTGGGGACAACTTTTGTGTGACCATGCTCTGACTGTATCGAGCTGATCGGTTTCCGAAGCAGCAGCCCCTCAAGCCTCTCTGCGCTCATCTATTGCAAACTCCAGTCGCACTGCTGGATGCTGGACCCTGAACAGCAGAAGAAAAAAGTGCGACCGTCTGGTGTAAGTGGATTGATTGTGTAGGTATTCGGTTCGGGCAGTTCCAATTATGGAGTCCATCTACTAATACTCCGCGACCCGAGAAATACTCCCACCCAATAAGCCCGTCCTAGCCTAGAAATTTACACAAATCTGTTACGCTCACCTTCTCCTCTGCTATCTAAGCCCCCATCCCACCTTGGGAAAGGTCCGTGAGCAAGGCGAGGAATTACGCTCAAAGGAGCCGCTTCAAAGGTGCTCTCTATTTGCGACATATGTCTCCAACGTCGATGGGCTTCGTATGGCGACTAGCGGACAGAGAGGTCCGGGAATCCGGCCGGCCCTCTTTGGCATATTCGCCGTCAACCTCGTCTTGTTTGCCAGGCGCTCCAGAGTTGAGATCATCTCTCGGCCTTCGCCAGGTCCGGGGGCTGTGATGTCAGCTGCCATGAAGCGGCACTGTAATACGTCACATTACATTCTAGTTCAGCCCCGTCGGTGTATGCCTTCTTGGTGATCAGCGTAGCAACTAACTGAGATCAGCTACTGAAATATTCGAACGATTCTTCTTAGCTCTCCCAAGCTCTCCTTCACCCCTTCTCTTGCCAGTAACCTGCTGCGATGAGGGGTTTGAGGATGGTTTCTTTGGTCCCCCCAACATTGCGAGACTAGTTCTGGAGACGGAGCCGCCCCCCACTGATCTCGCAGTATGAAGATAGCCTAAACTGTCCCCCCATGCGTCTCGAAGCGTCGTAGGCCCTTGCCTACATGCGCCCTCCTCACTTTAACCTATCCATATGCGGGAGGGTGGAGAGCTTGCCATGGGCATTGCGAGCTTGCGCCGCGACGAGGTGCGATTTCGGTCTGTCCGCGCGCCGCCTGGCTTCCTGTCCGTCACCGACAACCGGCGGGACGCTCTCCTTCCCCGCCTCATCGCACGGCTGTTCTACCCACCGGCAGCCGGTGTGTCTTTGCCTCGACCAGAGAATCTTCTACGCACGCAGCCCCGGGCCTGGTGCTGGGAACATCTGGATGTGGTGGGCTGAAACTCCTAGTACGTCTGATGCTGAAACCAACAGAGATACGGACTGCAAAGTGACGGTCACTGCTTGGCTGTCTCGGTCTGACAACAAGCCCAGACAATGCAGGATTGCTCAGGCGGTTGCACTCATGACCTGGCAATTGTTGCTCAGTGTGTGACTCGAGCTGGCAAGCTTGCCATATCTCTGGCTTTCGTGCAACATGCACCCGTTGATCTGCCCAAGCGCTGTTGAGAACGCCAAGCTGAGTGAAGCACCCAGGGCGCCCTATCGAGATCAGGTGAGCTTTCTCGTCGAATGCAACGATAGTCGGGATAACACCAGCAAGTGTTGATTTGACCTCCTTGCGGACTCTGACCCTCACATTTGTTGATTTAAGCTCAGAGTTCCCTTGGGCAAAGTTGGTTTGTATTTTCTGGTGAAGCAATCAGCTAGCCCCTGTATGCCCCCCTGTATGTTGGGCTCGCGGCGCCACGAACATGTCAGTCATAGCCGTCAAATCCCCTGGAGGCGATAAGGTCGACCCCGCCACTAAAAATGCAGGCCGATAAGAGCTTCTGGACAAATTTCCTGCAGGGTCCTTCTTATCAAAAATTTGGAGCTCAAGCAAATAACATCACCACCACCGTGACTTCAACTTCCACTTCCATTCAAACCAAACATCCTCAATAAACTCTTGTCCTCTTCTCAATCGTGGCTGCGCCCGATCTGCAAAAAACACGCTCCTTCTCGACTGAACAACGACTTCCTTTTGCGCCTTCCACTCGCTGGCACGTTCTCAAGTCTACGTACCATTCCTCAAAGCCCGCTGGACCGACCTTTCGACCAAACCCGCCACCTCTCCATCTTCCGTCCGTCTCTCCTTCTGGCCTCGCCAGCCCTAGCCCAGACGGTATTAAGGTTGTCGTAACGAGGCAATAGCCATGTTCAAGATCTAGGAATTCTTTGCCGGCGCTCGCTTTTCCTCCTCTACGATTCGCAGAGCCCGCCCTCCAGATCCCCCGCCCGCCCGCCACATAACGGAAATTCGAGCTGTGACGGGCAGCAGAGGCCGCTCATCAGTGGATAGGGTCTTCCGTACTGCTAGGAAGCGGATATAAGAATACTACATCTACTGCAACGCGATGAAAGACGACAGTTCCTCGGAGGCCTTTGAGGGCCCAGACCCGATCCTTGAGAAGCTCCGACCTTCCAAGATCGAGAATGGTGTCCTCATCCCGCTGAAGACGACGCTCGAGTTGAGAGATGATCACCACTGTAGCCGTGTCCTCATCACCCGCGCTCCGGTAAAGATGGTCGCTGCGGTTCTTAAGTAAGACACTCACTTCAGATCTTCGCCCATGCCCTTTACAACGGCTGCTCTTCCGTCCTGAATGAGAGATGTTACCTGGGGAGATGCGCCTCTTTCAAGTATCCGCACAGCTTGCTGACTCTGTCTTTTGCAGTGAGATCCGCATACTGGTACCTGAGGAAGTTGTTAAGGGCATGCCTCATCTACGCCGGTGCTGCAAATGCAGCGACCTACCCGCCCACCTGAAGACGCAGTTTATGAACGACACACCACACAGCCGACAGATCCATACCGGAAAGTCCAGCTGGGTATACATCATGATTGGCCTTGAAGCAGCAGTGCCGAGAAGGGAGTTGATAGGAGCACTCTCAAAGGTGGAAGGAATGGAGGAGTGTGGTGTCTTCACCGCGACTATTCCGGTGCCTCTGTTCCCGCCGACCTCTCAGGTCCAAGCTGCGCTCTGGTCCGGCCACTTTTGGCCCACTGTGTACCGCAAGAATAACCCTCTTGGACCGCACCCTAGCATGGTGACTCGAGCCACCGAGGAAATCACCGACGATGCGCCCTTCTGGATGGCTCTGGCCCACCAGGTTGCGGCCAAGACCAATGCTGCTGGCTACGGAGAGGCCATGGGCGCATGCATCATTCAGCGGAGCTCTAATGGCAGCACCCGACTCGTTGCGCTTGCTGGTGACGCTCGCTGGCACAAACAGTCCAAGGCTGGCTGCACGGGCAATCCCATGGCCCATTGTGTCCTCCGGGCTATCAGCATGGTGGCACAGAAGCTGGTACGGGCCGAGAACCGAGATGGCGAGGAGACTGTGCCGCCGATCCTTGAATTCGAGGCATTCCAGGATGCCCCGCTCGTGGACGATGAACAACTGGTGTTTGGCCAGGAGCACCCCTCCCCAGATGGCTATCTGTGTCATGGCCTGGAGCTCTACATGACGCACGAGCCCTGTGTAATGTGTTCTATGGCCATCCTCCATTCGCGCATGGGCAGGGCCACCTTTTCCAAGCGCATGCCGCTCACGGGTGGCTTGTCGGCCGAGGACCGCGCCCTGGGATATCCCCACCACCCTCACCTGTCGGACATAGGCGGAGGACACGGCCTAGGCCTGTTCTGGCGCCGAGAGCTCAACTGGAGTCTGTTGGCCTGGGAGTGGGAGCCGACAGATGCATGCAACCCCCTGCTGGTTGGCCCTGAAGTCCACGTCTGAGCTGGGTTATTGTTTTGCGATCGCAGGTTTTCAATGTGTTATTCTCTTTTGTACAAGGCATCATCAAATGCGTTTTTGGACGGCTTCATGAGAGGTGTTAGGTAGCCCTCTGAGCTGGTAATTGGGTTGACAAGGTTGCATCATCTTATGGCAGGACCACTGTCCATAAGGCGCGGGCGTTAGGACACAGACATGAGAGATCCCAGGAATCAAGGGGGCATCGCAGGGAATGCGACGGGCTATGAGACCACATGAGTTAGATACCTTAGGTCTGCTTCGGACATGGATGGACCAATATCTTTGCGTGCTTTTAATCAGTTTTGCGAAACGAAGACAAGAGACTTGAACTGTGCTGTCTCCCAGCTTATGGTGACCTTTATTTGATCCAAGGAAGTTCTGAAATCCCCCCAGGACTTGTTCTACAAGTACTTGTAGGTATCCCGTCAGACCCGCTAAATAAGCTATTTCGTTCGGGGTTACGGGTAATAGCCTCAGCTGTAGTGACCTCAAGCTTGAGCACCCGACCATTGTTCGCTGACAACCCGCCCTATCTTATCAACGCTCCCAACAACTGCGAATGCAGTTCCTTTCACCCCTCATCTTGTTCATGTCCAGGTCCTTTTGCTCCTCACTCTGAACCCTGCCCACCCATGACCAACGACCACGCTCTTTTTCCCCTGATAAATACTGCTCCTCTCCTCTGCGAAAGTCAAGTTTGTCCGGAAAACTTTTTACTCAAAGCTGAAGAGCGGCCTCAGAGTCAAAAGCTACCAAAACAATCAGGGACCTTCAACCTGGCAACTCTCCGCACCTTTACCAACACCAAAGCATTCGCGACACGAGCCTTCCTGCCCGACGTACACGGGACCACTCCCTTCTCACGCCTCGTTTCGGGTTTCTCGCAGGCCCAAATCCCCGCTGACATCGCCATACTCCGCCCGGCCCCGGCCTTTGCCTGGCAGTGCTCCTCCGTCGTAGCCACCATGCCGAAGCGCAAGCTCGGCGCGGACAAGGACGCGCAGAAGTACTATGCCGTACGCGCTGGCTTTATACCCGGCGTATATCTCACATGGCCGACTTGCCAGGCACAGATTGCTGGCTTCCGGGGTGCGCAATGTAAGTTTCCCACGGGCGTGTTTCCGTTATCTGCATGGATGTATGTATGTATGTATACTGACGTGAGCTGTACGAAATTCGCAGACAAGAGCTTCCTTAGCCGAGAAGATGCCGAGGCGTTCGTCAAGGGTCAGAACCCCGTAGGCGCGTCGGAGGAAAAGACGGACAAGTTCTACGCGGTGGCCGTGGGCAACCCGCCCGGGATCTACACGGACTGGGACACGGCGTCCAAGGCCATCGTGGGCGTCAAGGGGCCGAAGTACAAGAAGTTCGGCACGATAACCGAGGCGAAGGAGTTTATGAAGATCCATACCAAGGCGCGCGCAGCTCTCCAGCAGGCGCAGGAGGCCGACGACGACGCGGACCAGCCTCCGGCGAAAAAGGCGAGGACGAGCGGCGTGGGCGCGACGAACGGCGCGGCCTCGGGTACGACGAGTAAGGGTGCTCTCACGATCTACACGGACGGAAGCAGCCTGGCGAACGGACGCACCGGTGCTCGCGCCGGCGTAGGCGTGTTCTTTGGAGCCGGCGACAAGAGGTACGGTGTCCCCCACCCCTTTGCCCAAGAAAACCGCGAGAGAGAGAGAGAGAGAGAGAGAGAGATAGCCTCCCCGTTTATACTAACATTCGCACAAAACACAGGAACGTCTCGGAGCGGCTGCTTGGCGAGCCCCAGACCAACCAGCGGGCCGAGCTGACGGCGATCCTGCGCGCGCTGCAGCTGGCGCCGCAGAAGCAGGCCGTGCTGATCGTGACGGACAGCAAGTACTCGATCCAGTGCGTGACGGAGTGGTACGCCACGTGGCAGCGCAACGGCTGGAAGACGCGCGAGGGCGAGGTCAAGAACCGGGACCTGGTGGCCGCGGTGCGCAAGCTCATCGACGCGCGGGACAAGGCCGGCGCCGAGACGGGGTTCCGGTGGGTCAAGGGCCACGCCTCGGACGCGGGCAACATTGC
Source organism: Thyridium curvatum (assembly GCF_004353045.1). NCBI lineage: Eukaryota > Fungi > Ascomycota > Sordariomycetes > Thyridiales > Thyridiaceae > Thyridium > Thyridium curvatum. Next base: position 145,208 of record NW_022156806.1, on the reverse strand, counting down.
GGCTGACAGGCTTGCCGTGGAGGGAGCGTCGCGTGCTGCTTGATGGGGGAGTTTTGAGCGGTGAGGAGAGTGAGGATTGTTTTCGGCTAGCTCGCTCGCTCGGGCTGTGGATGATGACGTCCTTGGTCCCCCCCTTGTCGCTTACGGGCGTTGGGGTCAGGGACGGATGGATGGATGGATGTGAACTTGTGGCGTTTTTTGCGTGCGTGTGGCTTCAGTGCACCTTTTTGTTGACAGCGAGCGTCATGAATGCTCGTGTACGTACTGGCATGATATCCTTGCTCTTTTCTTTTTCTTCTTCTTCTCTGCTATACGCCCGAAGTAGGATCACACTGAATATAAACGCACCATTATATATGAGTCAAGGTCAACATTTCTATATGTATGGTTATAATCCTTGACATCTTTGATTCAGACATTTGTACTGCAGATACTTTGACTGTCCTGGTAAGCATGAGGCCGCCCGCCACTATAAGAAGCCGGGAAAATAAGACCGCCACGCTCCAGTCGTGCCCACCAGATACGATGGCGTATAAAGACGGCGCCCGGGCCGGCGAGAACGCCGAGGCCCATGACGCTGGTTCACGAGCCCCCGACCTTGGACGGCAGGTCCCTCGCCTCCAGACACGTCGGCCACCAGGACGGGGACGAGGCTGACGGACCCGGACCGCTGCAAGCCGACAAACAAGACAAACAGGGTCATGAGCGCGGTCGGGCTTTCTCGCTGCTTCTGCCTCCTCCTCCTCCGGCACCCAGGACGAAGCTCGGGCCCTGCAGCAGCGGGAGGCAGAAGTACCCCGGCGTCGCGAGGCTGCCGGCGGCGAAGAGACTGGCGACCATGAGGACGGAGCTGAGGGGCAGGGTCGTCACGTAGCCGGCGGGAGTCGGCGCGGAGGCCGGCCTGGGGGCCGAGGATCATGTACAGGCTCGAGGCGAGGGAGTCAGTCAGGATGACCTGAGTCTCGGGGGACGCCGGCCAGCAGATGCGACCCGGAGTAGTCTTGGAAGATGCCAAAGGAATTGGGGGTGCCTACTGCGACGAAGAGTGTGACGAAGGAGGCGCTGGCGGCAGCTCCGGGGCTGGAGAGGACATGTCATCCCAGACTCTTGTGGCTGGTTGTAGTGCGAGGGATGTCGACATGTCCGAGTGAGCGAGCTACACGCCAGGGTGCGCTGCATGAGACGAAAACGGCTTCTTCCATGTTGAGGAGAAGAGAGAGATAAAGATGAGCATTGGCATCGTGAACCAAGTCACCGGATTGGTGTCTTCAGCCTTGGCCGCCCGGTTTGAGGATCGGATCGGGGCCGGGAGACGGACGGACGGGTATTTGCGGCAGCAGTGCTGGGCGTTGCGGGACCACCTGAAAGCTTGTGAAAGCTTGACGCAGCTGGGCGGGCTTGGCCTGGGGCACCTCCCGAGGTCCCCATCTAAATTGGAAGTTAGGACAGCGGGAGCATGCGCAATTGAGAGGATAAGAGGAGGCGACAGAGATCAAAGTGCAAAACCGGTAAGGCCCAGACAGGCACTAGTGGTGAGTATTTCTCTCAATTGCACCGCACGGAATCTCGTCCTGCATCAATATTCACACCCTCTTCTCTTCTTTCGACTTGCCGTTGCATCCACACGAACGCCTCCCACGCAACTCAACACAAGCAAGCTTTGCTTGCCACGTCGGACAGATCCGGTCTTGTGTTATCTTCATTGCCTGTGCTCCCTCCATTGGCTCTGCTGCACCCACGCTCTCGCATTCTCAGCCAACCCATCTCAGGGTTTTCTCATCTCCGGCAGGTCCTCCTGTGACCTCTTTTCCGGGAAGGTCGCGCTGCCTTCAAGCTGGAGTGCTCTGCCAGCCGACAACCAATCGACTATGTCCATGGTTCAATAACACGAGTTTCTTTCCCTCCGGCCTACCATTGCCTCCTCGCTCCCCGCATGAGCAAGGACGACTCTGGGGTTACCTGATAGCTGTTCCTCGGCAGCTGCGATATCGTATTTTCCAGACTCTTCTCCCTGGTCTGCCCCCGGCATAGGGGCTATTGGCCAGTTAACTTTTGCGTCCGCCATCATGCCGACTCTCGCTGTCAACGATTTCAACATCGTTGTCAGCGTCCTCGGAGGATGGGTGTCGCTCTTTGGCCTCGTGTCATACCTCTGCAAAGAAAACTTCTATCTATCTGAAGCACGTATGTTTGTTACTACGATTGATGACCTGCCAAGTCGACCAGTCTTGCTGACTTTGCCACCCTCCTAAAGTGATTTCCCTGCTCGCGGGCGTCATTTTCTCGCCTGCAGCCGCCAACTTTGTTCGGCCTCTAGACTATGCAGGCTCCGAGGAAAACCTCAACGCGGTCACGCTGTACTTCTCGCGCCTGGTCCTTGGCGTCCAGCTTGTCCTGGCCGGGGTACAGCTCCCCAGTCGCTACCTGAAGCATGAGTGGAGGCCACTGTCTGTCCTCCTAGGGCCCATCATGACCATGATGTGGCTCGCCACCAGCCTCCTGGTCTGGGCCCTCGTGCCGCACATGGACATCCTTCACGCTCTCGTCATCGGCTCATGCGTCACACCGACCGATCCAGTGTTGTCCAACGTCATCGTGAAGGGCAAGTTTGCCGATCACAACGTGCCCAAGGACCTGCAGCAGATCATCATCGCCGAGTCGGGCGCCAACGATGGTCTGGGGTACCCGTTCCTCTTCCTCGCCCTGTACCTCATCAAGTACATTGGCGATGGCGGAGCGACGCAGCCTGGCGGTGCCCGCACGGCCATGGGCATGTGGTTCGGTGAGACTTGGGGCTACACCATTCTGCTCAGCGTCGTCTACGGTGCCGTCGTCGGCTGGGTTGCCAAAGAGCTCCTCCACTGGGCCGAGCAGCGCAAGTTTGTCGACCGCGAGAGCTTCCTCGTCTTTGCCCTCTCGCTCGCTCTCTTTATCACCGGGACTTGCGGGCTCATTGGCAGCGATGACGTTCTCGCCTGCTTCATTGCCGGCAACGCCTTCACCTGGGACGACTGGTTCCGCCTGCAGACGCTCGACGATTCGCTGCAGCCGACCATTGACATGCTCCTCAACGTCGCCATTTTCATGTGGTTCGGCGCCGTCTGCCCCTGGTCCGAGTTCTTGAACAATGACGTCGTGCCGCTGTACCGCCTCGTCATCCTGGGCGTCCTGGTCCTGCTGTTCCGGCGCCTTCCCTGGCTCTTGGCGGTCAAGGGGTTCATCCCGCAGCTGCGCGACATCCGGCAGGCCATCTTCATGGGCTTCTTTGGGCCTGTCGGCGTGTCCGCCATCTTCTATCTGTACATCACTCTGGAGTTTCTCGAGACACTGAACGTTGATGGGGCACCCAGATCGGACGTTGCGCACCTTGGAGAGGCCGTCAAGGTCGTGGTGTGGTTCATTGCAATCTGTAGCATTGTAAGGGTCTTTTCTCCTTCTTTCATTGTCATGAACCAGGCTGTTAATGAGAATATAGGTTGTGCATGGTCTGAGCATCCCAGTAGGAAAACTAGGCTTGTACCTTCCGCGGACCTTGTCCAGAGGCCAACAGTCAGCATCCGACAGCGACGCCCCCTTTCCGCCCTTCGATATCGGTAGTCGCGTGAGCACGCTGACTCTGAGGCGGGGAGGGAATGTGATGCGATCTCCGACCGACACGCCTAGGGACTCTATCGCGAACACCAGCGCTCGCCCGATCTATAGGATTGGCGGCTCGATCGTTCCGCCGAGGGACTCTACTCTTGCTCTGTCCCCAGAATCACGCCTTCGAGAGCAGGATGTTGAGCGCGACGCCGATGACAATGGACCAAAGCCGAGCACTTCGCAGCCGGTCACGCCGAGTGTGGCGACGAGAACGATACGGTTTCCCGACGAGCTTCATCCCGCGGCCCGTGATGACCAATGACGACGTGCGACATGGGTTTGGGTGTGCGCGGTCAGTGTGGTACAGGATGCAGCATGTTATGCATGTGGCTGCATCGTCGTCGAGGCTGCCAATCGCTGCTCATGATCAAATCGTAGCTATCTATGTGGGCATGTGGCAATGCAAATGCGGAGAGGATGTGCGAATTTCGCAGGCATTTAGGTTTCAATTTCATCCACATTGAGCTTTGAGGACGAAGGATGGCTGAGGTCGAATCTTTTTCACCCTCGACAAAGACTCCGACATTCAGGCAGAATCAGCATGGCGGCAAGGGCCCGCCCGGCCAATGGAAGATGCCCTTGGCGGTGTGAATCCCAGGGTCTCGGGATTTTCAGGCACAGAGGCACGCGGCATGGACAGGCCGGGCCCTCCCACCACTTACACCGCCTAGGTACTGCATCCTGCTTTAGTTTTTTGGGGGTGGCGATAGATTGGTGAGTTTGGTGATGGTGTGTTGTTTGCGTTCCTTCTTACTTGATAGTTTTCCATTGGAATTGATTCCGTTTGCGAATTATGGGCCAACCGATGAACTATCACTTTGCTTGATATGAGTTGTTTTTCGTGGCCGTTCCTGGAGAGATTGGTATCTCAGGGCCTGTCATTCGACGCAGCCACCCAACCCCAGCTTGGCGGAAAAAGCGGCGGAGGCGACGGTGGTTGTGTGGGGTTGGGCCTGAGACCTGGATAGTTGTGCTGGATGCGCTGTTTGCTGCATCGTACATCGTAAAGGCAAGGAATTGGGGCGTCACGGATCTGGTCCGCACAAGCCTGCGTTATCTAAAGTCGATTGACACGCAGATCCGATCAAGCAAGGCGCGATTTTTTCTTTTCTTTTTCTTTTTTAACCTTTGACGAACCAGTGGTTGTCACTGGAGACACCTCGGCCCTATGGCATTTGGGGTGAAACTCAATTATTGATATCTCTCTTGTCTATACATAGGTAGGTAGATAGATAAGCCTTGTCTGGGTTTTGGCCGAGAGTTGAAGCGGCGGTGTCCGGGGCCACCCCCCTTCTTCCTTCGTCTTGGGATAATTGCTCGTCGTTAATAATTAATGCTCGCTGTAAATGCCAGACTGACTGCAACAGCGTTACAGCCTCCCTGCATACCTACGTAACGACAAGGCAATAGGCGTTCGTTCTCCAGAACGACTGGAACGCCCTCCATTTTAGATACCTTTACCCGGACAGCCATCCTGATATGATGAGGTGATCGGATATGCAGGCCGTGCAGTAGGGCGAGGGGCGGGCATGCGTCCCGGACCAGGTATTCTTCGCTCTGGCCGGGCCCCAGGAGGTGTCGGTGTGCGCAAAGCCGACGCTCCTTGGAATTACGATTCGCACTGTGTTTGTGTGCGTGAAAGAGAACAAGTAGACGAAAGAGTAGGTGAGGTAGTTAGACGAAAGAGTTGCGTGTACTCTGGCGACCTTGGCGCTTAAGCGAAATTCGGAGAAGTCTATGGCGTACCGTCGAATAGACAAGATTGTACTTTGCACTCCTTCACTGCAAAAAGAGGAATAGGGCCAGCCATCTGGGGGTGGGAAGAGTACGCGCAAGCTTCATGGCGGAGTCTGGGGACTTGCTCCCGTTTCAGAGAGGCGATTCTCACCAACAAAAAAACTGGTGAGTCAACCAACGATCGTTCAGTGAGAGAAGAACGAAAGACGTGTCCTGTTCGGGGCTTTGAATTTGGGGAGTCGAAGCTATCATCATGGTGGCTTCGGTGCCTGGAAGGCGGGTCGAGTAGTGGCCATCAACCAACCGTGGAACACTTTACCTTTACCTTGTCCAGTTGGGTTAGGTTAACCATTACGTAGGTAGGGATGCCGTCCATGATAGCATGATAACAGTGTGTCACTGGAAGGGGGCATTTCTAGGGGCTGGCCAGGAATGCCGTGTTCCGTCTCTTCCAGGAAACAAGGGTCTTCTTTGCTTTCTGCGACATATCCAGCCTTATATTATGAGTCATTCGAGGACTCTATCTTGTCTTGGGTCAGGAACGAGATGAGTAACACCAGACAAAGCCGATCAGGATGGTAGCGAGGAAAGGGATGTGATGTCAGGAGATATGGCTTCTGTCAACGCTGTTCTATCTTGTCTTGTTTCGTCGTCATCCTTTTTATGAAGATTCCTCAGGTCAAGTATGCACCTTGATGAGAGTTGTCTCTGGGAGTTGTGAAAAAGTTTGCCGCACTGTACAATTGACACCTGCCAGCCTTTGCACCTTCCATCTTGACGGGCCGGTGAATGGCCGTTTCTTAGCGTTGAAATCCCAGTCAGAGGCACAGAAAGGGAGGGAATGAAGAGACAAAAGGCACTTGGAAGGGCCCCCCGGCCACCTCCAGGAAGATCAAAACCCACCCGTACCCGCCCAGCGAGCCTGCTGGCCCGGCTTGGGGACCAGACTGTACGGAGTAGCTGTAGCGCATAGTCAGAGGGTTTTAGGAGGCCACCCTAAGACTAAGCCCAGACATCCACGACACCCACCCACCTGGACACCACACCTCCCGCTAGCCCAGAAGGAGCGTAGGACGGCGGCGAGGGCGAAAGAAGCGAAAGAGTGAGAGACGGAGAGGACGGAGTCGCCAGGACACCCTTTTTCCTTTCTCTGCCTTCAGTGCTGGCTCCTTGCCTTGCTCCGCGAAAAAGGCTGGGCCCCATCTCCATCCTGCTGTTGCTGCTACTGCTGGCGCTCTGGCTGGCTGCACAGACAGCGGTCCCGCTTTTGATTCACACGTATTTCCAACTAGAAGTCCAGTAGTTTGATGATACACCACAATTGCTCCCCTAACATCTCTCTTTCCTCTTCCCTCTCTTTGATCCGCACGACCTCCTGCTGCCAAACCCGTCAGTCACTCCCTAGGAAAAGAGGCCAGCCGACGGCCAAAGAGCCCATTCTCCCGCGCAGAAGCCACACGCAAAGCCGAGCTGCCTCCTTTGGCAGTCTCTGGCCGTTGTCGCTGTCCCTCCTGACTAAAAAAAATCCACCGTTCTGAGCGCGCGCGCCCACTGCCGACCACCGGCCTGGCTCATTCTGGTTGGAGGGGACCCTGATTGCATAACCGCAGCGAAACCACGTTTCGACCCTCGCTCCTCAACAACGACCATTCCGCAATATAGCCAGGCGGCACGGGTTGGGCGTTGTTCCTGGGTAATTTATCGCGCGAAATTGCCGATTGTGCCAGCTTTTTCTGTTCATTTCGACTTGTTCGCTCGCCAGCACCCTTTTTCTGCCGACGCTTTTCGACTTCGACCCGACTCTGAACACGACGATCCTCAACCTCGATATCCGCCCCCAAACGTTGCTGAATTGCCTCGAACCTAGCTGGTCCTGATTCTCCTTTGGTCTCTGGTCATGCCGCCGCCTGGTCACGGCACGACCGGACCAACTTTCGCCGCCCCAGGAATGTCGACCTCTACCGAGCTCAACGACGCCGAGTTCAACGACTGGTTCGGCGACTCACCCCCAAACCTGCTCGAGTTCATAGACTCGGACGCCGACACGCTCCAGTCCCTAGAGGCGTCGAGGAAGGCGGGTCGCAAGGGGTTTCTGTCGCCAGAGCCGAATGTGAATTTCGCACCCTCTGCCACCTCGGCCGACTCGCCCATCTCGCCCTTCCAAGACTCTTCGTCCGAGGACTCGCTGTCGACCAAGCGCACACGGAGCACCGCCTCGGCCAAGACTGGTCTGACGAGCGCGGACACGATGATGACGGACGGGCCCGAGGTCAAGCAAGATTACAATGTCGAGGACTTTTTGCACGTCGACGACGACGAGGCCTTCCGGTACGATGGCGCGACAATCAACCCCCGCTCGATCGAGCAGCAATTCAGCATGGACGACGCGGCCATGGAGAACGTGTTCGACTTTGCCAGCGCGACCAGCAGCCCGAGCCCCAATGCTCAAGCAGCGCCGACCCCCGAGGCACACATCAGACACGATGCGCAGCACAATTCCATGGGCAAGGCTGCCTCGCCCGTTGAGGCGAAACCCGCCAACCGACGGCACAACAAGGCGCTCTCGGTAAGTGTCTATCTCTGTTGTGCTCACAGCCGCCCTCTCGGTCGTGCTAACGTTTTCTGTAGCAGTACTCATTAACGCAGTCTATGAATGGCCTCAAGACCAATGGCTCGAGGGAAGTGTCGCCCGCGTCGAACTTTATTTTTAGCCAGGACTCCTCACCTTCCGCCTTTTTCAATAACTCACCCTCGCCAGTCATGAACATTGACTTTACGCACGGTGGGAACATGACCATGACCACCGACGGCATCATGCCTTTCACAGGAGTTTCTCCAGCTCAACCCCCACCGGGACGACCTGCTCCTGGCATGCTCATGCCGAATGGGATTCCCGCACCGCTACACTTTGGCATGTACCCGCAGCAGCCAATGTTTGGCGGCCAGAGCCCTTGCAAACTGACGATCGATCCGATCCCGCTCAAGTCGCGTGTCGAGACGCAAATTCCCATCAAGATGAGACTGTCACCGCTACCGCCAGGCATCAAGCGGCTGCATCTTCCCACGCACACAATCTCCAAGCCGAAGCTGCTGGCCAAGCCGCGGGCTGAACGCTCGCCCGATATGCTTGAGCTTTCGACGATGCTGGTCTGCACGAGCGCCATGCAAAACCCGGACCTTCGGCGCAAGGCGTTGGCCCGTGCTGCTGCGGGCATCTATCCCCCGCCCGAGTCATCGAGCGGCGATGATGACGAGACCAAGCCCGCAAATGGCGGCGAGATATGGATCTGCAAGGGGTGCATACAACGGGAGCGGAAGCGTGCCGATCGCAAAAAGTCAAAGAAGCCCGAGGAGGACGAGACCTGGAGGCGTAACGAGCACCGGCGCGTCATTGTCTTCAATACGCAGGAGATCAAGGAGTGGCAGAACCCGGCCGCCATGGGCCACGGGGCTGCGGCCGTGGAGCAGATGATGGAGGCTGCCGTCGATGCGCCGATGAGGATAGCATGCTACTGCCGACATCACGGCGAGAAGTCTGGCTTCCAAGTCATCTTTACCATCAAGGACTGCCGGGACCAGGTCATTGCGCAGGCCTTCTCAGCGTCCATCATGATCACGGACGACCACAAGACGCACACCCTACCGCCAGGCATGGGCGCCACCTCTACGAGTAATACCTCGGAAACGTCGCTTGTACAACAGCAATCGCTGGCGACCACCCCCGAGAACAGTGCTCTCAGCCCTGGGAACAGCTTCCGCGTATCACAATCTACTTCTGATCTGACCTCGTTGAAGCGCCAGTCGAGTACGCTCGCTCCGGGCGCGGCATCACAGAACGGTTCTGCAGGGCCAACCCCGCGCAATCTGTCACGACCAGCTTCACCGACCTCCGCGTCGGGACCTTCAACGAAGAAGAGGAAATCGAGTGGCTCGACCAAGGTTCCCTCTGGGCTTGCGATGACTCGTCTCGAAACCGCTCAGGTACCTGCTTCGCAGGCTCCTAATGGGCAGCCCAGCACCGCTGTCTCCAAGGCCACATCACCCTTCTCGCCGAACATCGCCGGCTTCGCCCCTGAACAGATATTTGCGCAGCAGTCTACTAGCCCTGCGAACTTGACGCAGCCCTTTGCGACGGGCCCGCCGACGCCAAACAGCAACAACGATCAGATGTTCTTCTCGAACAACAACCGATCAGCAAGCATGGACAACCTCGCCATGACCCAGCTGTATTCAGCACCTACATCTACTCACCCAAGCCGTGCACCCAGCCCCAACGGTCTCCGGAACGCTGCCACCGCTGCGCAGCAGCAGGCGCAGATAACACAAGCGCTCCAGACCAACCTCTTCTCCATGCCATTGGGCATGCCGCAGGCGCCCCAGGCACCTTCCATCATCCACAAAATTATCCCTGGCGAAGGACCCAAGTCGGGGGGCATCGAGGTTACGATTCTCGGCATTGGCTTCTACCAGGGATTGGATGTCATGTTCGGCGACCAGAAGGCGACCACGACGACATTCTGGGGAGAGCGCTCGCTCGTCTGCCTGGTTCCTCCTTCGCCTACTGCGGGCCACGTCTTGGTCACTCTTAAGCAGTCCAACGGCCAGCCTGCCTCGCCGTTCCCACCCAACCAGCAGCGCATCACGTTCAAGTATATTGACGATGACGAGCAGCATCTCCTGAGGACGGCTCTTACAGTGCTGTCCAAGAAGATGACGGGCAGGTTCGAGGATGCCCAGGAGGTTGCCCGACGTATCATCGGCACTGACACCTCGAGCTGGGGCACTTCGTCTGGCCCGGCTGGCGGTTCTTCGGGTGGCAACTACACGGGCTATAGCGCTAGCGGTGTCAACTACGAGTCCAAGCTGCTGAAGATCCTCGAGCTTATCGATCTGGACGACTCGGCAAACAAGGCCTACTACAACCTCTGCAGGAAGAAGACGGGCCAGACCATGTTGCACCTGGCCTGCGCCCTCGGCATGCATAGGTTTGTAGCTGGCCTTCTCGCTAGAGGCGCGCACCCCGATGTCCGCGACCGCTGCGGATACACGCCAATGCACCTCGCCGCTCTGAACAACCAGCCTGAGATCGTGAGGCGGTTGATCATGGCCGGTGCTGACCCGACCATCCGAACCCTCTCGGGTCTGACCGTGGCCGAGCTTGCGCCTTCGCGTGAAGTGCTGTTGGTCATCCGTCGCATCGAGCGTCATGCCAGATCTCGCAGCGGAGGCTCGATCCACAGCCGTGCTAGCAGCGCGGCGTCGCTCAAGTCTCTCTGGGAGCCCCCTGCTTCCCAGCTGGCGGCTGGAGAATACGCTACGAATGATTCCGAGTCGGCGGATGAAAGTCCCGAGTACTCGGAGAACGCCACGACCGAGGATGAGAGCAGTGACGAGGAACACGACGAGTGGCTGCATATGAGGCGGGGCAGCACGCAGGGTCGTCGCAGCCAAGACAGCAAGCCGGCTCCCCTGATGCCGGCGACCGACGACCATGTCGCAGCCGGCCTGGGCTCGCCTGCCGCCACGATGATGGCGTTCAAGGACCACTTTGCCGCGCAGATCCAGCAGTTCCAGCAAGCGATGGCGCTGCGCGTGCCCAACCTGCCGCAGTTCCCTTACTCGCTGCAGATGCCGCACTCGTGGCCCGAGTCGTACCAGGCCTACCTCAACGCCAACCCCATGTTCCAGCGCATCTCGTCGCTGGTGCCCAACATTGGCGGCGGCGGCGGGTCGAGCCGGCCCGGCTCTGCGGCGGAGAATAACAGCCCGTCCAAGGAGATGGAGAGCCGCTGGTGGGACCTGTCGTCGCTCATGCCGAGCTCCGGGGCGCCGCCGCCCTCGTACGAGGAGATCTTCCCGCAGAAGGACCTCGACACGAAGCAGGCGACGGCGGCCGGGGCGGCGGCCGAGGCCGAGGCCGACAGCAAGTGCGCCGCGCTGTACGACGAGAGCGTCGCGAGCGGGAGCTCGTCGACGTCAGCGTCGGCGTCGTCGTCGGCGAGCCAGCTCCCCGCCCTGCTGCAGATCGGGCGCAAGAACGCCATCACCAAGGAGCAGCAGGATCAGTTCCGGCGGGTGCACGCCGAGAAGAGGAAGGGGCTTGATGCGGATAGGAAGTTGTTCTTCATCTGGGTATGTCTTCATTCACCACCCCCGGCTGACTGAAAGTGAACATTGTCAATGCTAACTTGTGTTTTTTTCTTTTTCTTTGCAGATCCCCGTCCTGCTACTGATTCTGTGCGCGACGCTGTATAGCCGCCTCCCTGCTGCGCTGTCGATGGCGTCTCGGCTCATGCCGACTGTGACGTTTGGCAGGGCCGTGGAGGGTGTACAGGAGAGGGTTGTTGAGGTGTTGTAGTAGCGAGAGAGATATGGAGATGTCCGCCAAGCTGGTGGGCGGTGGAGAGTGGTCTACCTACCTACCTACCTTATCTACATTCGTTGTGTTGTTCATTTCCAAAGGATCCCCCGGTGAGTACGGGGCGGGAGATACCAGATGTGAGGGGGGATTTGTTTCTGGTTTTTTTTTTTTTTTTGCGTGCGTTGTGTGTGGGCAACGAACGAGTGGTTGATCTGGTTTTGCAAAGCTTGATCTCATCATCCTCATCCTCATCCTCACGAAGAGAGGAGGAGAGACAGGCCGACTGGTTGTTGTGGTGTGTTGGATTACTTGAGAACTACTATTTTGGGAGGACCAACGGCGGGGCTAGAGAAATGGGCAGGCAGGCAGGCAAACAAACAAACAAACACACAAACAACTCTTGGGAAGAGGAGAAGGGATGTTCTTTTGGGCGGAAAGGGGTTTCAATCTTTTTTTGAAGCCTTTTTTTTGGTTTGTGGTTGTTGTTGTAGCGATCGCTTTTATTCGTATCATTCTTCCCTGAGACTTTGTAGTACAAGTACATAGGCACCGGCACGTACGGCATTTGGCCGGCTCCCCCCCCCGGCTGATGGGCTGGGGCTTTGTGTGCCTGAAGGCAGGACACATATAGATATCAAAGTAGCATGAGATAACCCATGTTTTTTTTTTAATAATCCTTTTCGAGCTTCTTCCCCCCGCCCCTAGATGTGTGTGAGGTGACTTCGGGGGTGTTGTTGGGTGTACATAGACTTTCCGGTTTGTCGGTTCCGGATCAAGTGTCGGTCGTAAAAAAGAGTGCAACAGTCACACAGTCAGGGGACAAGATGATAACAACACTCCCAAGTTGAACAAAAATCCCGCTTTCAATTCTTCCTCTCACCCGTCCCCTTCCTCCTCAAGATAATCTTTTAAAACTGCGAGACACATCAAAAGAGAGGCCCAACCCAGAGAACGCCCCCTCCTCGTTATGCCAGTCATGTATGTACAAGGGCCACCCACCCCCCTGAGCCTTCCCTCTCCCCTTAACGGCGGCGCCCAAACCGTTACCCAAAAGAAAAAAAAAAGTCGTACCCGTTTGGAACATCCGACCGTTTTCTTTCATGAAAACCTCGTCATCATCACCCCCCACGCATATGTGCTTCTGTGTGTACGTTTGTCGGAATAGATAGTAGTGTGTCTCGCAACACACACACACACACCAGTCCATCCCATCCCCAAATGCCTCCCTCCCCCTGTTGCCTTCAGGACCCGGAATATGTTTGTCCCCACGACCTGATAAAGAAAAAAAAACATGAAAACATCAATCATATCATAACCTCATAATGCAATAGCAGGAACCCAAGCCCCCTCCCCTCACCTCAAACGAAACTCACTCACCCATCCATCCTCCCATCCTTCCACCCTTCCTCCTCCCAAGAGGAAGCAAAGGAGAGCAGGCGGGCGGAAACTACCTCCTCAGGCTGGGGACCCTCAGAATCGGCACCGCAACAGCGACGCGGACCTCCTCGTCCCCGGACCCGACGGCGTCCTCGTCGTCGCTAGCGACGCCGACGCAGCTCACGCCAAAGCCCGCGCCGTCGCCCTTGGCCGCGCCGTCGCCCCCGCCCCCGCTGCCGGGCCGGCTCCGCAGGCCGACGCTGAACTTGAACTCGTCGGGGATCCGCGGCACGACGGGGATGCCGCGGTTCGAGTCGGGCACCACGACCGCGGCGAGGGGCTCGGGCCGCCCGACGCGCACGCGCTGCGGGTAGTGGAACGAGTGCGCGGCCGCCAGCGCCACCGCCGGGGGGGGCACGTTCTCCTGGCCCGGCGCCGGCTGCTGCTGGTGGTTCTGGTTCTCCTTCTGGCTCTGCACCTGCGCCGGGGCCTGCGCCACGACCGAGTCGGCCGACTTGGGCCGGCGGGCCAGCGCCCGCGCAGCCGGCGACGGCGACCGGCGTCCCTGGTGACCCCCAGCCGCCCGAGCAGGCGACCTAGACGCGCTGCGGGCGCTGCTGCCGCCGCGGTTCCGGCTGCGCGAGCGGGAGCGCGACGTCCTCTTGGAGAGCTTGTTCCGCCCCCTGCTGCCACCGCCGCCGGCTATGCTGCCGCCGTCGATCTGCCCACCGTTGGCAGAGATGGCGGGGATGTAGAACTGCGGCACGGGCTCCCTGTCGCGGCCCCGACCGCCGCGGAACGAGGCGCTCAGGGAGCGGCGCGACGTGAGGATGGAGCCGCCGCCGCCCGACGAGGCTTGGGAGGCCGAGGGCGGCCTCTGGATGGCCGACAGGGACGGGCGCGAAGTCTGTTCTGCCGCCACTGTGGACGGCGTGGTGGTAGTAGCGGGCACTGATGCGGAAGCCGACGCAGACGAGCCGGGCCTCTTGAAGGAGCCCGTGCGGCGCAGGCTGGTGTTGAGGTCCGACCCGAAGCGCGAGGTGCTCTTGCGCAGCTTCTTGACGAGCTTGCGCGCGGCGCCGCTGCCGCTCGCCGAGGACACGCCGGCGTCGGCCTGGGAGCGCTTGGTACCGCGCTGCTCCTGCTGCTGCTGCTGCTGCTGCAAGCCCTGGGCGATAGTCGGGCTGCCGACCTGCGCGCCAGTAGAGGGGATGGTGGGCAGGGGTTCGAAGGCGGGCAGGTCCGGCAGGGGCTTGGAGAAGAGCAAGGGAGGCGCCGGAGCTGCCTGTTGCGGGGGAGGGGGCAGAGGAGGCAAGTTTGCCGCTGAGGGGGGCGGGACGTGCCGCGTGGACTGTATGGCGTGGGCCGAGAAGAAGCCCGATTGCTGGAGCTGCTTGTACGAGGCCATGATCTCGTCCGGCGAAGGTCGAGCACCCGAGCCCGAGGAGGAGGATGTGGTAAAAGCAGCCGGTAGTGACGGTGGCATGCTCGTGGGCTGCTGCTGCTGCTGCTCTGAAGGGTCCAGGGGCGGCGCCTGCTCCATATTGACGTCGCCTTCGCTGTCGTTGTGGCTGTTGCCAATATGAACGGTGTGCAGCTCCAGCTGCTGCGCCTGCGCGGGCGCCTCGTGTTGTACCTCGTCCCTCCTCTGCGCGTCCCTCGACTCTGTAGCGCCGGCGCCGGCGCCGGCCTTCCAGCTGCCCACCGTGCTCGTGGAGCGCGACCGGCCGACGAAGCTCAGGCGCTCGCGCACGCCGTCGCCGAGGCGCGCAAAGAAGCTGCGCTTGGAGGCGACCGAGGCGTCGCTGGCCGTCGACTGGACCGAGTTGCGGTTGCCCGAGGTGACGCGCGGGCGGCCAGGAGGCCCCGAGGAGGAGCTCGCGGAGGACTGGATCTGGGGCAGCGAGACCGACTGGCCCGAGACCGGGTTGTAGCCGAACTGGCGCTCGAAGGACTGCTGCTGGGCCAGGGAAGGGCTCTGGCCCATGAACTCGGGCGGC
The DNA here is from genome assembly GCF_004353045.1 of Thyridium curvatum. Classification (NCBI taxonomy): domain Eukaryota; kingdom Fungi; phylum Ascomycota; class Sordariomycetes; order Thyridiales; family Thyridiaceae; genus Thyridium; species Thyridium curvatum. The sequence continues at coordinate 130,091 of NW_022156806.1, read as the reverse complement.
GGGACGTTGCTGGTGCGGTCGTTCATGGAGCCCTCGAGAAAGCGGGACTGGGCCGAGGTGGAGGTGGGCATGGCCGTTATGGAGGATGGTCGTGAGGAAGACATGGCGTATGTATGGATATAGTGTGTTGTCTGTTTGTACAATTCTGGATGTGATGCCGGGTATATGGTATTCGGAAGAGTATGATGTACAGCTGGTGAACTATGCGCGCGCGCGCACTGAGCTGAGGCGCAATCCGCTTGGTGTTGTCTTGCTAGGAAAGGGGCCTGCGATGCGCAATCCGGATGTAATCTCGTTTGTATGTGTATTATGTGTATACTGCTGGCGAGCAGCGCAAAAGCGACACGTCCAGCAGGACTGGGTGAGAGCTGCCTGCTCTATGCCGCAGAGATCTGAAACTGTCGATTGAGTGATAGTTATCAATCGACTGGCGGTGGTGGTTGCTGGCCGGCCGGCGATATAAGTGGGAGAGAGATGCGGTGCTGCTGGGTTTGTTTACTCGACTACCAGCCAATGTGCGACATGGGGGTCCCGGTCGTCGTCGTTGTCGCTGTGCGGAGGTGTGTACACCATATATTCTCCACCACAACCAACAAACCAGACAAGGGTACGGTGTACCTTGCAGTAGTATGCAGAGGAAAAGTACAAGTGCTGGTGCAGCAGCAAGAACAGGTTGGCAATGCCGTTGTAGGTAGAGAGAGAAGAAGAATCCAAGAGGGCAAGGCGGCGATGATGACGGAATCCGGGTAAAGGCTTGCCTCTCTGCCTCGGTCCGTCCTGTTGTTGTTGTTTGTTGAATGGTCTCTCGTCCCGGTATCAACGGACGACTCACCCCAGCATTCCAGCGCTGAGGGGCGGAATGAAGACCAAGAGCCCTACGAAAGCAGACGATGCAGGGCCCTCACTCCGGTCGCTCGCTGTTTCTGGCCTGCCCTTCCCTCCCGCGCAACGGCGCCGTCCGTTTCACCAACCAGAAGGACTGGAATGGAATGCGGAGAGCCGTAGGAATGCCTTTGTTGGGCCAGCTGGACTTGTCGTCGGTGATGTGATGTGATGTGATGCGATGGCAAAGGATCTGTCCCCCCTCCTTGTCTTTCCTTCATGATCAATCCATGAAACCGGGATTCACTGGCAATGCAATCCTCATTCATCTAGACAGCTAGATAATAAAAGGAAAGAATTAAGCACTTGGACGCGGGCGCGCACGGACCAGACGCGTGAATGGCTTTCCTTTTCGACGCGACACGGACACGAAAAAAAAAAAAAAGAGATGAAGGGCCTCCAGAATATAATGGGTAAGAACTTGGAAGCAACGCCCTTCCTTGCTTACACTGGACCTTCCTTGCTCCGTACACGCATTTAATGCACCACCCACCAGCGCGTTCTACCTAGGTAGTTCTCCAGAATCGCGTTTTCTGTCGCTCCCAAAGAGAACGATGGAACCCGCTAAGCGGCAGCGCGATGCATCGTCGAGCTGAGCATGGTCCACTGCGGTCGTAAGCTCTTGGATGGCCGGAACTTGTGGCAAGAGGGTAACTTGGAAGCAAGCTAGAACAAGCCCGATGAAACGAGATGGAGACCCGGCCTTTTGTGTATGTAGGGTCAGTAGGGAACATGCCTGCCAATCCCATCCCGCATCGTCTCCGTGCTGCCTCTAGTCCCAGATCTCTGGTCCAGGCGTTGGCCAAACTTGAAGATCCCGGGTCCAGTCCAAAGTTGTAGGTATCCACTCGCGACATGGAGACCAAGTTCCCCTCATCACCACACGCACACACGCTCACAGACGCGAGACTTGTCAACGCACAAGTAGACAAAGACATGTCTGAAATGACCTGGATTGTCCATTCAATACCTAAGAAGCCCCGATAGAAAGAAGATCCCCGCAGTGGCCTGTTTATGTGCCTCCTGTTTACCCTTCCCAGCAACCTCTTTCTTTCCCCGCTAACCCACGCACGCACATCCTAGACAAAAAGCTCCGCACTAGTTTGTCACACAATACACAACACAGATGAAAGAACCACCCCCAAGAAGAAAAAATAAGAGACAAAGCGGTCGAGCCTCGACCTCGATGCCCATCCCTCGAGTCCGAGTTGAGATGGCCAAGAGTTGGTTGCTGTCATTCTAACCAGATCGTCCACCTCCTCTCCAAGCCAGAATCCCTCATCCATCATCCTCCATGGATTACCATCCAGGCGGTCTGGGATCGCCAAACTTGAATCCCTCTGGCCCCCTTTGCCAAAAAAAAAAAAGAAAAAACCTATGCATCGCTCTATACCAAGCTCGGTCAAGTCCACGACAAGCGCGCAGACGCACATGGATATGATGATGTTGCGGAAGGGATCAATAACAAAAGCAGAGAAATTTGCCGTCCGGGGAATCGAAAGGAGTGTCGTGTCCATGGGGTATGCCGCGTAGGCCCATGGACATCGCAATCAAGGAAAGATGCTTGGCAGTTGCCGGGTTATGTACAGATGCCTGTCCAGCCTCGATCGAGACGTGGAAATGGTATCTCGGAATAAAACACGGGGGAAAAAACATCAAAAGGTATAATGTCGTAACGCTGAGGGCGGATACTGAGCACCGCCAGAGAAGAAAGATTGGCCTGTTGAAGAGGTCAAAAGAGTGAAGCAAACAACGCCAGGGTCGCCTGCCCACCACCCCCCAAAGAGCGCCCAAACACAAGCAAGTCGCTCCAAAGATTTTTGAACAGATCGTGAGAGACGTCATTTCCGGCGGCAAAGGTCGCACTATTGCAGGATCTGACCGGGTAAATCGCCTCTGCGGTGTGACCCGTCGGCACGCTTCCACACGAGATCGTCAATGTTCTCAATTTCGTCCGTCTGCTCTGGTTGCCGGCTGTGGTTCTTGTACGTGTACGGGCTGTGCGCAGACACCGGATTGGCATCGGCCCAAGACCGCTTGCCCAGACCCGGCAATGACGGTTGTGCCGAGGGATACTGGTAGCTGAACGACGACGACCGGTCGATAGTTGGGCTGGGCAGCGGCGCCCGTGCGGGGATCATGCTGTCCGAAGGCGGCGGGCCAAAGGCAGTGCTGAGAGGCGGTAGCGATACCGGCTTGGGCTCCATCGGGGTGGAGGCGGCCAACGGCGGCGGGGCTGCGTACTGCCGAGCGGGCTCGGGCCTGTACTCGGGCTCTGTAGCGCTGTGAGGCGTGGGCGGCGCAGGGTAAGTGCTGGTCGACGAGCGCCTGTAGTCGGTGGGGTACGAGTCCCTCCGGGGCGACGGTGCCGTGGTCGAGTAGTGCTGCGATGGCGGGCGCTCCTGGTAAGCACCGTGTGCCGGTGCCGGCGGAGGCGGTGCCGGGTAGGAGTTCTGGTGAGGAGGGTACGCCTGTTGCGCCGGGGCGTACGAGGGCGACTGGGGAACGGACGAGGGCTGAGCATGGTGCTGGCTCTGGTAGGGCTGACTGGGATAGTGAGAACCGAAAGACAGGTGTCCACCAGAAGGTTGCGACCCAGAGAAGCCCGGAGGCGGAGGCGGGTACTCGGCTCCAGAGGGGCGGCGCTGTGGGTCGGGTTGGTACGGAGTCCTCTGGACACTCTCGCTGCTCATCGATCGGTTGCGGTACTGGGAGGAAGCCTCGGGCGTCTGTGTACGTCTCCTCCGTGCGTACTCATCCTCTGCATTATCATAATCACCAGCACCCTTGCCATCGCGTCTCCTCATGCGCACGTCACGGCGAATCCTGACACGGCAACCCTGCTCAGCGACCGTCCGGCTCAGGGCAGTGCTCTCCGTCAGACCTGGGAACTTCTTGGCGCTGAACACGATAAAGTCGTTCGACTTGATTTCCATCCTCCAATCAAATGAATCTCCGGCCTCGACAGCTGACTGGTCGCTCTTCTCGGCATCCTTGTCCTTGTCCTCCTTGGCCTGTTCGTAGAGCGAGAAGGTGAGACGATAGCGGCCTTCGTGGCGCACAGACAGATCAGGAAAGAGAAAGTAGCCAGCCTCCTGAGGGCGGTCGAGATAGGCCATACCCGACACAGGCATGCCGGTCAAGACGGGCGGTGCATTGGCGGCAGCGTTGTGCACACGGCCATGAGCCATGACGCGAGCATGCTCAAGGGTGGCGTACAGGAAGAAATTGGCGTTGTAGAGGAAAGTGATGTCCTTGGACTGCTCGAGGGTAGGGCCGCCCTCAAAGATGCGGAGCTCAACAACGGGCGGGGGATCAACTGGCCGGCGGTCGGCAGAAGCTGGTGCAAGTTGATTAGCACTGTCTGGTCCTGCAAGATCGGGCGCTGCGAAACCAGCCAACACTCACATTTGGGACCAGAGCCACATGCACGGGCGCGTTCGGGTTGCTGAATCACCTCGAGGCGATAGAACAGATGACGACCGCCACGGGTATGTCGCTCGACGACGACAGGTTCCGAGCCTGAGCGGCTGGGAATGGGGGCCAACATGACCATTGTGGACAATCGGCAGCTTTTCCAATGGGATAAATATTTGCGAGGTTACGCTTGGCCAGCCAGTCGGGTAATGGCGGGCTCTCTTGGTGGTGACGGCGGCGTCGCAAAGCACAGCACTGTTGGCGAATCAATCGAACGATTGACGGGAGAGTTGGCTCGCAGGCGTTTATCGAGAGGCGAGACTGGGACGACAGTGTTTGTTTGAACGAGTCTTGCGAATTGACGTGGGCCAACAGACTGTGAGCAAAGGAAGAATGAAGAGCGGCGGACCCGAGGGACTGGGGAGGGGGTCTTGGTTTAACTTGGAACAGGCTCCGTCGTTTTGGGGCGTTGGTTCTGGTATGCTGGGCAGCTGCTGGCTAGTACCGTACCGTTGGCTGAGTTTCTTTGTCGGGAACTTGTCGAGACTTTTGGTTTCGGGCAGAGACCCAGGCCTCTGGACTGGAATCAGGCTCGTAAGGGAGGGCGCACTGTTGTTTCCCACAGGTAGACAGAGCGGGCCCGGAATCCTTTGGCGTCAAAGTCAAAATGTTGTACCGGCTCGACACTTTTTGACAGGTTCTTTAGCGGGCACGAGTCAGCAGGTACCGGTGACAGGCAATCAGTTGCCACAGGTTGTAAATCCAAGGTCCACCACTCGGCCGGGTTTTCGAGACTCAAGACGTCGTCGTCGTCGGTGGACGTCGTCGACAACGGGTGGGTTGGCCGGCGAGGTTGGCGATGGTGGTGATGGGGGAAAGGAGAGAGGAAGGGGAAGGGGAGAGAGAGAGGTGAGGATAGAGAGGGGATTTGGGAAAGCGGGTAGGTCGACTAAGAAAAGAGGAGAGTGGAGGAGGGAGCAGGGAAGGCGCAAACCAGGCAAGTCCCTAGCGTACGGTTAGACAGCACGGAAAAGGGCAAAAAGAGGACGGGACCCAGGTCATGTCAGCCAGCCAGCCAGCCCAAGAATGGGAATAAGGTCGTGGTGGTTGCGGGCACGGGTTGGCAGATGGGATTGGGGAGGGGGGGGGGTACCTAATTGCTGGGGATGGATGGGTGGGATGGGGAGTGGGTGGGTGCGAAGGGTGGGCAAACACACACTGTGCTGTCTTCTGGATTTACGAAGTAGGTACTGGACAATACCCAAGTAAGTGCCCAGAGAAGCGAAAAAAGGGTGTGGCCCAGTGCTTTACCGGAAGCGGCTAACGAGTCGAGCCACAGAGAACAGAAGTGGGAAAGGAACGGCTTCATGGATCATGGGTTGGGCTGGGCGGACTCTCAAAGGGTGGAACTGGTGGTCCGCCCAGTCAACTGGGATGGCAGAAGGGGAGAAACGGAGATGAAATGGCACAAAAGAACACATTGATCTTGCAGAAGTGGCCGTTGTCCAACCTTGCCACTCAGTGCTGGCGGTCGAACCGAGAAACTCCCTAGCATTTGGGGGCTTCCATTGGGGCCCATTGCGTTGGGAGAGACAGTTGGAGCCCATCTGGATACCTACCTAGGTAACTTGGGTACGGTTCAGCGCCGGTGCAGCGCACGAGCAACGCCCTGGAGCCTGGCTGACGGCGCCTCTAGCCTGCCGGATTCTGCTGGGATTGGTACAAGTTACAGAAGCAGTGGGGTCACTCGACCAGAGCCATGCAGCGACCGTGGCTCTGGGCGTGGGTTTCTGGCACTAGCGATTCAAGGCACATGCTCCGTGTGCAGCGCCTGCATTGATACGGTACAAAAAGTGCACAGGGAGGGTACAAGGACAAGTACTCCGTCCACACCCACAGCCAACAAACTGACTGATTCTTTGCTCTGGCCTGGCCACACACCCTGCAGTCCATTCTTACGGATCATCCACGAGTACTCCGTACACATCTTCTTCGAACCTGTCTGGCCTGTCTCGATGACTCTAAGCAAACAAGTCGACGACACCGTCTTCCTCGTGCCCATCATGATAACCATCATTAGCATTATCATCATCATCATCACCACCACTCCCCACGTGTCGTTCGTCGACCGCAGTCAGGCCGAGGGGTCAGCAATACTTGTAGAGTGCTACCTACCGGAATTAGGCCTCAGAGGAGAAGGAGGAGCCTTGGACCAGGATGTTACTGGTATTCAATCGCGGTAATCGGTTCCGCCCTGGACGAAGATGGGTCTTGACTCTTTGGGGGCTAGAGATGACCAGATAATGCGACGACATCCACCCTGGAAACTGGGCAAATACTTGTATATCCACCTTGCAAAAGACGCATTACTTGTAAGTCCCAGTTGGGGTGGTGCGGAATCCTTCCACGACCTCCTACCCAGACAGGCGGCCCCAGCGTACAAAGATCGCCTTCACAGTCCACACACCACCACGACCCGCGCGACGTCCATCCACATATTAGGCTTAGCCTGGGTGCCATGGGTTTCCCTGACCCTGGACCAGGTCCTGCTCCGTCGTTGGTCGGCTGTGGCCCCCCTGTCTCACTGCTCCGGAACAATCACCACCGCCCAGCACACAGGACGAACAGGAAGATCAGAATGGCCAGGATGTGTGGGGAACGGCACGCACAGTGCAGGTAGTCAGAAGGACCAGAGCCCACAACAGAGGTGCGAGGGTGGCCTGCCCCCAGAGCCAGTCAGCAATTGCAAAGCCTGTGGAATGGTAAACCTTACCAGGAGCCAGGGTCTCCCGTGCCGCTATTCCATTGTCATCTCGACGTCCCAGCCAATCCAACGGCCGCCCGTCCCTCGGTCTCACGGTCCTGAGCGCCCTCGCACATTCTGTTAGCAGCATGCAAGTCCCAGCTTTCCTGGTACCTGCTCTGGTTGGCGCCTGTACGTCACGGGGTTTGCCCATGGCTGGGACTGGTACTTCGTAGGTTCTTGTGCTGGCACCGTTTTGGACCCAAACGAACTACACGGCACAGCTTCAAAACGCTCGTTGGCCTATCATCGTGGAGGGGCGCACACCACTGTTCATTCTGAACCAAAGCAAAGCTCTCTACCAAACGAGGTCGCACTTTTCGGTCGCGCCCGCAAGGCTTGTGCGTGTCTTGAGAATGCCTAGCCAGGAGCAACCTTCCTCTCCTCCGTATCGTCGACAAATCCAAGTTATTGGTATCAATTTGCCCTTCATCTCGATACCAACATCACCTACCATGTTCAGTGCTCTGTACGAAGGAGCAATGGTTGATCTCCTTGTCCATAGGTCGGTCGAGGTACTCCATACGGCAAGCTACAGGGACAGTCCCTGCATTTGCGTGCGGTTGTTTCGGGAGCCCCACGCCGCCTAACTCCCGCCGAAATTCACCCAGCCTCCCAGCCAGGGCATTCCTTGCAGCTCTGATACAGTCCTGAGGGACTGGAATGCAACTGGCCGCCGTGCTGCTCCCACAATCGCCAGACAATCAATCTGAATCGCTGGATTGGAACTGACTTTTGCCCGGCAGACCTGTCAAGAAATCACGAGCCGTGTGGTCGCCACATCTTTGTCCATGGTGACGACACCGAGGTCGCACAATGGTATTCAACGAACGAGGTCTATCCTGTCGAGAGGCAAAATATGGTTTTTTGCTCTGTCGTCAACTCCTCCCTCCACCGTCCGCTTGGCTTGGGCACCCTGCGGTCCATCCTTCGGCCGGCGGAAGTCTCTACTTGTATGATCAATGATTCTCGTCACTACTTGTACTTTGTAAACCTTGGCGGATCAAGGACGCGATCCAAAAAAAAAAGTTCAAAGAGCGGAGCATTTTGCCCACTGGAGCTGTTCGCGCGGCAAGGAGAGAAATGCTGTGCCCGGCCTAAGCTGGGCTAGGTACTAAGTAGGCTAAGGGACAAGGACGGGAGCGCCGTTCACTAACAAACCTAGCAGCTAGAGCTAAACCTTGACATCTCTTGACAGCCATCCCCCGTCATCGATGCGAATTGCCCTTCGGTGTGTCGTAGGCGTACATGCCTCCCGAATATGGTGGCCGTGGTCGCTACCGTACGGTGCGGGTATCTCGCGAAACGGCTCCTCTTCTGGGGCCCCTTGTCGATGCCGAAATGAAATGGACGTGTGGTCAGAGCGTCTTCCCGAGAGATCCAGCCCCTGAAGCTTGTCATCCTTGCTCCCCGCTGCCATTTCTGGGCCGGGGAATTAGGAGGGGGGATGCCGGAGCCATCAAATTCAAGAGAGACATTTTGAGAGATTGTTCCTCTCCCGTTGAGGTTCGAATAGTTACAAGTACGAGGTAATAGGTACCGTTCCCCATGACAAAACCACTAGTTTCCCCGTGCCAGAGGAGAGGGCATATTTGCACATGTCGCGTACTTTATTTGGCGAGAGCTAAACCCTTAGGTACATGCAGGTGTTGCATACGGAAGCAAGGCACAGCTCCTCGCATACATGCCTAAAGCCAGGGCCGGGTCGACTTTCACAGGGTTTGTGGTCTCGGTGACGAGGGTCCAAATACTTGTACTTGTACTGTACTTGAACAAAGTTGGGAAGCACGGCCGGTCGAGCCCATCTCGAGAACAATGAACGGGGGTAAAATCGTCGAGGGACCCACGGCGATCACCCTGACCCAACCTCAAACAGAGCACAGCCCTTGGCAGACCCGTACGCTTGTTCCTCCGGTGGCCGACCCGCGAGCGAGGCAGATCCAAGATCCCATGATAGAGGACGGGGTGGAAGATCACAACCTTCATGGGGGTGCCTTCTTAGCGCTGGGCACCCGTGCGCGCGCGCGCGACTCGTGTCTGGGTTTCGGAAACAGAACTTGTTCCCAGAAATAGTCGTGTATACACACACACGCGCACTTTGTGCGTCAGCAACTTTTACGTGCATGGGCGGATGGTAACGTGCATGGGCTGGCCGGTTGAATCTTTTGAACGATGCTGACAATGCGACGGTGCCAGCCAGAACAAGCACGACATAACTGGACGCACTGGGCTGAAAATAGAGCCCGGCCGCCTGGCGCTTACGGTGCTCTTGTCTCGGCCTCGAGTGACTCCGGGCGGCTGGTCGACGGTGCATGTGCTGACTAGGTACCAGAGTCACTCAGCCATTCAGTCGTTCAGACCCAAGGAGCGAGGAGGACCGTTTCGACCGCCGTCAAGCCATGCCCATCACTGTGGTAGCCGGGTCCGGTGCAGGCACGGAGTACAAGGCCACCAGCCTAGTGCTGTCTTATTTGTACAATGGTGCCTTTGCCGAAGGTAAGTAGGTACGGAGGGAGGTACCAACAGTCTCGGGTGGTGTTGTTGCTAGGTAGGTAAGGTATTGGTGCGTCAGAGGGCCAATATGGTTGACATTCTAGCGTAATGTAGGTATTGACAGGACGTGGACTCGATGATTTTCCTTTTTCATGATATTCCTTGCAGAAAAGGGGTCGAGGCCAGGCGCGGCGCTATTGGCACCTAGACCGTGTCTAGAAGCATTGTCTCTCGCGACATCCTGCCTCGAGTGTAAGAAAGGACGAAGAGGAATGCGGCGAGTCCTGGCAGCCCTGGCTCCTTCATATTTGCTTCTGCCCGCAGAGGAGAATCGTACGTGAGGCGTGGGAATCCCAGCAGAAATGCAGCTTGGCAGCAGCTAGTTTGGCTCGTTTTAGCTCTCTCTTGTCCCCCCCGCCCGTCGCGGCATCTCGCGCCCGCAGCCGCGTTTACAGTCCTCCTATCAGGTTAGGTATCTTGGCCCTATTTGCTTCTTCCTCCTCCTCCTCAAGTGAGTAGTTAGTCTGCCAAAGGACCGCACCGTTTTCATTGCTTCTTATGCAAGCAGCAACGCCCTATCCACCGTAGCACTCGGCACTGTGGTGTCCGTGTGTGTGTGTGTGTGTGTGTGTGCACGGACAGACATGGAGTCCGCATGGGGGCCAGGGCGGAGCTGTCAAGACGTCCAAGATTCCTCTCTCCCTCCTCTCCCTCAAATGTGTACAGCTTTATGTATGTATCCAAGTTTGTGCGTTGCTTGAGATGGGATCTCAACGGCACGATCCTACCACACTTGCATACGAAGTACAAGCCGGCGCACACAATCAAAGCGAGATGATCTCCATCTCTGTCCCCGCCAATGTCCATTCCATTCCCGGTCGCAAATTCTTTGCATTTTGCCCTCTCTCAATGAATGGCCTGATCTGGGAAAGACATGACTATATCCAGGCTGTGTACGATCTCACCCTGGCAAAAAGGGTGCCACGCGCGGGAGATTCCGTGTATATCGCATGCTCGTCATTTGAGACCTGTCAGCCCTTGACATTCTCCAGGTGCTTTTTATTATGATTGTCGAGTATCTGTCGCTCCTGTTCGCACTTTTGGAATTTGCCAAGTGTCAAAAAGGGAAACATCTGATCCTTGGTATGAATCCCCAAGAAGAAAGACAAGAAGCAATCTCCTGAGCTCCCCTCCCCGCCCCGGAGCGGCTTCGCCTCCTCTTGCTCATTCTCTGTCTTGGCACAAGTTGGCTCACCTCACCCTGCACCCCGTCCAACTGCCTTAGTCGCGTTGCACGGCACCTCGCGTGTTTCAATACACCTCAACCCTCCAATCCTGCTTCGCAGTTCTCATTTCCAGAGAAGAGGAGCGACCCGCCCGGGCAGCTGCGTCCCCTTGACCAGTTGGCCGGTTCTGTTCCAGAAACACCCGTCTCGGTGGCTGAGCCAACACCATGAAAAACAGAATCCAGCCCAGTGGGCTGGCTCTTTGGGTCGCAGAAACGTGTGGAGAGGAGGGGGGGCTTTGGGCAAGGCACTCACTCCCCTCCCAGCTACACCACCTACCGACCTTTCTACAGGCAGTCATGCTCGTTCTTCTGCTGGTAGTCAGCAATTGGCGCTGTCTATTCACTTTCGCTCAGCGGCGGCATGACCCGAGCCCTGGATCTGGCAAGAGCGGCTGTACGTGATCCGCGAGCCAGAGACCAGGCGCCTTTCTCGACCAAACTCGTCATCCCGTGTCCGTTTCGCGCTCCCTTGGGTCGCTTGGGTGAGATCAGATCACTGCTGGAGGAGCCCAGGCTCGCCCTTGTGGCTGGTTGCCGTTCTGTGCGCCCGGACACAGCCTCCTTCTCTCGCATTCATGGCCGTGATCTAGAGCTACGGCGCACCAGTATCAGCGATGTTCTCCCACCGCCTGTTCGCCCGAAACGAGTGGCGGCGGCGCCACAGTTGGCCGCCGTGATAGGTAGGTATCTGTGTGCAGGACCGGAACAAAAAGTCCCTCGCTCATCGCTGCTTCTCTCGCTTCTTCGCTTCCGTCGTTACCGAACGGCTTCAGTCAGATACACCTGTGGCCTCTTTCTTACGCGGAAAAAGCCGTCTGGTGCTACACCCAGTGGAGGAGAGCCGGTGGGTTCCATGTCATCTTGGGCAGCATGGCAATGCACGTCGATCTTCCTTTCTTTTCCTTCTCCTACCCCTACTCTTCCTTCATTAACCGCCTGTCCCAAGTGAGTATATCACCGAGAAACACGCGCACAGAATCAAGGGTGCTACGGCGTCGGCATTCACAGCTTGGGGGCCTGCGGTCATCGCCATCGTGGCACCTTTGCCCAGCCAATCGGCAGCTGTGCCATCTTGCGGTCTTGCACATCCCCCCGCTCTGGTGCAGGGACAGGATTATGGTACCTACAAGTACAGAGACCAAGGACAGGCCTCGCGAGCCAGGCAGTCAGTGTCGCGGAGATCAAACGCCAGAACAGCTGTCAGCGCCTCATGTCAGACGCAATGGGCACCTTGGACGCTGGAGGTTCGGGCCACGGGCCCATCCCAAGGGGAGGTCGCCCCATGTGAAGGCACATAGCTGCCATGCTAAGGTACCGAGCATACGGCTCAGGTGGTGCTCCTCTTGATTCTCGTCTCTTGCGTATCTCCCTCTTCCCCTACAAAAGTCTCCCCTTGCACATAAAAGGAGGATATACCTATGTGGAATATGGCAAGATTGATAAGGTAGGGTAGGTGACAATGAGAGCGTAATCGGCGTGGGGCGGGACCAATGGGGTGCGCTCCCGGGCACCGCATGTCATCTCTGCTCTTAGGCTGAAGTGCCTGGGAATTTTCCTTGTTTGGTTGTCTGATCTGATAGAGGCACCGGGCATTTCAACAGCCACGGCTCCGCATGTGCCGACATGTGGTTTGGCGTGTGTCGGCCTCTGCAGTGTCTCCTCCCCTACTACGGAGTATTTTTCCTTTGGTAACTGTCCCGTGGTGTGGGCAAGGTGATATCAACCCGCCCGCCCCCTGGGTCGGTCTGATTACGAGAACCGCGCGGGACAATATTCTCTCCGGCAGTTGGTGGCTGGGGAAACAGCTCTCTGATCTTTTAATCTAGAGAGAGGCACAGGACGTCCCACGTCCCAGTATTTCGGAGATCAAGAGAGCAGAAAAGCCAGGAACCAGTGTCCGGCCCCCAAAGCTTCTTGCGGACGGAAAATTATTTGGTTCCCTTCTATTTTGCTTGTGCAGCTTTTGTTCTTTCGGTACGTTCGCCCGGTCCCGAACACGCCTCGGCGGCCCGGCGATGTGCCGCCTTTGCATGATCAAAGTGTATGAAAAGAAAGAAGGGCCGTTTGTTTCGCGGAAATTTGCGAAGGGAGGAAACAGCCATGACACTTCCGGTTGGCTCCTGTTGATATCGAATGATGCGAGTCCGCTATACATCTATTCACATGGTTGATATCCCGATAGCATAACGAGCGTGCAAAATACAATGTTCGACTAGGGAATTCCATTCGGCGTGAGTCGTGTGCGTATGTAACAATTCATTTCATTCAACGTATTCCGGAAATGGCGTCTATATGAAACTCCCGTTACTCAACGACGGCATGTGAACTTTCGGACCGAGCCATTCGCCTCTCTGTGCCCGAGGCACGACCTAACCTCGTCTGCTGCATGTGCGTGTTGCTTTTCTTTTCTTTTCTTTTCTTTTTGGTATGTCACGACCTGAGGCCATCAGAAGCCAAAGAGTTCTCCTCGGTCACGCGCCGCTGCCTCGATGTCGTGCAATGGTGGCAGACCGCCCTTCCGGGAAAGGGGCGGTAAGGGGGGGGAGGAGTGTATCCTTGCGGCTCTTGTCGCGCACCGCAGGGCCTCGGCGGCAGCCAGACGTTTGATCTAGCGAGCCTTCTGTTGTGTGAATGTGGCTAAATGATTGCCGTGTTCCCTTGTAGAACCTCCGTCACTTACTCACAGCTGTAGCACTGCGTAGGACGACCGGAGATGGTGCGCGCGCGATGCCGTGTCACGTATCCCGTGGACGGTTTCGTCGGGGGGGGGGGCGCACAACTCTAATGTTTGGGTTTTATAGAACAGAAAGGCTGATGCTTTCTCCATGACGGATACAATCTGGAGGGAAAAGGTTCTCGACAAAGTACCTGTAACGGCGGGTGACCACCCCCTTTTCATTCATTCCCTCATGTTGCATGGGCCCGGCTTATTCTCCGCCATCAGAAGCACGTCGTACCGATCAGACTTGTTAGCCCCTTAGCAATAAGCGTTCGGTCACAAGAGAGATTATGACGGTGAGCATAGCCATTCACTACCTCGCCTGTTGAGAAACGGTTGTCCGCCGTTCCTAGGTACAGCTGCGCTCTAGAGGAAACTGATACCACCCTTGAGCTTGCTTTCAACGCCATTTTGCGCGAACAATGTTCTCTTGGATCGACTCCCAAGGTCTCGTTGACCAGGGGGGCGGCTGGCGGCCAGAAGGCGCACCTTGACTCCGAAGCGGGTGATGCTGGTGGCTGTTGACAAAAGTACGGGATCTATCAAGTCCAAGTTATTGACTCTGATGGATGTCATTGATGCATGGCAGGTGAACAAGATTTCTTTTCTCCTAAGGCCAGAGTGATACAAGGTTCAACGGCAACGACTTGGCATACTTCTATTGAGCAAGCTTTTTCCGGCCGACGCAGAGTTGTCAAGTGGCACGAACGGCGGAGTCTGTATACTCTTGGCTCTAGCCTATTTATACTCTCTCCATCCAGATTATATTGTAATTCTTGACCCAGAAGTTCGGGGGGGAGAAGTCGTTGCTTGTGTAGTACCAGCCGCAGTCTCTTTTTGGATAGGAATGCTACGGGTGAGTGAGCAGATACACAGCCGTTGAGAAAGCTATCCTGGGACCGGACGGGAATATCAAGCGACTTGCATACTCTCGGAGTGTCCCTCGCGCTCTTGTGCATACCTGTGTGCAGTTGCTTAAAAAAGAGCTAGGGCTTACGGTGAAGGAACCGAGAAGACTCAAGGAAAAGCTCTAGTTTGACCATCTGGCATTCTTCGAGTAACTATGGCGGCTTGGAAGACGTAAACCTCTACGCATCAAGGACAATATACTGTCAGATTCGACGTGGAGATTGCATCAGGTCCGTATATCGCCATATCTATAAGAGTCTACGGTAACGAGTCATTTTGACTGGATGATTGCGTATGTTGTGTTCCGACGTGAAAGATTGTTCGGCTTCTTGTTAAACGTTGCTAGCTAACAAATGTTGTATAATACTTGGATATCATCTTCACATGTAATGTTATCAAAGATAGTAGCCATATTGATATCTGTATAGTTTAGTTTTATTTTCTTGTACTGCTTCCCCTATTATTATACATTAAAAGTAGCGTGACCTCTCCCGGTAGACCGTAAATGGCCCAGCCACGAGGGCCTTACACAATAGCTACACTACTCTTCTTCACAAGTAGCTTTGCGACGACATCGAAGCGAAGAAAAAAAAGGCATGGGTATCAAAGCCAGGTGGTAAAAGAAAACCCCTTAGCGAATGAGGGTATCATGTGCCATCGTGAAGCCGTTCCAGTAAAGTAAGACGCAACACCAGAAGCGCCAGAAGAACAACAAGAACAACCCAGCCGTCTGTTTCGTGAATAGACAAACAAGTGCCTGAGCGTGTCGCCGAGACCGTGTGAGTGCGTCGTTGAGGAGAGAAGACACAGGGAATGAGCGACTCTATTACTATTATCAAAGATAGGATGATTTTTGGTGTTGTGGTACGATCAGTCGATTCGAGAGTGTCGTTCGTATGCAACGAGACTCTCTGGAACCCTCGAAAAGAGATCAAGGGGGGAGGAAAGGATATTGAGCTGCGTTCTCTCCCAAGCTTGACGATCAACAACCCCTTTAGACAGCGGTCTCGCCGGCGACGGGGCCGCCAGCAGGCGCGCCGGCGACGGGGCCGCCAGCAGGGGCGGTGGCGGCAGGGGCCGCCTTCTCAGGGAAGGTGCCGGCCGGGGCGTTCACACGGCCGTACTGGGTGAAGGCGATGTTGAGGCGGCCGTAGTCCCAGCGGCGCGACAGGACGACGATGGCGAAGCCCATGAGGGGGATCATGAGGATATCGAGGATGCCAAAGTAGACGAAGCCCGAGGTGACCTTGATGTAGTTGCCGCCGTCGCTGACGCCCCAGGCGATGGGGTACAGCAGCCAGAGCAGGTTGAGCCAGCCGGCGAGCATCATGTGGTCGCTGGCGACGCCGACGCGCGTGGCGCCGCGGTGGCCCTCGAAGAGCGTGTTGAAGGCGAGCAGGAACCAGGCGCAGGTGCCGAAGACGAAGAAGCCCCACTTGTAGTTGGTCTGGACGAAGGCGCCGAGCAGGTAGGACACGACCCAGGCCCAGCCCAGGAAGACGTTGTAGACGATGGTGGCCCACGAGACGCCCGAGAGCAGGCCGAGGGCGATGGACATGGTCGGGAAGGCGACGACCCAGTTGACGTACTTGGCGTAGAAGATCTGGCGCGTGGCGCCGCGGCTGACCTCGTTGGCGGCCCGGACGACGGCCCAGCCCAGGTCGGAGGCCTGGGCGAAGTAGGCGATGGAGCCGACGAGCAGGGCGATGGTGAAGAGGTAGTGGAAGATCTTCTCGCCGGCCCGCGCGACGTAGGTCAGCGCGACGAAGACGAGGAACGAGAGACAGTAGACGGCCGTCACGGCCCACAGCCAGTCGGAGCCGTGGGTGGCGAGGCGCTGGTCACCCGCGGGCGGGTTGATGCGGAGGGCATCGTTTCCACGGGAGAGCAGAACGGCCATATTCAATACTGGCGCCGTGGTTGAGAGCTTGTATTGGTAGGAGTAAAGAAGGGATTAGATTTGGTCTTCACACAAAAGAGTCAGACTCGTTTGTATCTGACGAGAGGCAAGTAAGTGGCTGGTGGATGATATCTGGGGATCACTCCCTGATAATGATGTGTATTATTTCTGATATGTGGTCAACGACCAACAGGTATTGAAGTGAGAACACTGTGCAAAAGTGCGTAATATCTCAGCGATGATGATATTGTGAAGTGAGTCAGTCGTGGCTGTGTAAGGGGAGGACGGACCGTCCTCTTATACAGGGCTCCCGGACATCACCACGGCCAGCTAAACCGGTTGGGACCTGCCTGGCTCCTCTTCCATTTAGGCCTGTCACATCATCAGCATCATGCCGGTGATTGGAAGCTAAGGTAATATGGGGCCGCAGCAGCTGAGAAGCTTCTCGCAAATCCGAACCCTCCGAGGAGAATGCGGGCGCGAGTAAGAAGCACGAGCGTCCGTGATCGCCAATGACGCGAGAGGCCGAAGCGAAAGCAACAGCGCAGAGGAGGTCTGGAGGTCTGGAGGTCTCGCGGCACCAGAGAGAGAAATCGAGACCCCCCTGGTCAGGCCGTGAAGTGTGGTTGGTTCTAGAAAGGGCAGATCCCGAGAGAAGTGCGGTGGAGCTGGTGCCGTCCCGGAGAGTGGGGCCTGGAACCCTCCGGAGTCATGAGACCCCAAACGCCATCATTATTAAGAACCACCACCCCGGCCCCATAATTGCCTTATATTTTTTTTTCTTTGCCAAATGTCGTGATGTCTCCGGTTTCGACCGGGAGCAAACACCCTGCAAGAGCTCCGCGCTTCAGTGGCACGACAGGGGGGGTCTCACTCAAAAGTCCTGCATCTCCATCCCCGCCGGCCTTGTTGCAGCACATGCAGCTGTGCGAAGCGAATGGAGGCATGATGGGCACCACGGTGAGTTTCGACTGGCCAGCAGGAACGAAAAGCTGCATGAATCGTGCCCAGCTTCTCATCGTCGATGTAAGACGGGCGCCCGAAGATACCGGACAAAGACAAACAGAAACGAACAGGCTTGGGCACTTGCGGGATAGGACGTCTTGGTTGGCCGGATGACCATCTTGGCCTGCCTGGCCCAGGCATTCCTGCAGCAAAAAGTCGGAGAGCCTCACAGAGAGATCGGCGGGGCACTGTAGGGTGCCGGACAAGTATCATGCTTACTATCATGCTGATTAATTAGAGTTGGCGCTCGTGCGAAAGTTACCGCCGGGTTAGCTGTTCATCAGGCGGGATGCTTTAGCTTCTGCAAGCCGAATCATCAGCTTGAGGTCATATCAGATGGAGAAAAAGTGGCGCTGTCAAGCAAATGAAACAACCATATGCTTTTCTCGACGTTGACCGCACAAGCACGTCACGCTGCAGTATGTCTGCACAGAGCTCACAGCAGTTGGCAAATCCATGCAACAGCCGGGACAATCAGACTGAATCGCGTCCTCGCTCGAAGATGCCCTTCTCATCGACCCTCCTTCCCCCGGACTGGGGACTGGGAAGAGCCCTATAATCTGATGGAACCGTACGATGTGGAACCATGTGTGATCGTCCATGTTTAACCTTTAAATCCGTCGTTAATTTACTGTCTAATCGCACGCACGTAGTTGTGTAAGTGCGGACAATCCGTCAAGCGCATCTTCTCAGCCTCAGTCCTCCTCGGTCCTTGGCTAGAATGAGTCACGTAGCTTCAGAAGCTTTCTTATGCTCTCTCTCGCGTATTCGACTATGCCGGTGTGATGCGACCACTTCAATCATGATGATCACTCTTCCTCTCCCGGCCGCTAACCGGCCGCCGGTTGTGGAGGTGTGGACCCTGGGCTATCCGACCACACCTCAACTGCCGGGGAGCTAGCCCTGCAGAGCACTCCATGCGGCATCCCGACCTATCATCAACCACGTTGTTCTCTCAGAGGCGAAGAGCAGAGGAGGAGAGAGAGTGATGGAAATTTGACTTCATGCCCGCAGAAGTGCGACATCATGTTGCATTGGACTAGATATCTGCTCTTTGCTCTTATTACCCTCAGCAAAGACGGACCGGGATACTTCCGCAACATCCGGAAGCAAACGCGCGCGCCCTTCGCACTAACATACTGAAGGACTCATCCTATCAGGGAAGAAATTCTTACGTCAGGAAACCAAATAGAGTATCGCGGGGCCAGCAACAAAAGAGCTCCGGTGCCGGTAGGCTCCTCCCAATCCTCGTCAGGCTCCCCCGTCCATCATAAATCAAGTGCGTAGATGTTCAAGTTTTAGGATCTTGGTGGAGCGATGGAGTCTTTTTGCTGGTCATGCCACCCTCCCCAATCTTGCTAGTACCTGCTCAACCAAACCTCTTTTGGGTTCAGGGCAGAGCCAAATGTCGCCGTTGGCAGGTTTTGTCAGCCCTGCATGTGATACCTGCAGTCCCCTACCTCCTCAGTCACAACGGAGCTCGGGTCGGAAGAAACGAATGATCGTCGCATGGATCGCACGTTTGCCTGAGACCATCTCCGCGGCTTCCGGGGGGGAAAGCCTCATATCACAGTGAAGAGCTCGGACTTCGTGAGGGGATCCGTCCTTTTGTGAGAGGCACTTTTTGCAATGCATGCATGCAGCTATGTCTTTGGATGGAACGGCACAGGCTGCAGCAGACTCAGATCAGGCCCTATAATGGCCTAGCCTATACCGATCATAAAGATGAAAGAGAGGCAAAGCGCGCGGTCTCGCTTTCCATTCGCTAGTCAAATCCCAATAAGTCGCACTGCCGTAGTGCCCCTCGAGGAAGTACTCCTCGGCGACTGAAACTATGCGATGCGTTGTGTGTGAATGTACATGTTGCGTTGTAGTGCGACAGGGACTCTATACCAACCCACTCCCCCGCCCTCTGCTCTTAGTACTCATTATTCGACTGCGAGATCTGCCACTTGGCCGACTTGGCCCGCTCCCTGACGTCGAGCTCGGCGTCGTCGGCTGCCAGCTTCTCGATCTTGCTCAGCATGCCGAGCCGCTTGAGCTCGTGCGCCCGCTGCGACGAGCTCTGCGTGTCCGTCGTGCCGTCCCGCCACGTGAGGTTGGCCATGAGGTGGCACAGCGCCAGCCGCACGTTCTTGTCCTTGTTGGTGAAGTGGTTGCTCAGCAGCTTGAGCAGGTCCGTCTGCGCGATCACGAGCTGCCGGTGCCGCGGCACGCTCGCCGCGATGTGCACCAGCACGTACATGACCGCCTCGACGATCTTGGGCTGCGGGTACAGCACGCGCGAGTTCTGGATCCCCGCCGCCGTCCGCCGCCCGAACGGGTGCAGCACCTTGACCCGCAGCTTGCTGGCCAGGATCCCAAACAGCCGGTCCTGGCCCAGCTCGCTGAACAGGTAGTCGATCATCTCGGTCGTCTCCTGCTGCGCGTCCATGTTGCTGGACCCAGCCGGCCCAAGGAGGTTCCGGATAAAGTCGAGTCCCTGCTCTTGGATGGCGAGGTCATCGCTCCTTGCGCGCCGGACCGGGTTGAGCTCGGCTTCGCGCAGGGCCGCCAGCCTGCTCTCTGCTTGCCGTACCCGTAGAGTCTTGGTTCTCTCGTGACTTGTCTTAGGGAAGCTGGCCCTATGTAGAGACGAAGAGTCCCATGATCTGGCTTCCTCCTCTTGGTCCATCTCGACGTCCTCGTCCATGCCGTCTCCCCTGGGTGCTGGTGTCTGCCTTTCGCTCTTCATTCGCGCGTAGAGGGCCTCATCCTCGGTGTCATCGCAAATCAGACGCACGAGCCAGCCAGGCTCGAGCTCATCCACACAAGCCTTCTTCGTTTCGGCACCCACCCCATCGACAAAGTGTTTCAGAGCCCAGAGCGCATTCAGCCTGAGCGGCGCATGTTGTGAGTGGGCGTGCTCGCAAAGCACCTTCATGATCCCGAGCTCAACCAGTCGCTGTAGACCGTTAGTCGTATGCGTGAACACTAGGTTGTCTGGTTACTCACCTCCTTCATGGGGCTAACATCTAGGACTAGATTGCAAATGGCCCCGGTGGCTGCGACTTGGACCTCCAATTCGGGATGTCGAAGTAGGTTGAAGATAGGCTGGGCAACCCCGGCATCGACCAAAGCGGTCCGGAGAATGCTGACCGAGCGCGACAACATGCGAATTGTATGGCATGCGGCAATGAGAACGCTGATGGGGTTATTGCCATAGAGAGCCTCAGCTTGCGCTGCTGTAAGCTCGCTCCCATCTTTTGAAGATTTCGCCCGATCCTTTGACTTTGAAGGTTTCGTAGGATGTTCAGTCAGAGATTCGACGATGTAAGGCATGACGTCTTCTTCAACGAAGGCTTTGCGATACTCTTCCTTGAAGGAAACAATCGCTGCGACCGCCTTGAGGGCACTCTCCCTCAGCTTAGCCCGGTAAGCGTGCAACGCCAGCTGGCCGGGAGGGCCCAAGACACGATGTCCGGGTCCGCCCTCGGCGGCCATGGCGCTGTCATCTTGGGGACATGGGCTCCAGGTCTTGGGCTGTGACCTTGTGTTCAGAGGCTCGTAAGAATCTTTCAGTAACTTGCCAATCAC
This sequence comes from Thyridium curvatum, assembly GCF_004353045.1. NCBI lineage: Eukaryota > Fungi > Ascomycota > Sordariomycetes > Thyridiales > Thyridiaceae > Thyridium > Thyridium curvatum. The sequence goes on along the minus strand of NW_022156806.1, from coordinate 109,099 downwards.
CTTGACAGCATCGCATTCAAAAGCGGCCTTTTGCACTAGTTCGCTGTCGGTCACAAGACGAGCTAGAACCGTCAGAGTAAGCTGTGTCCTGTCCCAATCTTCAGCAGCTTCAGAGTCGATCCACGTCGACCCATTTTGAGGTATTTCAGGACCAAGTATATAGAGAGTGTGAAGCAGGAGAGGTACTATGAGCATCGCCAGCGCTGGTTCACGGGATCGGCTTGCGAAGCCCGCTTTGTAGAGCGAGGACAATATCGAGGCTGCCATAAACCTCTCCAACTCCTCTGACTCCCTGACCAGGGTGAAGAGCCACGGGATCAGGGGGCTCTCTGGCTCTTCCAAACTCCGATCGCCAATCTGGTTCAGGATGTCGAGAAAAGAAGTGCCCCATTTGCTCGTTTCAACGTCCAGCCGACCGGAAGGGTTCTGTTGATAGCCGCTTAGATTCTCTCCAGAATGCGATGTGCCAAGGGGCGGGAAAGACGAGATTTGAGAGGCAGAAAATCGAGTATGGTGACCAGGAACAGCAGGCAGTAGAAAATCCATGGCTCCAAAGTTCTGCCACTGGTAAGTGCTGAGACCCTGGGCATAAAGCGAGTTCCAGATAGCTGGAACGTCTTGACTTGGCGTGTCCAATTTTATGTGTGGCAGTGTGGAGAGAATTGCAGGGGAGTGGATGAGCATGCAGGCTCGCAGACGGGAATCGGCAATGACGGCTGATATTGCGTCCATGATAGTGAGGAGACTTGTTCCCGGAGATGCCGCGTTAGGTATGCCTCCGGACAAGCCTTCATTCTGGGCAGCAACATCTGCACCTGGGATGACATGCCCCTTGGCGACGATGAAGCCCGCCAGCTGAGTCGCGAGGGCGTCTAGCACTCCGGTATCTGCAAGAGCAACCTGGTGCTGCTCATCCTTGCAGAGCCTTGCAATGAGCGACGCAGCAGCATTTACCAGAGAAGCCTGAACCAAAGAATCATCGGAAGACGAGAGAATGGCTCGCAGCGCTTCCAAATTTCGTGGAGTGAAGATCCCGGTCGCCAGGCTCGTCGTATCGTATGGCGAAAGCGGTGCTGCAAGCAACGAAGCTTCTGAAAGATTCAGTAATGCTCGCAAAGCCGCTAGGACAAGCTTCGGGTGGGTTTCCGTCGGGTCGACACTCGACAGAATTACAGACAATGCATCGACCGCGTGCAAGGGGAAGAGGAAAGGAGGGCCGCCTAACGGTTGGATAGTAGTCAGCAGATGATTGCAATGCGATATTTCAGATGGGCTTACCGCTAGCAAAGGCGGCAAGAAGCTCGAGCGCGTGAAGACGCAGTTGTTCCTCCTCGCCGAGTGCTCGCTGAGCCTCGCCACGACTCAATTTGCCATTGAGCTGCGTCTGGGGACGATCCGCATCCAGAACCCTGACCAGAGGTTCCAAGACACCAAGCTCAACCCACTGCTCCTTCTTTTGTATATGGCCTATAACGTCGTTTTTGAGAGCCTTGAGAGCAGCTATTTGTTCGGCACATGACCTTGCGCTGGTCAACTGCGCTAGGATCGGAGGAGGATCGGCGAGAGCCATCGGATCGTGCGTCCGCTGCCAGACGGTGGTCTAGAAGATAGGTTCAGTCGCAAGAAACAGGACCGGCATCGATGCCAGCTGTACGGTATCTGACAGAGAGATGCGGAGTGTATGGATGTATGATGGGCTTGGTCAAAGCGATTGCTTCGCGGCTCAAAGAGCGAGTGGTGGTATCGGTCACCCTTGCCTCTAAGCGTGGCAATCTGCTCAGATGCGACCACTGATCGCGGAGCTGGATTAACAATTAATAGATCATACAAGTCGTCGCTATGTTCTGAAAAGGAAGTGTTCACAGGATGGACACGGCGACGTTGATGCGACCGGGCGTTGATACAGGGCCAATATGAAGTCGTGAACAATAGCAGGCGATGGCGTCAAGGCTGAACTTCTGCCAATCAATGCCGGGCGATCTTCTCCACTGTAAAATAGAAGGGCGGCGGCCAGGTAAGCCAGGGCCCTTCCAGCGCTGGCCAGTCATTGGCACAGCGGAGTCACGGACCATGCAGCTGGTACCATTAGCACCAATGGAGCATTTTCAGACGCTGGGAGCTCGTTGCACTGCGGTACCCGTGATCATAAAGGTCAAACACCCGATGACCTGAGCATAGGTAGGTACTGCCCTACTTTCCCTACTTACAGTAAGGTGCCTGGTTGGAGTTCTCAGCCTCGTGGGCCATGCCTTGGCGCCTTTTCTCCTCATGCTATTAGGTATTTAATTTGATGCAGAGTACATCTAGCTGCTTTCTCGCTTGATGAAAGGCAAGCTCCGATCACCCCTGTTCGTTGTCTGAGATCTCCAAATTGTTTAGTAAGTCACCCAGTCGTGCCAGTCTGTATTAGAGCCACTATGTATTGCCCCCGTGTCGGCAGGAGGCTGCTCTTATCGTCTTTGAATCTTGAGCCTTGAACCTTGGAGATATATGATCTTCACCCCTTCTCGAGCCAATGAGAAGCCTCGCCCGGCGCAGGTGTTCTCCTGTCTGCTACGGGGGCACTGAAACACTTTCGCTGACTTGTTGCACATGTCAACAGAAAGCATGGACTGCTGGACCGGAGTGTTCAGTCCTTACCTTACATGCCAGTGCACATACAGCAAGTGAGGATGCAGGCGACTGACTCGGTGTGCGCCAGCATTGGGAGATTACCGGCTAGAGGGCCGCCGCACCACACATCGCGCCCCAATGCACTGTTTTCAGATTGAAATCCTCAAGAAAGGAGTTGAGGTATCGCGCTGCCTAAATATTCGTCGATACAGCCTTCCAGCGTGGGTACTGAGGCCCGGGGGGCGGGGTACATTGTACAATATTACGTTTTCTTTTCCCCGAAAGCTGAGCTAATGAGGCGCCTCCCCCGGCCTCGCGCCGCATCCCACAAATCAGAATGCCATTCTCACCACGACGGGGAACGCAATAGTGGGTGGGCACAATCTGCGGGCACAATCTGCGCAAACTTCTCGAAAGTACGCAATCCCGCCTGCGCAGCCCGGCCTTTCAGCACCCACACCAAAGCTCTTTCTAGCAATGACGAGCGATTGAGCAAAGGGCTTTGTCCTCTTCGTTCCTCTTGTGACCTGGACCTAACCATCGAGCCTGCTCTGCAGTGATATTCGGGTGTCAATCTTTTCTCTACCCACGAGGCTTGGCCCTAGGTCCCGGCGACGATCGTTCCTCCGTCGTCGCCCATCTCCGCCCGCTTTCCACTGCTGTCGCGACTCGGTGGCAGCAGCACGGTCACTCCTGCCCGCTGCCCTGCGCTGCGACCTGCGATGGCCATGATGCTGTAAAGACCATGTTGACCCGGTCTCCAACAGTCCCCTCACGATCTGCCAACTCGTCGCCCAACTTTCATGGCTTTCACTATGCGCCCAACCTCTCTCCTCACCAATCTCCCCGCGCATCGATTGGCAGCTTGCGGCGACGGTCTCAACCGTCGCCCGCGATGTCTTCAGACACGCCGTCTCAGGCGCGGCCAAGGCAGCAACAAATTTCTCCTTCCATGAGGCCCATGGCATCCGCAGATAACGGCTCGTCGGCGCAGTCAGCAGGGGCGACGGCAGCGCCTGCACCAACCGATCCGCCGCCAACACCTCCCGGGCCTACACCGATGGACACGACAGGCGGTCCGACAAATGAGACCGCTGCAGTCCCAGCTACGGTTGCAAATGCGGCTGCCGAGGGGAGCGCGCACCAGCAACAACCTGCGTCACAGAGAGCCGACACGATCAAGAGGAGGAACTCGCCATCCACTGCTCCTATGGCACAGAACCCGGCGACCGGTTCTAAGAGGGCCAGGCCAGCGGCACCAGCACCCAAAGTCCTGCCACAAAGATACGAGCTCTGCTCCGTGGAGGATATAGTGATTCTGATCGCTCATATGCTGGGCGAACTGATCGAAACCAATGATCCTCTGGCCCTTCAGTCCGGCAACTTGACCAGGTTTCATTCACGGTATGAGACTATCCTCCTGAATGAGTTCACGGCCATGCATAAGCTGACAGATCTTGCAGGACTGCACCGGGCATCTCAGTACTGGACTATCTGAACCGTCTAGCAAGGCATGCCACTTTATCCCCGCCGCTGCTCCTTGCAATGGTGTATTATATCGACCGGCTATGCGCTCTATACCCGGACTTCACAATCAACACACTCACTGTCCACCGCTTCCTTATCACGGCGGCCACGGTCGCAGCCAAGGGCCTGTCGGACTCCTTCTGGAACAACTCCACCTACGCCAGGGTTGGAGGAGTCAAATTGGCTGAACTGAGGCTGTTAGAGCTTGAGTTTCTCTACAGGGTGGATTGGAAGATAGTTCCAAATCCAGAGGTTCTAGTGGCTTATTATCGCGGACTGGTGGAGCGCGCTCCAGGATATGTGCTGGAAGGCGAGGAAGGCCAAGACGACGAGGAGCTAGAGGATGGTGACGAAGAGGACTCGGACGACATCGGGGATGACGACGACCTAATCACAGATGAACCACAAACATCAGCATCTGGATCAACATCGAACATCGCACAAACGACTTAGCCATGTGGTACGAGCAGGTTTGAGCTTGCAATTAGAGGCTCGGACGATTCAAGAGCAATCGATCCGACGGGTTGTCAGAACGCAGCGGAATACATAGAGGAGCGTCATGACATTTAGACAGGGGGTTATGGACAGTGGTGGGCAGGCTGGTGTTCCGGGCATGGGAACTTTGGGGTTTGATTCCATTCATGGCTTTTTGGCTCAGTGCCATCATATCATTCAAGCGTTTTGGTAGCATTTGCATTTCGAATAACAATTTTGAAAACGATTTCTCTTCCCCTTAAGAATGGCCTTGTACTATTTGCTCATCTTTCATGAGATGGTCACGGACCAGAAAGTTGAATAAGTGCGTGCAGTCAATTTGAGGCTGTTTCGCAGGAGGCTTGAAGTAATAAAACCGGGTCCATCCTTTTAGGTGCCCCCTTCAACGTCAAAGCTTCCCAAACCTACAAGACCCAGCTGCCCACAACCTGACTTGACCACTCCCAACAACGCCACCTCGGTCCGTCAATCTCTCTTCTCGATCGACAAACCTTGTCAGGGTACCAGCTCGGTCGTCGAAATGAGGCAGTTCATCCTGCTCCTCGCCCTCCTCGGCGCCGCGCTCGTCAGCGCAGACGTCCGCACCGCATCCATCTACATCCAGCCCATCGGCAGCGGCGCCGCGGCCAAAAAGCCGGCCCTGCTCGCCGAGGTCAGGTACGACGCGCTCGACCCCTCCTCCGCCGAGGTCTCGGCCTACGAGGCGCCCTACCTGCCCGACGACGGCGACGGCCTCGTGCGCGTGGGCGTCTGGGACGCCAAGACGAGGCGCTGGGCGGGCTCGACGTCGGTCGCCGCGGCGCGCAACTTCGCCAAGGGGTACAGCCCGCACCTGACGCTGTCGGTCGACGCGCGGGGCAGCTACCTCGGCGCGGCGTGCCGGGGCGTGCGCATCGACGCCGGCGCCACGAGGGACTTTGGCCCGCAGGCGCGGGTCGTGGTCGCGGCGCAGGGCAAGCAGCCCGACCTGAACAAGCCCGTGGTGCTGAGCCCCGAGGGCAGGAAGGTGCAGCCGGAGCAGGAGAAGACGTTTTTGCAAAAGTATGTTGTTGCTGCTGTTGTCTCTGGGAGTTGTGCCGTCGTGGATGTGATGATGCTAACTGCTGCTTCGCAGGTACTGGTGGTTGATCGGCGTTGGTGTCCTGCTGTTGGCTACTGGCGGGGGAGGAGACAAATGAGAGGGAGCTTAGAGGTATCTTGTTGTACGATGCAAAAAGAGAAATGTTGGCAAGCTTGCTGGCTCCTATCTATGCCTGGGCTTGTCATGGGTTTCCATCTCCAGGAACGTGGAATTGGCGTGCCATATGTGAACAGGATTGATGGGAATCTCGCAATATCGGGTTGCGCCTCTATCTCTCTACCCGCTGTCGTAGTGATGGCTCTGACTATACACTACCTACAGGTGTATTGCATGCCCAAGTGACCAGGCTACTTGCCGATGCTCCTCGCCCATTCTTTCCACGACGACGCTGTAATCGAGAGCGACCTCTTATAGTTTGAACGCCACCAGGACCATGCATGCTCAGTTTCCAGTATAATATGGCCTAGCAACAACGGCGTCAAATGGCAGCAAGCTTTAGGAGTATGCTTTGGCTGCTATCCTCAAAGTCTTGAAAAGATCACATGCCAGGCCTGGGAGTTCTCGATGTACAGTATTAATAATTACAAAGTAAGCTATTGTGCACTGTGTCCATCACGCACGGGACAATAGGACAATGCGACAAGAAGCAAGCACGGGAGGCCCAAATTCGGCCTAGCGCCTCACTGTTTCCCTGAGGATGATGATTGGCCCCACAAACACAAGCTCCCAGAGGCGCGAAGCAAAGCTGCAGCGGCAAGACCAGGCCAAAAGTCCGTCCACTCGAACCAACGATCTCTCAGTCTTCTCTCACTTCTTCCACCACATCTCCTTCCCACTTATTCCAGACGACCCCGTGCCAATCGCAGACTGCCTCGTCTACACACTCAATCAACTCACCTCTTACACATCCTCCCTTATCACCAACAATGGCTGACCACCAGAACGGAGACTCCACCATGGCGCAGGACCCCACCAACGCCCAGGGCGGCGAGTTCGCCGAGTCCAAGGGCAAGGGCAAGGCTGTCGCCAGCGAGCAGGACCTGAAGGGCGATACTGCCATGGATGAGGACGACGACGACGATGAGGATGAGGACGCCGCCGAGGTAGGTCACGCATTGCTCCTCACCGCGCTCAGGCGCATGCTTCCTCTTGTCGAGTACTGACCACTCTTCTTTCACAGAACGACGACGACGATGGTAATGCGCTCTCTCTCGGAGCAGATACTCTACCTAGGCGCGATCATGACTTGAGTACTGACTTTTTCCCCAGATGACGCCGAGGACGACGACGACATGCAGGAGATCGACCTCGACAACGTCGTCGGTCGCCGCACCCGTGGCAAGGTCATCGACTTCGCCAAGGCCGCCGAGGAGAACCCTGCGCCCGAGGATGAGGATGACGAGGACGAGGATGATGACTTCGAGGACCCTGACAACAGCAAGATGGATGAGGACTAGAAGGCATTTCCCTGAGGCGCTTTGTCCATTGCGAATGCTGGCATTCATTGCATTATGTATGGAGGCGTTTAGTCGGCTCTGTGAACCCACATACCAGAAAGGGGACCTGGGGATATCATCTTGCGGTCAAGCATTGGGATCATTGGATGCCATGTCCTCTCTTATCCTTTCAGGCTATGAGAGCATCGTCCACGAGTAAAAGTTTTTGTTTTGCCTGCCATTACTGCTAGGGCCTAGACATGATCGGTTCGCCGCCATGGGAGGGTTTCGTGATATTGCGGTTGGGCTTAGAGGAACATACATACGAGAAATGAAAACATGCATCCGAAAAAACAGAGTTTGAACTGCTGACATGCTTGATAATCCGACCAGGAGGACACTGGCAGCTTTCCATGACCTTTGCCTGCATGTTGAAGTTGTTCAGAGACGATGCTGATCAGCATACAAACGGGCAACACTGCTTGACTGCGGACCCATCATCCCTAGACTTGCTGGATCTGTTTACATCCATGCCCCTTGAGCACGCTCCTCACCTAAAACCCACCATCGTCGCTTGTAAACAGCTGCGATTCCTGGAAACCAAGAAACCAGTGGAGTCGAGGCTTGGATTTTCAGCGGAGACGAGCCCCCTATTACCCGCCTGAAAAGCCGCCCGCGCGTCATCAGATCGGACCAACCAGAGGCGCTGGACACCTTTTTACAGTGGAGGGAACAGGCATTAAGGCAGATTAGCACTGCGCGAGACGAACAACTAGAGGGAAAAAATAGGGACACCTTTGAGTTATCAGCGACCTTTACACCTTTGGAAAAAGAAGGGGGTTCCGCGAACTGACGAGAATGGCCCTTTGATAGGTACAGGTCTACATTTGTCGTCACGTCTCTTTTCTTCTCTCTTCTCCCCTCCCCTACCCTTTTCGACAAGATCGTTCACACACGCCATGGCATCGAGGTGAGTGAGACCTTTCCCATCCCCATCATACGACCCTTTCTGGAGCAGGGGCTTTTGGGGCGCGCCGAAGCACACGAGTGACGACATCTTTGGGTCTGGGTGTTGGATGGACGAAAAGCAACACCCGACAGCCCGCCGCCCGCCAGCACTCTTCGCGCCTCGGCCTCCCACGCTCCTGAAAATACAATCTGTCGCATCGCATCGCAATCGCGGGGGGTACACAAGAGCAGACATTTCTCTCTAACACACAAGCGGACGGACGCAGATATCCAAACTCACACCTGCACCAGCGCGACTCGCGCAGCGCCCTCTTCGACGGCTACACCGGCGGCGGCAGCGACGCCTCGCGGCGGTCGACGGCGAGCCCCCTCGGCGGGTACGGCTACGGCCTTCCCTCGAACTCCGGGTCGTCGTCGCAGGGCCACCTGGGCGTGCAGCAGAACGGGGGATACAGGCCGGCGACGCCGAACAGGAAGTAAGCCAAGTCCTCCCTTCTTGGAGACGGTGGTGGGGGGGAAGGGGAAGGAATGGAAGAGAAGGGGCGGGGGAGGGGGGCGGTCAAGAGGGAACTGGAGGTGCTGACGATGCGGCGCGCCGCGCGACGTGGTATAGGGGCCAGTACAGCGATGCGGTGCTCAACGAGCTCGAGAGCCAGAACGACCAGCACGTGGAGGGCATCCTGGGCAAGGTGCGGGTGCTCAAGGACGTGAGTCTTTTTGTCTTTTTTTTTTTGACCTCCCAGCGGACGGGGGACCTGTGTTTTTCGGCGCATTGTCGCGATATGCCCGTTCGGGAGATGCCTATACAAGAGAAGAAGAAGACTGACGAGAAGACATGAAAAAAAACCAGATGACGGTGGCCATCGGCGACGAGATCAGGGAGTCTTCGGCGCTGGCGGAGAAGATGAACGACCAGTTCGACAAGACGCGCCTGCGCCTGCGCGGCACCATGAACCGCATGCTCGTCATGGCCGAGCGCACCGGCGTCAGCTGGAAGGTCTGGCTCGGCTTCTTCGCCGCCGTCTGCCTGCTCTTCACGTACGTGTGGCTCTTTTAAGCCCCCGGAAGTATGGATCAAACGAGAAGAGATGTGCTTGCTTTTCATGTGTCACTTTGCTCAACGGGGCAAAGATGGATGGATGGATGGATGGATGGATGGGGGTGCCGAGGGCGGAGGAGGATTAACCGTCCAGCACGAAACACACACAGTACGCCGACAACGAACCACGAATTCATCATAACCTATCCTTTGGTTTTTTTTACTACAACGAGAGATTCACTGCGAAGAGCATGGCAACACCGGTGTTCAAGGCGCGTCTTCTGATTTCGGTCTACGAACTCTTGTATTTTACTCTGCGGGCAACGAGATAAGAGCGCGGAGACGGAAGAGGCCGGGGGAAACAAAGAAGGGATCATATATCAGGGCTCCGAGGTTGGAAAAAAAGGGGCAGGCCGATCGACACAAAGTCCCGAGACATTATCATGTTGTAATAATTCACGCAACGAGCACCGATTCGTTTTTTTTTTCTGTTTGAGAAAACACCCACCACCCGTGGGTTAATAGCATTGTAATACATGACTCTGTGTGGGTATAATTAGCCCAGGCTGTGAAGCAGCCAGACTATCTAATAGTGAGTGATCTATTCGTGAATGACGGCGGCATTTAGTATCGTAGCAGGTAGAGAAAGGAGCTCTTAGCTCTTAGCTCGGGTGTGTGGGCTGGGTAGAGGCGGGACGACCGGTTTGAGACTCGCGGCTCACTTGAAAGTGAATCAAGCCAACAGGTGTAGGGTTTTTTTTGGCGACATTGAACGCTTCTTCCAACACGATCCGTGACGGAACATCACCCTCCAGGCCCATCTAACCTCAACCCCGCCGCCGCATCTGAGGACTGCTCCCAATGACACTACTGCCGTCCCGGGACAGGAACCCGCTGATGTCGAGGCTGTTCCGATCGCTCCGCGTCAGGCTGCCCCGGAACCGCGCCGTGTTGCCGCGCTGCGGCGCCCTCGTCGCCGCCACCCAGCTCGACTCCTGGTGGCCGGCATTGCCGCCGTCCTCGCTGCTGCTCAGCTCGGCCTCGGTATCCGTGTGCTCGTAGCCGCCGAGACTGAGCCCGCCGCCCGAGGCCGCCGAGGGGATGTCGTCGTCGAGGTCGGCCTCCATGTCCATGTGGTCGTCGTCGTCGTCGCCGACGAGCCCGCCTAGCCCGCCGGCGCCCGTCTCGAGCCCGCGGCGCGGGTGCAGGCGCACGAGGTCGTCCTCCTCGAGCATCTGCGCCGCGTCCTCGTCGTCGAGGTCCCCCGCCTCGGCGCCGTACATCTCGGACGCGTCCTCGGCGGCCTGGCCGTGCTCGCCGCGCGCCATCATCTCGCGCACGCGGTCCTCGTTGGCGCGCGCGTGCCGCACCTCCCGCCTCTGGCCTGCACCGCCCGCGTCGCCGGCGTTGTTGCTGCGGTCGTCGTCGTCGTCCGCTGCCTCGGACGACGAGTCGGACCCTTCCTCGTCGCTGTCCACGCCGTCGTAGCCGAACCCGCCCGACAGGTCCGCGTCGGGGATCTCGTCGTCGAGGTCGCGCTCCTCGTCGCCCATGCCCATGGCCATCTCGTCGGCGTCCATGGGCTCGCCGTCCGGACCCAGCATCATCCCGCCGGGCGGCGGCGCTATGCCCTCCATGGTGGTGTTGCCGCCGGCCTCGGCCTCGGCCTCGGCGAGCTGCTGGGCGAGCTGCTCGCGGCGCATGGCCTCGGCGTGCTCCTCCTGCTCCCGGCGCTCCTCGCGCATCTGGTACAGCGTCTTGGCCACGCCGGGGGGCCGCAGCCACGCGGCGCCAAAGTTGGCGACGTTGAGCTTGCGGCGCGCCTGCTGGGCCTCGTCGTAGCGCAGGCGGGCCAGCGGCGTGCGCTCCAGGAGGGCCTGGTTCTGGCGGCGGGAGGAGGTGGCGGGTCCGCCTGCTGCGGCGGCGGCGGCATCCGCGCTGAGGAGCTCCGGGTTGGGCTGGGCGAGGGGGTAGCGGGAGGAGGTGTACCAAAGCGAATGAGACTGTTGAGAGAGATCTGGAAATTAGCCGGCTTCCTGGCTGAGAGAATAAGGTTGGGGATCTAGAAGGGAAAACGCACATCGCTCGGCGTCAAATCTGGGAGCATGGAGAACATCTTGGTTGGCGGGGTAGTGCTTGTCGGATTGGGTGTTTGCTCAGGAGGGTATAGTCTTCGGTCTGGTCATGATCCTGAGATCCAAGGCTGCCGGGCAGCTTTCGTCCTGAAATTCAGGCGTCACGCGTCTTGCTGGCCACAACTGCACCGGGTGTGCAGCAATTGTCACAGAATGTTGGAAAAGCAACGCGTTCACATAATGCCAAGGCGGTCACGATGTTGACAAAAGTGTACATTGGTACCTAAGAGAATGGAGAGGTGCGCTTCGATCCCCCACTTAAGCGCAAGCGCGCGTGTCTGCGAGAATAGACCTGGTCTGTGCGTGGGTCCTGAACCAGGGCCCGGCCGGAGAATTCCATGCTGAAATATAGACAGGCCACAAAACACCAAGAAGTGGAAAATGAAATAATAATTCTTTTGACGGGTTGAAATGGCAGGCCTTGAGGAGGGGGGCGGTGTTCTGATGTTTAGCAACGCAGAATGGATCACCAGTCGCCGTACTAACCTGGGCTACTCCGGCAAATCGGCCAGCACTTCCTCGTTCCCTTCAATGGGCCGGGCCCTGTATGCCTTTTGTCATCCCTCTTCTGTTGACTTGTGACTTGTGGTTCGATCTTCTGGATCCAATCCTGTACGGGCTGTCCTTACCCTGGCAAAAATGAAATACCCCATCCGACCGACCGACCGACCGCCGCTCGCTCGGTTCGGGTTTTGCGGTCTGGACTTAAGAAAGGGAGGAGCAAGAGTACACAAATGCAACTTCCGCCATTGGTTCCGACGCTGAATCCCCCCCAGCGGGTTTGACCAAGGTCCGTCGGGAACTTGTCTCTGACAACTCCAGGCTGCCGAGGGGCGCCACGATGCAAGAGGGCTTCTGGGTGGAGTGAGCGGCCCAGCGGTCCCCAGTCTGGTCTTGTCCCCCTTCCCCTAGTCGCTCTCCCGGGCGCGGAGACCCGGGGCAGGGGCACTGGCAATGAGAGTTTCTGTGAGGTAATAGCAAAGCATGGCTGCAACGTTAATTCAACAAGACCCTTGAAAAGTGACGTCCATGGGGCTGTCAGCCTCTCACAACCAAGTAACCGGGCTGTAAGTTGTGTCTCTTCATCCATTGGGTGGGAGCTGTGAGCAACTGCAGATCGCAGGGCAATGCTCGCTCTATTTGCGACGCTGTCCTGGCCTGGCGGTGTGACTGTGCGACTCCCTGACTTTTCCAGCTCGGCGCTAGACCAGGGGCAATTTCGGGTGTTTTCGGGAGGACAACCAAGAGAGCCCAGGATCCGTCCAGCGACACCAAACAGCACTACGGAGTTGGCACTGCTGCTGGTCGCATGCTTATTATGGAGTGGTCATAAAATTTACACACACACGCTTCTGTTTGCCTCCTGCATCTCCACCGACTACGCTGGATATTGGAAAGGTGCCTTCTGCAACCGCCGTGGAGGACGCTGGCCGCATCCTGAGCGTTGCAACATTGCCGGAAAAGCCGATTTCGGCAAAACAGGGCGCTGAACGGCAACAGAGACTCGCCAAGAGCCCGGGAAGTCGTGATGCTATGTATGTTTGAGTGCCTTGCGAAGTAGGCATGTAGATCGTATGTGGGATTTTCCTCGAGGAGCGTTGTACAACGGCGGTAAGATGAGACCTCTGCGGACGCAGGCCGTTTCAGCCAGTGCTCAGTGTCTTAACGTTGACCGTCTCTTCGCCTTTTGTAGGGAACACCACTGACCAGCAGCCTGAACCCCGCCTCTGTCCATATCGTCATCCCCCCAGAGCAGAATTTAGGACAGTTACAAGTGTGCATTGGTGGCAGGTCACGTCGTGTGGGATGCCATGCGGAGCAGGGGGCCTGCAACCTCGCTCCTGGCACACACCAGCCTGGCTTCGTACAGAGCGTTCGCAGCAGTCCAAGAGATCCCCATCTGCACACCAAGCCCAGTTCGGCTCCAGTCCACGCAGACCAAGGCGAGCCACCACTATGGCTGATAATGCGTGTGCGTGAGTAGGTACATATGTGCGCGAGCGGGGGATCTCATCTCTTCGGACGGGCGAGGTACTTGTACAGTGGGGGGTTGCGGTTGTTTCCAAGCTAAAATGGCGGCATCGCCCTCTTGTTGGCCTGAGATAAGAGATGACTGCGGACTGCGGCTAGAGCCGTGATTGGCTGCCTGTTTTTATTTTCTGATGTCGATTCTTTTACGGCAACAAAGTATTGGCCTTGGGTAAGGGTATCCCACCAGGGCCACCACAGATGCTGCCAAAGCACACGAGATGTCGGAATTTAGCGTCGCATTGTGCGGATGCATGTGTCGTCCTCCCTCCTGCCCCGTTCCGCAACAGGCGCATTGCATCCTGTAGCACGACATGGCACGTACAGATCGCACGGGGGGAGGTGGTATGTCCTCCTACCTAGTTGGTCCAGGTAATTCCTGCCCAGCCAGAAGTTCTTCAGCAGTGCAAAGTCCGGAGTGGGTTCTTGTACTTCCACGGAGTATGTTCCGTGGTTGGACTGAATCTGGGGCAGGGAGGTGTGGCCTCTGAGAGCCGCAAGGATAAAGACCATCTCACTGCTGGAGGAGCATAGGTAGGTACCTCTGAACCTACCACTGAGAGCGGGGGAATCCAAACGTGTCGAGCGAGGACCATTCACAGGATCGATCACCGATGGCTGTTGCTGGGAAATCTACAGAGGTAAGCGTCTCCCGCACCAGTAGCGCTGCGACTTAAAGCTTCCGGCTGGCCGTCGTGAATGACTCCGAGGTTGCGGAGGCAATGATATGCAGACGGATCCAGGCTAAGACTGTATTTGAATTAATTTGCAGCGCATGTAGGGCAAGTAGGTAGGTACCTCGAGGAGGGACCCAAGGGACCCCAAAGGCACCGTTCGCTCAGGACTGTGCTGCGTCGCGGCGCAATACGATAAGGGTCCCATCAGCTTTGCCCATTCCTCGGCTAGGGGATCTCCAGCACTCACACCAGGAACGTGCTTGGTGGGCGACATCGGCCGTTCTCCCATTGAAAAGACAGGGCTGTGATTGGGCAGGGAGCTCCAGAAGTGCGTCGAGCTTGACGTCCACCACTCCGTCTAGCCCCAAGGGCAGACCAGGGTCCCGTAGCCTTAGCCTGCAGATTGAGCTCCAGATCCCTGCCGCGCATGGGTGAACCTTGTCGCAATTGCGTCTGCATGTGGGGTACATCCATGAGTCGCTGGAAGAGCAGAACGTATTGGAGGGTGAGTTTTCGTTACTCAAGGCTATTTTGCACGCTGAAACGACCTGGTACGCTCGTAATTGTTTTTTTTACTCGACTGGCGGGGTACGCCAGAGCCTCAATTTGCCCGTGAACCACGCAGCTCACACCAAAGCGGATGAATGTGTGAGGCAATGCCACCGTCTCGTGCGATGATGATCTGAGAGGGGGTGGTGGCACACTTGCGGGGTGAGTTTCCCCAGCAGTCGTGGACCAAAGACAAATCTGGAGGGCGAACAGCGAGAAACGAAAAAAAAAATAAGTTGTCGTAGGGCAACTCCCTATCCAATTGACATGTGATGCTAGTGTGTGCTGAATTTGGGGTACAGCCATGGTGGTGGGAAGGCTGGTTAGCTCAAGACGTAAAAGGGAAAAAAATATAATGAAATAAAAGCCCTTCGTCATAGAGCATATTTCCCAAGCGACGCAGATGGATGGCCCTCGTCGACATCGGCGTTTCAAGCCAAGCTGGTTAGTAGCACGCAGCATGGTGGGCTGTTCTTTGGAGGAAATGTAGCCTGACCTGAGGGCCGGTATGGCGAGATGTTTGAGCGACCTGGCTGGTCCCCCTGCTCGACTCTTTTCTCGCCCGCCACTTCTCGTTGCCTGGTAAAAGTGCTCTGTAGACACGGGAGAGTGCCAAGGAAGGGGACGAATTAGCCGTGAGATTATCAACGGCGATCAAAGAGTTGTCATTGATTTTCGTACTGCGACTTTGCTCATCGCCCGAAAATGGATGGACGCCAGATTATCTCTTGGCTGACATTGCACTGCGCCCGGTTCGTTTCTGGCCAAACACCGCTCCGGGGCCCCTGCTTTCCTGGTGGGCTTTCAGGCCATGCCAGAGCGAAACCTTGGAACTTTCAGGGCTCCCCACCACCCCCCACTTTGCTGTTAGCTCCGTCTCTTAGCTGCCACATGCTGGTCCCTAGCAGCCCTAGTTACCGTCGTCTATCTCTCTCTCCGTCACTTTTTTTTTCTTTCTCCCTCTGGCGCCTGTCGTTAGCGGCAAAGCAGTCGTGCCATCCAGCAGGGCCCCGCCAAGCCATCTGCTTCCCTCTCCTCCGAGGTCGTCCCTCTCCAATGCCATCCAGGGTACATTCTCCAGTCCCAAAACCTTGCGGGTTAACTCTTGTGTGGTGCTGAATCGACCTTGATCCTCCTCCTCCTCCTCCTCCTCCTCCTCCTCCCGCTGCCAATCCATGCCCCCCGTAGCCTTGGCCGCTGGTTTGCACAGTGAAATCCATCATAAATACCTACATCGCCACACCCTCCTTCCTCTCCCCCCTCCTTTCCTCTCTTCCTCCCTCTTGCACAATCTCTGCTTCGCTCTCACGATTCATAGCTTAGCAGGCCCCCTCGGACCCTGGTGCTTTTTGAACAATACATTGCCTATATCCTTCTGTGAAGACTGCGGATAGACTCTACTGGTAAGTTGTATGCCCGCCGTGTCCTCGCCCTCCCCACCACCGCCCGGTCCAAACATGATGTATCAAGACTCCGACGGGACGCCTGGAATCTCCGGAAGAGATTCCGGAGGAGACGATCACGATCAACTCGAGCCATGAGGGCAATTTGCCCAAATATCGCCGTTGCGAAAGGCACCGTCGACTCCCGACTGGGGTTTGAAGCGCAACTCCGGGGCGCTGACGAGACGAGACCCATGGAGACCCATGGGTCGTCTCATACTGCCACTCCACCAAAATGGCTGCCTTGAGTGTTGCGAGTCGTACACACACAAGCCCCGAATTGGAAGCGCCTCGGGGACGGGCAATTGCCTCCAAAGACCACCGCGAAATCCCCCGGCCTCTCAATTGGCGCATGCCATGATTCAAACCAAAAGCCGTCACACATGCGACCGAGAGAGATGGCAAGCCTTGGACTGTGCGCGGCCTGGACCGTGGGCGCAGAACTGCAGCTGCCACTCAAAATAATCCCACTCGAACCGGGGCATGCCAGATTACGTCGGCAGCCAGAATCAAGCATTCTCGACTGGTTCTGGCTCGAAATGGACACACATATGCCATTTTATCGCCCTATCAGCGCCCTTTCCCAAAGCCGCATTTGCACATGCATTAGGCCCGCCCTAATTGGCTCGAACGGGGCCTGTCGCTGCGTCTGCATCCCACGCAAAAGAAGCACCCGCCCGAAAAAAAAAAGATACCAGAGTGGACCTCGGGCCAGATGCGGATGCCTTCCCCACCAAAATCGCCAACGAGAGTTCATCCGGCCATTTTACTGCTGATGGACGCGTTGCTCGAGCAGGCGCTGCTGCCAATGAGCTGTGCATAGATATGATCGCATGTCTCATCATCTATGTGTCCGGCCGATGGTGGGGCAGTTTGCCGAGCATAGCGTGCTGGTTCTTTGGGAGAAAAGGGCTGTTGGGTGATTGGTGGTAGTGAACAGTGCAAACCCTCACTTTCCGGAGTTTGTGGGATACATCTTGGTCTGCAATGAGGACCTGAGTTGTGTGCTATCAGGTTTGCGAGAACAAAAGGTCTGGATTGTGGGCGGGAGGAGGGATCCATCGAGAACAAATCTCGATTTCCTGCAAACCTTCTCATCCGTCTCCTTTCCTTCTCGCAACGCAATGTCTCGCCCCCCCGAGGTACTTTAATAAACTCACGACAGTCGGAAGACTGGCCTGCACGAGACGACATTCATATGAAACGTATCCGGATCTTGAACCCGCGCCATCGGAGTCTTGAATACATCAACTGCGAACCACAAAATCATTGCCTTCGTACTTGACACTTACTAAACTGCTCCTCTCTCTAGTAACGCTGTGGCTAGAGCAGCACCGCTGCTCCTCCCTCCTCTAAGCCGACGTCGACACTCCTCGTCGATTCCCTCCCATTTTCCCAACCTCTCTCTGTCTATCGCACTCAACAGTCGCCTAGCATGGGCCTGGCTGTGGACTTCGACGACCGACAAACACACATCGAGGCTGAATCTGAGGAGTATCATCCTTATGAGTACCAGACGGAGAACAATGGCTCCTGGGCTGGAGCCTTGCCGGTGAAGCAGTACGTCTCCTGGGCTTCCCGTTCGAATCCGCTTTGCCGCTGACATGTGTTGTTAGGGGTCTTTATGATCCTTCTTTGGAGAAAGATGCTTGTGGTGTAGGCTTTGCTTGGTAAGATCACCGTCTCCGACACTCCTGGAAATCCAGACAGCCTTTCTAATACCGCCCATAGCCACATCAAGGGCAAGCCTAGCCACAAGATTGTTAGCGATGGTAAGCTCATCTCGCCCTTGAGACTCTCTGTCCTTCGAGTTGCTGATTTTGTTCCTTGTTAGCTCGCAACCTTCTGTGCAACATGACCCATCGCGGTGCTGTGGGTTCAGATGCACGAGACGGTGATGGAGCCGGTGTCATGACCTCCATCCCCCACAAGTTCTTCATCAAGAACTTTGAGCGGGAGGAGGGGATCAAGCTGCCCCCTCTGGGCCAGTACGCTGTGGGAAACTTGTTCTTCAAGCCTGATCCCGAGACACTCCAGGAGTCCAAGAGGCAGTTGGAAGACATTGCCGAATCGCTGGGCCTGCGCGTTTTGGGATGGCGAGAGCCTCCCGTAGACTCCACCCTCCTTGGTCCTGCCGCTTCTTCTCGCGAGCCCATCATCATGCAGCCCTTTGTCGTCCTCGCTTCCGCGTACGGCCCCGGCAACGCCCCGGAGATGACCGACCCGGAGAAGTTCGACGAGAGACTTTTCGAGAGGCAGCTCTACGTTCTGCGCAAGCGCGCCACGCACACTATTGGCCTGCAGAACTGGTTCTACCTCTGCTCCCTTTCCAACAAGAACATTGTGTACAAGGGTCAGCTTGCTCCCATCCAGGTCTACCAGTACTACCATGATCTGGTCAACGCCGACTACGAGGCTCACTTTGCCCTCGTCCACTCTCGTTTCTCCACCAACACCTTCCCGTCTTGGGACCGTGCCCAGCCCCTTCGCTGGGCTGCCCACAACGGTGAGATCAACACCCTGCGTGGAAACAAGAACTGGATGCGTGCCCGTGAAGGTGTCATGTCGTCCAACCTCTTTGGCGATGAGCTTGAGCAGCTCTACCCCATTGTCGAGGATGGTGGTTCCGACTCTGCCGCCTTTGACAACGTTCTCGAACTGCTCTCCATCAACGGAGTGCTCTCGCTGCCCGAGGCTGTCATGCTCATGGTTCCCGAGGCATGGCAAGGAAACACGCTCATGGACCCCAAGAAGGCTGCCTTCTACGAGTGGGCTGCGTGCCAGATGGAACCCTGGGATGGCCCCGCCCTGTTCACTTTCGCCGATGGCCGTTTCTGCGGTGCCAACCTGGACCGGAACGGTCTGAGACCTTGCCGATTCTACGTCATGGATGATGACCGCATCATTTGTGCCTCCGAGGTCGGCACTATTCCTGTTGAGCCCGAGCGTGTCATCCAGAAGGGCCGTCTTCAGCCTGGTCGCATGTTGCTGGTCGACACCAAGGCTGGTCGCATCATTGATGACTCCGAGCTCAAGGAGGCTGTCTCCAGCCGTCAGGACTTCCGGTCATGGCTTGACAACGAACTTATCACGATGCCCAAGGTCCTCGACACTCTCTCCAACGACGCAGAGTTGAGCTTGGAGGCGAAGCCGGATACCGTCGCGCTGCAAGAGGATCCCATGCTGCACGCTTTCGGCTACACCTTTGAACAAGTCGGTCTTCTCCTGGCACCCATGGCCTCCGATGAGAAGGAGGCTCTTGGCTCCATGGGTAACGATGCACCTCTGGCCTGTCTCGCCCAGGCGCCGCGCCTACTCTACGAGTATTTCCGTCAGCTCTTCGCCCAGGTCACCAACCCTCCCATTGATCCTATCCGTGAATCCATCGTCATGTCGCTCGAGTGCTACGTCGGTCCTCAGGGCAACCTGCTCGAGATGGACTCCACGCAGTGTGGTCGCCTGCTCCTCCCGAGCCCCATCCTCTCCATCCCCGAGTTCAATGCTCTGAAGAACATGTCGAAGCTCCACCCCGAGTGGACTGTCAAGACCATTGACCTTACCTTCCCCAAGAAGGATGGCATTCAGGGCTACATCAAGCACCTCGATTACATCTGCAACGAGACCACGGCCGCTATCGAGGCGCGGGACCGCATTATCGTTCTGTCTGACCGCAAGACCTCTGCTGACCGTGTTCCTGTCTCGGCTCTGCTTGCTTCCGGTATGGTCCACCACCACTTGGTTAACAACAAGTGGCGAGCCATGGCTGCTATTGTCCTCGAGACTGCTGAGGCTCGTGAGGTCCACCACATGTGTGTCCTCCTCGGCTACGGAGCTGATGCCATCAACCCCTACCTTGCTATGGAGTGCATCCTCAAGCTCAACCGCGAGAAGCTCATCAAGAAGAAGCTCACTGACGACGTGCTCATCCGCAACTACAAGCACTCGTGCGACGGAGGCATTCTCAAGGTCATGAGCAAGATGGGTATCTCGACCCTGGCCAGTTACAAGGGTGCTCAGATCTTCGAGGCTCTGGGTGTCGACGACACTGTGGTCGAGCGCTGCTTCAAGGGCACTGCTTCTCGTATCAAGGGCGTGACCTTCGAGGCCATCGCCGAGGATGCTTTCCGCTTCCACGAGAAGGGTTTCCCCTCCCGCAGCACGGTCTCCATCCCCGGCCTGACCGAGTCTGGCGAGTACCACTGGCGAGACGGTGGCGAAGCCCACATCAACGATCCCGCATCCATTGCCAACATCCAGGATGCTGTCCGCACTAAGAATGACAAGTCCTACGAGGCCTACTCCCGCTCCGAGTACGAGCAGATCAAGGCTTGCACCCTCCGTGGCATGCTCGACTTCAAGTTCGAGGACCGCACTCCCGTGCCCATCGACCAGGTCGAGCCCTGGACCGAGATTGTCCGCCGCTTCTGCACGGGCGCCATGTCCTACGGATCCATCTCCATGGAGTCTCACTCGACTCTTGCCGTTGCCATGAACCGTCTCGGCGGCAAGTCCAACACCGGCGAGGGTGGTGAGGACCCGGAGCGATCCCAGAGGCTGCCCAACGGCGACACCATGCGCTCCGCCATCAAGCAGGTCGCCTCTGGCCGCTTCGGTGTCACCTCGGCCTACCTCGCCGACTCGGACGAGCTCCAGATCAAGATGGCCCAGGGTGCCAAGCCCGGTGAGGGCGGCGAGCTGCCCGGTCACAAGGTGTCGCAGTCCATTGCGCGCACCCGCCACTCCACCCCTGGTGTCGGTCTGATCTCGCCTCCTCCTCACCACGATATTTACTCCATTGAGGATCTCAAGCAGCTGATCTACGACCTAAAGTGCTCCAGCCCCCGCTCCCGCGTCTCCGTCAAGCTTGTCTCCGAGACTGGTGTCGGTATCGTCGCTTCCGGCGTCGCCAAGGCCAAGGCCGACCACATCCTGATCTCCGGTCACGATGGCGGTACCGGTGCCTCCCGCTGGACCGGTATCAAGTACGCCGGTCTCCCCTGGGAGCTGGGTCTGGCCGAGACCCACCAGACTCTGGTCCTCAACGACCTCCGTGGTCGTGTCGTTGTGCAGACCGACGGTCAGCTCCGTACCGGCCGTGATGTCGCCATCGCCTGTCTGCTCGGCGCCGAGGAGTGGGGCTTCGCCACGACCCCCCTGATTGCCATGGGCTGCATCATGATGCGCAAGTGCCACTTGAACACTTGCCCTGTCGGCATTGCCACCCAGGACCCCGAGCTGCGGAAGAAGTTCCAGGGCACCCCTGAGCACGTCATCAACTTCTTCTACTACATCGCCAACGAGCTCCGTGCCATCATGGCCAGGCTTGGTTTCCGCACCATCAACGAGATGGTTGGCCACGTCGAGGTGCTCAAGATCAACGAGGAGCTCCGCACGAACAAGACGCAGAACATCGATCTGTCTCTGATCCTGACCCCGGCCCACAAGCTCCGCCCCGGCGTCGCGACCTTCAACGTCCGCAAGCAGGACCACCGCCTCTACGTCCGCCTCGACAACAAGCTGATCTCCGAGGCCGAGTTGACGCTGGACAAGGGTCTTCCCTCGCGCATCGAGTGCGACATTGTCAACACCGACCGAGCCATGGGTACCTCCCTCTCGTACCAGATCTCCAAGCGCTACGGCGAGGCCGGTCTGCCCATGGATACCGTCCATGTCAACATCAAGGGTTCCGCAGGTCAGTCCTTCGGTGCCTTCCTGGCGCCCGGTGTCACCCTCGAGCTGGAGGGTGACGCGAACGATTACGTCGGCAAGGGTCTGTCAGGCGGTCGCCTGATCGTCTACCCGCCCCGGGCTGCTGTCTTCAAGGCCGAGGAGAACATCCTGGTCGGCAACGTCTGCTTGTACGGTGCCACCAACGGTACCTGCTTCTTCCGCGGTGTCGCCGCCGAGCGATTCGCCGTGCGCAACTCCGGTGCGACGGCCGTCGTCGAGGGTGTCGGTGACCACGGTTGCGAGTACATGACTGGCGGTCGCGTCGTCATCCTGGGCAGCACTGGACGCAACTTCGCTGCCGGTATGTCTGGAGGTATCGCCTACGTTCTCGACATCCATCAGGACTTCATGTCCAAGCTCAACATGGAGATGGTCGAGGCCTCTGGCGTCGAGGAGCCCGAGGAGATTGCTTTCCTGCGTGGCTTGATCGAGGATCACCACCACTACACCGGCTCCGAACTCGCGGCCCGCATCCTTGTGGACTTCAACCGTGCCCTCCCCCGCTTCGTCAAGGTTCTTCCTGTCGACTACAAGCGCGTGCTTCAGGAGGAGGCTGCCAAGGCCGCCGAGGCCAAGCGTGCCGAGTACAACCTTCCCATCGTCTCCGGCGTCCAGGCCAAGAAGGAGAAGGAGAAGGCCGCCAAGCTCCAGGATCTGGAGGACTCTGTCGGCGACGTTGCTCGAGACAAGAAGAAGGCGCTCGTCCTGGACAAGACCAAGGGCTTCATGAAGTACCAGCGCCGTGCGGAGAAGTACCGCAACGCCAAGACCCGCACCAAGGACTGGGCTGAGCTGTCCAGCCGCCTGGATGAGGACGAGCTCAAGTACCAGTCGGCGCGCTGCATGGACTGCGGTGTCCCCTTCTGCCAGTCCGAGACCGGCTGCCCCATCTCCAACATCATCCCCAAGTGGAACGAGCTCGTCTTCCAGAACCAGTGGAAGGACGCCCTGAACCGGCTGCTCATGACCAACAACTTCCCCGAGTTCACAGGCCGCGTCTGCCCTGCCCCCTGCGAGGGTGCCTGCGTTCTGGGCATCAACGAGGACCCCGTCGGCATCAAGTCGATCGAGTGCGCCATCATCGACCGCGGCTTCGAGATGGGCTGGATGGTGCCGAACCCTCCCAAGGTCCGCACCGGCAAGCAGGTTGCCATCATCGGTTCCGGCCCCGCCGGCCTGGCCGCCGCCGACCAGCTCAACCGCGCCGGCCACCTCGTCACCGTCTACGAGCGTGCCGACCGCCTCGGCGGCCTGCTGATGTACGGCATCCCCAACATGAAGCTGGACAAGCGCATCGTCAAGCGGCGCACCGACTTCATGGCCGCCGAGGGCGTGCAGTTCAAGACGGGCGTCAGCGTCGGCGACGACGTGACGCTCATGGAGCTCAAGGCGCAGCACGACGCCGTCATCATCGCCACGGGCGCCACGGTCGCGCGCGACCTGCCCATCAAGAACCGCAACCTCGAGGGCATCCACTTCGCCATGGAGTTCCTGCACAAGAACACCAAGTCGCTGCTCGACTCGGAGCTCGCCGACGGGGCCTACCTCTCGGCCAAGGACAAGCACGTCGTCGTCATCGGCGGCGGCGACACGGGCAACGACTGCATCGGCACGTCGGTGCGCCACGGCGCCAAGTCGGTCATCAACTTTGAGCTGCTGCCGCAGCCGCCGCAGGAGCGCGCGCGCGACAACCCCTGGCCGCAGTGGCCGCGCGTCTACCGCGTCGACTACGGCCACACCGAGGTCCGGCAGCACATGGGCAAGGACCCGCGCGAGTACTGCATCATGTCGGAGGAGTTTGTCGACGACGGCGCCGGCAGGGTCAAAGGGATCAGCACGGTGCGCGTCGAGTGGACCAAGTCGGCCTCGGGCGGCTGGGACATGAAGAAGGTCGAGGGCTCGCAGCAGTTCTTCCCCGCCGACCTCGTCCTGCTGTCCATGGGCTTCCTCGGGCCCGAGGCGCGCGTGCTCGGCGACGAGATCGAGAAGGACGGGCGCAAGAACGTCAAGACCCCGCCCGGGCAGTACTGCACCAACGTCCCTGGCATCTTTGCCGCCGGCGACTGCCGCCGCGGACAGTCGCTGATTGTTTGGTAAGTTTTCCTTTTCACTTGCCTCACCGGCTTTCTCTTTTGGACTCAAGATTTACTAATACGTGATATCACAGGGGCATCAATGAGGGTCGCCAGGCTGCCCGCGAGGTCGATCTGTTCCTGGAGCACTGCACCAGCCTGCCTGTCACCGGCGGTATCGTCAAGCGCACCGCCCAGGAGATCTTCAGCGTCATTGCTGCTTGAGAAGGGTGGACTGCTTAAAGGAATGAAATAGGAGAATGAGAAAATGACTAGACACGTCAGGGCGCAGATATAGGGAGGCAGGCTTGTTTTCTTTTTCCTTTCATCGCATTTTCCCCATCGTATCCCATCTTTTTTTGCGCTTGATACCACTTGTCACCGGGCACAGATTCCTCGTCTTTGGGAGTTGGCGCGCTTTTCGAGACCGGAGAAAGGGAAGAGAGCAAGCAAGAGAGATAGCAACCATGTCCTTGTGTGTTTTGATCAGTTTTGTATGTCCTGTCCTTTTTACGCTGCATGGTTCCGGATCTTGTTTCGCGATTCTGCGTGCATTTTTATTTTCGCGGTCATCTTGAAAAAAAAAGAATTGTTTCCGAATCGTGTATGTATTCTTCAGCCTTTGCTTGAAAATAAGACATACCTAGGTGGATAGCATACTATCTTGCATGTGGGCTTTTATATTCGTGACTTTGTACCTTGTGATTGCTATGGACGAAGGGCGCTCGACAGAGACATGGTGGCCTTGGATCAGCTGCTTGAGATGGGCCAAGGCAGACAGACTCTCATCCAATATAAGACATACAAGTTCTTGGAAGTCGACTGCTGAGTTTGATATGTCCAGGCTTCTAGTGATCGCCACGAGGAGTTGTCATGCTCTGGTCTTTGACTGCCGATAGGGACATCTTGCTTCCCTCTTCTATATCTCGTGCTTTCCCTTCCTTCTTCTTTCTCTCCCGGTTCTGCTCGACCGTTTAAAAGCAAAGAGCTGGCTCCCTACTTGTCCAGAGTTTCCTCAGGTGGCACATGACGTTGTGGTTGGCCGTCATTAGAGTTTCAGCCCTCCACTGTGTGTTCAGATTCCTGGACCGTAGTACCTAAGATCTGGTAGGTATCTAGTTACATGCTCCGTACCGACGTCGATGGGCCGAAAATCCTTATTAGCCTCATCGTCGCGATCCGCTGCCACGCTGGGTAAGGTTATTATAACTGAATGGAACGCGTGGTTTCTGGATGTCAGGTCAAATGGGAGGGACCCTTGTCTCGTTCTTTGACAGTTCTCGAGCAGCAACAGCACACGTGCTTCAAATACAAGGCTGTGATAGGCCAATGGCTCCCAAGTGCGCCAAAAGGTGTAGGTGGGGGTTTTCTTTTCTGCTAGCGGGCGATTGGGGCCCTCTTCGAGCTCCACGCATGTGCTAGCCTGCCGGCAGAACGCCAGGTCTGCCTCACTAGCCGCTGGTTCATGTACCCTCCAGCTCACGATAGATGGGCATGCTACTAACAACTCAAACCTGTGGCTTGACCTCTGTTCCTGTCTTGTTCTTTTCTTATCTTTTCTCTGTTTCAATTCGCACCTCCCTCGTCATCCATACCTTGATTCTTGGTCTTGCCTCCATCGGCGCAGGGCCTGCTGTTGCTTGTGACGTCGATCCTCTGCTTCAATCGCTGTAGGCACTGCCAATTGCAATTGAGGAAGTTCGACCAACACACAGTACCTGTCGCGAGCATCACTTGTCGGGCCCCCGTGGTACGGACTGCCAGCACTGCTGAGCGCCCGCTGCCCATCATGCGCTTCGGCAAGACTTTGCGTACCTCCACGTATCAGCCGTGGAAGGACAAGTATATTGACTACGCCAAGCTCAAGCAGCTGCTTCGTGACGACAAGGCCGATGAAGATGACTCGGACTGGACCGAGGAGGACGAGAACCGCTTCTGTGATGAGCTGTTCAACGCCCAGCTCGAAAAGGTCGCCATGTTCCAGGAGGACACCGTCCGCAGCCTCCGAGAACGGGTCGATACCAACTTTGAGCGCCTGCGCGAGCTGACCCCATCCCCCGATGAGGGCGCGCAGCCCGACCAGGCCGCCGCCAGTAGCAGCACCGCCGCAGGCAAGGGCAAGGAGAAGAGCGAGATCACCGTCCAGCGCCTCAAGGATATCGAGAAGGAGCTCGACCAGATCGTGGACGAGGTTCGCGAGCTGAAGAAGTACAGCAACCTCAACTACACCGGCTTCCTCAAGATTGCTAAGAAGCACGACCGGAAGCGCGGCAGCCACTACCGGATCCGCCCCATGATGCAGGTGAGCCTGGCCAGGCGGCCCTTCAACTCGGAGAAGGGCTACGCCCCGCTCCTGAGCAAGCTGTCGGTCATGTACGAGGCTATCCACCAGTACCTCGACGACGAGGAGACACTCCCCGTCGACCTCGGCAGCCAGCCCGAAACCCACAACGGCGAGAGGTATACTGCCTACAAATGTAAGTCTTGACGACACCGCCTCAGCTCACTCGACGATGAATCGTGTCATGCTAATGCAATGTATTGCACAGTCTGGATCCATCCCGATAACTTGCTAGAGGTCAAGACCATGATTCTTAGACATCTACCTGCCCTCGTCTACAGCGACTCGTCAGCCAAGGAGCCCGATGCTAGCACGGACCCTACCCTGACCTCGTTGTATTTTGATAACTCCAACTTCGAGTTGTACACCAATAAGGTGGAACGTACCGGAATAAGGTCATCTGTCCGCCTCCGATGGTACGGGCAGCTCTCTAACAAGCCCGACATCCACATCGAGCGAAAGATCGTCCAGGATAATGGCGTGAGCGAGGAGCTCAAGTTTGACATCAAGGAGAAATACGTCAAGCAATTCCTGGATGGCGAATACAGGATGGAGAAGACCGTCTCCAAGATGGAGAGGCAGGGCGAGACGACCAAGGAAGTTGACGAATTTAAGACTACGGTGGACGCCATCCAGAGCTTCGTCCAGGACAAGAAACTCGACCCCGTTCTTCGCGCCAACTACGTTCGGAGCGCGTTCCAGAAGCCCAATGACGACCGAGTTCGCATCTCCATTGACACTGACTTGGCCTTCATCCGCGAGGACACCCTGGACGAGCGACGTCCCTGCCGTGAACCGTCCGAGTGGCACCGCAGGGATATTGATAATAGGAACCTGACCTATCCCTTCAAGGACCTCGCGTCCGGCGACATCTCGAGGTTCCCCTTCGCCGTCTTGGAGATCAAGCTGAAGGACGGCAGCAACAAGAGGCGAGCGGCCTGGATCGAGGACCTCATGGCATCTCATCTTCTGCACCCGAGCCCTCTCTTCTCCAAATTTGTGCACGGCGTTGCCGTGCTCTTCGATGACTATGTCAACCGGCTGCCTTTCTGGCTCAGCGACCTGGAAACGGATATCCGTAAAGACCCTCAGGTTGCCTTTGAAGAGGAAGAGAAGAGGAGATCCCAGAGGGCTACTGATGAATTGGCTGTGGGTGTGAGTAGCTTGTTGGCCAAGGCCGGGTCATTCAAACCGTCCAAGAGCTCGCCCATCGCCAAGTCGTACCTCGCAGAGCGCGCCGCCGAAGACGCCGCCAAGCCTACACCGGAAAGCGTGAGGAGGTATTCCCAGGCCGTCGACGACGAGACGACGGTGGCAGAAGAGTCTTCCCAGAACTACGGCGCAACCTCGTCAGTGTTGCCCTCCTTCTCTCTCACGAGGTACTCCAAGTGGAAGCGCGCCCAGAGCCAGCCGCTGCCGGAGGGCGTCGAAGAGCCGACGGAATGGATCAAGAACACTGGCCCGCTGCAGATCGAGCCCAAGGTGTGGCTGGCGAACGAGCGCACGTTCCTCAAGTGGCAGCACATCTGCATCCTGCTGGGCGGCCTGGCCGTCGCGCTCTACACGGCGGCGGGCGAGAACTTCCTGGCCGAGATGATGGGCATCGCCTACATTGTGATTGCCGTCTTTGCCGGTCTCTGGGGCTACTACATGATGCAGACTAGGAGGCAGATGATCGTCGGCCGCAGCGGCAAGGACTTTGACAACATGTTTGGCCCGCTGGTGATCAGCGTGGCGTTGATGGTGGCCCTGATTCTGAACTTTGTCTTTGCTGTAAGTACATACTCGCTGGGTAGCAGACTGTCCACGATGAGGCGAACCTCTTTGCTAACGTCTTGATGATACAGTACAAATCGGCGTTTGAGAAGTGGGACGAGGCCAACAAGGGAGCTGGGTTCAACGAGACCTCGGCACTGCCTTTTGTCGACGAACTGTAAAACTACGAGGGAAGCGGATGAAGCTTAAGGGTCATCGAGACTCTGTCTGTCAAGGGCCAGAGTCTACCCTTTTGGCTTGTTCATGTGTCAGGTGGTGTGAATATCTAGACTGCATTGGATTACACGGCTATGCCTTCCGAGTGCGCTACAGGAGGCTTTTGTAAATTGTTGTTCACCTGCTTTCGTGGGGTAGGATTGTGAAGAACCAGGCATAGCATGGCGAGGAAAATTAACAAAAGAAACATAAAAGAATTGAATCTGCAGTTTGTACCCAGTACTGTTCATGATGTCGAGTCTACCAGAATGGGCCGAAGGTGCATTTCTTAAAGACAAAGTGCTTACAATGAATCTGGATGGCTTAATTCTCGATTTATAGGTGTCTGGACCAGGTAGCCAATCGATTACTCGGGGTTCTATTCATGCCTAAAGGAAGCCTCGGACAGCTCCCCCGGCATGGGGTGAGTGGCTGCTGTCAATCAAGGATTTGTTTCAGTGTGACATGTCTCATGTGGCCTTTGCATGTGTGTCAGGGCTGCATGCACCACCACTTCTTGCACTTGGGAGATGGGAGCTGGCAATCGTCAATGGCAGAACGCAGCGTGGTGGCTCCTTGGAGTTTGAAGTGGTGGCGGGCTTTGGGCATGTGGCCACCTGCAGATTGCTGCAGTGTTCGTTATTCATTTGCTCGGCTTCCAACCTCAATCAGATTCACACTTGCTCATTCTCACGTTGCCGCGCAGACCGCTTGCTTGCGATCACGCACCACCGAAAATATCAATCCTCGGCAACTCAGCAACTCAGCAACTCCTCCAACTTCGCCCTTGAGTTTTCTCCCCCTTACCCTAAAGCATACCAACCCTCCCTTAGGTAGGGCGCTGCAGAAGAAAAGACACTGCATATTGCCAAAACTCTGAGAGGCAGCCCATTTTCCTACTATAACCTATTGTATCGCCTCCTTGCATTTCTCCAGCCCCAGCTACAGCTACGTCAGCTCATGAGCGCTGGCGGTGCTGCCCGACACCTCATGACGCGGACGCCGGCACTCAGCCATCCATGGATCGCCGCTGCCACACCACTCCCGCCAGACTCCGGACCAAAACGTCGCATCTAGTTATGCAGGAGCAGAATAACGGCATATCGCATTTCAGGGTTCGCGTCAAGTCGCGTTGACCAGATTTATTTTCTTTCTCGCCTGCCTAGCCGCCTGCAGCGCTTTCAACCCTTATCATTTATCCCTGTGCGCCGAGCTGGCCTGTTCCTCCGAGTTTCGGGGGGCCAACAACACAGAGGGAGTACGACAGGATATGATTTTATGACATTCAATGAAAACGATACCACCGCAATAATGAGCGAAGAGAAAGAGAAAGAGAAGACGGGCTTCTGGGGGTTATTTCGGGGTGGAACCCTGAGCCGGAAGCTCACGAAATCAGTAGGCTATTCTTATATGCGCTTGCTCCGATAAAAATCGCCATACTCATACTGACACGCACAATAGGGCAGAGACAGGCCTGGGAGGGTAAACGGAGGCAGCAATGGATCACCATCTAGGAGGGATCGCAGGCGGACATCCTCGCCGCCTGCAGAGGTTACCAGCTCCAGGCGCCGGCCCCGGCGACCCAAGTCGGAGACGGTCAAAGGCAAGGGCCTCGACACAGCCAACGGTCACAGCCGGTCCTACGAACAACACGTTCCGCTGACCGAGTGGCCGCCCTTGGGCATCAACAGCGACGAGGAGCTCACCCTCGGCCAGGCCATGGAGCTCATCTCGCGCGGCGTGCCCGTGCACCGCGGTCACAAACGGCCTATCCCGCATGCCTCGGACCACTATTACGCACTTTTCGCAAAGACGGCCGGTCCCGGGCATCGACGAGATGATGGAGACGAGGAAGGCGAAGCCACGGACGCGGCTGATTCTCACGAAGCCATGACCCAGCTTATGACCCTTAAGCTCGGTGGCGCATCGGGTAAAGGCCACCGACCGGAGCACCCGTGGGAGACGCTCGAGCAGCCGAGTTATGCTTTCTGGTTTGGGGATCGCCCGGGAACCGTGACGCTGAATCGATGGGCGGCCATGGGGAGTGTGGTGCCCCCATCGATCGCGCTGCGAGATTCGGGCGTTGCGCCGAGGGAGGTAGACTTGGCGCAGATCTTCCAGAGGCTGAAGGATCTCGAGAGAGGACTCGAGGACGATGATGAGGAGCTGATGTACAGGAACCTGTACCGCAAGCTTCTCAAGGACCCGGACAAGTTCCTCAACCCGCACAAGACACTAGACAAGCAGATCACGGACTTGATCATGGTGCTGTCGCGGCCAGACTGGATCGATTTTACCAACCCGCGCAACCAGATCGTCACGCGCTTCATCTTTGACACGGGCCATACGAACCACCAACAGTATGTCAAGTTCTTCCACCAGCTGCTGCTGACGCTCGAGCTGGACCTGCGCATCAACTCGAAGCAGCACGGCGACTGGGCCAAGGAGAAGCTGCTGCAGGCGCTGCCGCCCACCATACAGTGGGGGCTGGCCCTCTCGCGCAGGTGGCGCGACTTTGTGCGCGTCGAGGCCTTTGGCAAGACGGCCGACCAGGTCCGCCTCCGCCTCAAGCTCCGGCGGAGGCAGGTCAAGATGCTCAAGCGCTTCGCGCAGATCATGAAGTGGCCCAACCTCGCGGCCACGGTCGCGGCGCTCAAGCAGCGCGACGCGGACTCGAGCCTCGACGCCATCAGCTCGCACGCCATGGCCTTCTTCAGCGGGCTCGTCATGCCGGGCCCCACGTTCCCCTTCGTCATGATGAACTCGCTCATCGACGTCGACCCGGACCCCGCGACCGACGACCTCGCGCTGCTGACGCACCTGCACCCGCACTGCGGGTTCCAGCACCGCAACAGCTACACGTACTGGACGTCGGCGTCGGTCGTCGGCAAGGTCCTCGCGCCGACGTGCCGCGAGGTCGGGGGCTGGGTGGGGCCCGCGCGGCCGACGGTCGACCTGTCCCGCTCGCAGATCGCGCGCATCCGCTCCCGCCGGCCGCGGCAGTCGGCCATGTCGGCCGAGGACGTCAAGTCGATGGCCGAGCGGTCGGACCCCCTCGGCCCGCCGACGCAGGTCTTCCCCGTGAAGGAGTACGCGCTCGTCGCCGACGACGACCTGGCTGCCGCCGGCGACCGCCACCGCCACCACCGCCGCCGCCACGAGGACCCCGTCGACACGGTGCGCATCGAGATGCTGTCCCTGCGGCCCGCGCCGGACAGGGCGTCGGAGCCGGGCCCCGCGTGGTGCGACGCGTCGGTGCAGTTCGCCATCGACGGGGTCAGCTGGCCGCTGCGGCTCGCGTACGACGTCGAGTTTGTGTGCGCCTGGCCGTGCCGCGCGGGGCCGCACCCCTTGTTCTTCGACTACACGTACGCCACCGTGCGGGCGGACGAGGTCGTCGACGTGCGGGAGTGGGGGGTGCCGGGCGCGCTGGCGAGCAACAACGGCAGTAGCGGCGGCAGCGGCAGTAGCGCGGATCGGCTGTCGCCGCCGCCGGCAGCGCGCCGTGGGAGTAGCCGGCCGCCGCCCGTCGTCAGCAAGGGCGGGGACGACGAGAAGGTGCTCGTCGTCGAGGCGTTTGGGGTCCCCGACAACGAGGTGCTGGCGCGGGCGTGGTGTGCGCACTGGGGGCTGAGTGCGGTCGTGGCGGATGTTGGGCGGACCTGGTGAGTTTTTTTCTTTTTCTTTCTGCTTCCTCTTCTGTGAAATTTTGTCTTGAACAGAACACCCCCTGATGGCTCGGAGATCTGGGAGAGGGGGTGAGAGGTTGAGCCCTGGACGCTAATGGTTTTTTTTTTTGTACAGTGCTGCGTGTGCGATCCGCGAGGCGTACGCTGCTACGCTGACGGTGGTGATCTTGGTCGAGGACCGGGAGGGGGATGGGGATGAATGAGCCTCGTCACGGGTATGGGCTTTTACTACGACTGGAAAAGGAGGCTGCTTTTTACGGGTCGGCGGGCTGCCGAGGTCACACGGTTTTGGCAAGAGATGGGATATCTTCGCTGATGGGTTGACGGGATGTTTCCCCGAGCACACGATGACATATGAGGCGTTGAGGAGGATACCCCCTGGGACGACACGACGACCGAATGAAGGTGGGACGGATGCACTTGTATTGATGATATCCCGGATATGAGAATCGAGCCTTGATTTTATGAGTTCCCAGCGTTTCATGGGAGAGAATTTCACTTGTCAATGAGGGCATTCACAACATGATGTATGGATCGCAGCAGTCTTGACCATGGAGTATTTCACAGACACAGGCACTATAAAGTGATTCGACTGGATCATCTGTCACGTACGACCATAGACAGTAGAGAACTCGGGATCCCGTCCGCTCTCCCATAGATAAGCTGCTGATCGCCGGAGTAGTAGTTGGGTCGGTGACGACCAGCGAATGCCTGGTGTTGTACGTTCTTTTTGCCTTTCTGCTTTTTTTTTTTTTTTTTATTCTTTCCCTTGTTTTGGTGTTTCTGTTCTTCAGAAGGGAAACTCGCACGTACCATTGTGGAAATGTTCTTGATTCATTTTTCCCTGTTGATTCGGCTAGAAATTGGTGTAGGCGGGTGCCCCAGATAGTTCGACGAGGGCTCACACTCCGTGTTTGGATATGCTATTCTAGGGGTCTTCACAGGTGGTTGGGGGATGGTCACTCTGCTAGGTTAAATCTTGACCGCCTTGTCAGAGGCGGGCAGAATCCCGAATTTTTTTTATCGTTCAAGGTGCACATCCCCACCACAGGATTGCTGGTGTGCTAGAGATTCTTGCAAGCATACCTAGTGAGTCCTCGACAGAATTCGCAACAATGGCACCAGAACTTCGCAAAAAGAAGGCACAAGGTACGGTTGTCTTGGAAAATTCAAAGCCTTATCCAAATTCACGCTAATTGTTCCTCCAACAAGCAGTCCCGGCCAAGAAGGAGGAGCAGGAAGATGCTGCCCAGAAGAAGACCAAGGCGGTCGCTGCTGGAAAGAGGAAAGGTATGTCAGAAGCGACATTTATGAGTTCCTTCACAGACGCAAAGCCATTGACACTGGAATACAGCCCCCGAGCAGGCCTCTCCCGTAGCAGCCAAGAAGCAAAAGTCGGTATCAGACAAGGCCACGAGCAAGAAGGCCGTGAACGGTTCTACTACTTCCACTAAGAAGGAGGTCAAGAAGTCCTCCGCCAAGAAGGCCGCCGCACCCGCCGACAAGACCGAGGACCAGGAGGAAGAGGAGGACGAGCAGACCAAGGCCCTGGCCCGCGTGCTCGACGACGACAGCGACAGCGACGACGCAGAGGACGAGGGCTTCTCACCGGGCCAGGACGTCGGCCGGATCCCCGAGGTCAAGGACAAGGTGAAGAAGGGCGCCCTGCTCAAGCACGCGGGCGGAGACAAGGAGGAGTCCGGCGTGGTGTACATCTCGAGGATACCGCACGGCTTCTACGAGCACGAGATGCGCGCGTACCTGTCGCAGTTTGGCGAGATCACGCGCCTGCGGCTGTCGCGCAACAAGAAGACGGGCGCCTCGCGGCACTACGCCTTTGTCGAGTTCGCCGAGGCCAGCACGGCCGACATCGTGGCCAAGACGATGGACAACTACCTGCTCTTCGGCCACCTGCTCAAGTGCAAGGTCGTGGCCCCCGGCCAGGTGCACGAGTCGCTCTTCAAGGGCGCCAACCGGCGGTTCAAGAAGGTGCCGTGGAACAAGATGGCCGGCCGGCAGCTCGAGCAGGCGCAGACAGAGACGGCGTGGGGCAAGAAGATCGACAAGGAGGCCAAGAGGCGGGCGTCGAGGGCCGACAAGCTCAAGGCGCTGGGCTACGAGTACGAGGCGCCGCAGCTCAAGGCCGCGGCCGAGGCTGTCAAGGACACTCCGGCCCCGGCGGCGGCGCTGGAGAACGGCGATGCTACGGAGGCGCCCGAGGCGATCGAGGCGCCGCCGGCTGCCGAGGAGGCTCAGAAGGATGAGGAGGAGGAGGAGGAGGCAGTAGCCGCGGCGCCCAAGACCAAGGCCAAGCCAGCGGCGAAGGCCAAGAAGGGCGCCAAGGGGAAGAAGGTCAAGGCATGAGGTGCAATTGGCCGTCTACAAAGTGTTTTGTCTTATTTCATTGATTGGCGTTTCGTAAAGGGTTCTCTTTGTAACGAGAAGAGGGTCTTGCAGTCAAAGTATCATGGTTAGACGCAAGTCAAAAGCAAGGCTGATACAGTCCTCTCCCCAACCAAAGACATTGATGTGAGGGAATGTGTGCACATAGCGAACCCAACGTGCCCGTTGGAGGTTTTGAATTCAAGCAGAGCGTGAAAACACAGGGCCAACGTCGGGATTATAAAGTGCGTGAGCTCTTTCTGCTTCGTCTAAATTACGAAACAAACCATCTTGAGCAAGTGAAACCTGGTGTTTCTGGCCTGTCCCGCTTCTAATGGCGAAGGGTAATATGTATGAAGAAGAAAGAGAGGGAAAAGGAAGAAAACGGGCAGGTCGAAAATTCGATTGATATTTGCGACGCTGGTGCTGGTCGATAAGCCTCTTATCGCAGTGCTAATTAGCTACTCCGTACATGTACATGTACCTTAGCAGCCCTGAAGGCCTTCTGTAGACCTGCACTTGGATCTCTTGAGTTAAGAATGATGCTTTGCATGATTATTAGTGATATTCCAAATAACTGATCCCTTGATGAACCCACATAGACAAGAGCTGAAAAGCATTGGCATTTTCATCATCCCTCCCGAGGTATGACAAGAGGACTGGACAGATTCCACCTGGAAAAGAAAAAAAGGTGGCCAACAACTGCCAACTACCGACCCGCTTCCAGCGCCCAGGCTCGCTAGCACACCCACCACGTAAGCCTGAAGTCGCTAGCAAGTAGCACCCGACCTCGAGTTTACTGGCAGCTGCAGACGCAACATTGAATCAAAGGTGGGCGGCCGGACTTCTCGACACCACACAATTCCTCTGCCGTCCGTTTCGTGGTTGACACATGTAAACATCGTGGGGGGTGGGCTTCTTTTCTCTTGTCTGAATAGCAACACCTTTTGGGACACAGGACAGCGTCTCCCTCTGCCTCCTCTTTCCTGATGCATATCGCTCAATAGCCCTGCCACACTCGCAAACCCCCAATTGATCATGTCTTCTGGGGCGCCCGCCGACGTGGCGCAGTCCGCATCGCAAGGTGAGTTTCGTACCCCGGGACCCCTTCCCATTTGTCTGCTTGTAGACCCCCACTGCATATGGCACTTTGCCCCGAGCGTCGGTAACGATGGCCTGTGCTGACGCATAGCTCTCCTTCACCTCTCTCTATATACAGGGTCAAAGAAGAAGAACAACAAAAAGAAGAAGGGCAACAAGCCAAAGGCGGTAGAGACAGACAAGGACACGACGACAACGACAACGACCGCGCAAGCCGAGACTGAGGAGCAGTCTGACGTTCCAGAGACACCGGTCACAGTATGGCTGTTCCCTATCTCGAACATCGCTGGACTGTACCGAGACAATCCGTGCTGAATACTGACACATGTGCTACAGGACGGTCCGAAAGAGGAAGAAGCAGCAGCCTCAAAACCAGAGAGCCCTGCCAAGGACGACGCCAATTCAAACGGTCATGCCTCCAAGGGAGCGGCGAATGGCGAACCGGTAAAGTCCTCGAGCTCGTCTTCCGACACGAGCGCCAAGCTGGAGGCCATGTCCCAGGAGAGAGAGGCGCTGCGGTCCGAGGTGGAGCAGCTGCGGAAACAGCTCGAGTCGATACAGGAGAAGCACAATGCCGAGACGACGCAGCTCAAGTCGGACCTCGAGGAGAGCGAGGCCGCCAAGGAGCAGGCCGAGGAGCAGTACCAGAACCTGCTCGGCCGCGTCAAGGAGATCAGAGAGACGCTGGGCGAGCGGCTAAAACGGGACCGGCAGGAGCTGGAGGAGGCCAAGGACCGCATCGACGAGCTCGAGTCGCAGAACGAGGAGCTGGCCAAGGGCTCGCAGGCGTACGAGGCCGACATCTCGAGGCTCAAGGAGGAGCTGCGCGAGTCCAACGGGGAGCTGACGACGCTGCGCAGCCGGAGCAACCTGTCGCAGCAGAACTGGGTCAAGGAGCGCGACGACATGGTCCGCCAGATGCAGCACCTCAAGAACGAGCTCGAGTCGACGAGCAACGCCATGGGCGAGTGGGAGGTCATCGCCATGGAGGAGCGGTCCGTAAGAGAGAGTCTGCAGGATAAGGTCGGCGACCTCGAGGAGCAGCTCGCCTCGGCGCGGGAGGCATTTGAGCGTGCGGCGTCGGAGCGCGACACACAGTCCCAGGCCATTGACGGCCTGCAACGGGCCTTGCAGGACATCCAAGACGCGCGCAAGAAGGAGCTGCGCGAGATGGTCGAGTCGTCCGAGGAGCAGCTCGAGGCCATGAAGAAGCGGGTGCAAGAGGCAGACTCCAAGGCCGCCGAGGCCGAGTCGGCCAAGGACGCGCTGGTCAAGGAGCTGGAGCGCACGGCGCCGTTCGAGAAGGAGGTCAAGGAGAAGAACCTGCTCATTGGCAAGCTGCGGCACGAGGCCATTGTGCTCAACGACCACCTCACCAAGGCGCTCAAGTACATCAAGAAGAACAGGCCAGAGGAGAACGTCGACAGGTATGCCGCGACCTTTGAACGAGTCACTATCTGCTGCCATGCTTATGCTAACTTCAAACTCAGAGCCGTTGTTACAAACCTCTTCCTCCAGTTCCTGGGCCTCGACAGGTCGGACCCGAAGAAGTTCCAGGTCCTGCAGGTCATCGCCGGCATGCTCAACTGGACCGAGGAGCAGAAGGAGCAGGCCGGGCTCGCGCGGCCCGGCACGGCGAGCCACAGCTCCCTGCGCCTGCCCTCGTCGCCCTTCCACCGCACGCCGAGCACGCCCTCGCTCAACACCGAGTTCTTCTCGGAGCCGACGCCCACGTCGTCGACCAAGGAGTCGCTGTCGGACCTGTGGGCCGGGTTCCTCGAGCGCAGCGTCGAGGAGGCGGCTGCCGAGACGGCGGCCGCGGCGTCGCGCAAGGGCAGCGACGCGAGCCTCGCTATGGGCCCGCCGCCGCCCGGGGGAGGCGCGGGCGGGGGGAGGCCGGATACGAGGGGTTGAAGGAACTGGCTTTCCTCTCATTGTAGAGAGGGATGGATGGGGAAGAAGCCCATG
The DNA here is from genome assembly GCF_004353045.1 of Thyridium curvatum. Taxonomy (NCBI): domain Eukaryota; kingdom Fungi; phylum Ascomycota; class Sordariomycetes; order Thyridiales; family Thyridiaceae; genus Thyridium; species Thyridium curvatum. Next base: position 71,854 of record NW_022156806.1, on the reverse strand, counting down.
TTGGCATGAGGAGTGGAAAACAGGAGACCTGGTTTGAACGAGCAGATCTGCCTCGACTGACTGCCTGCGGGTGGCGGCGCTGTATGAGAAAGATGGAAGAGAGAGCGGACGACAGGGAAGATCACTCTAGGTACAATAATTGTTCCCACATCTGGACGGGGTTGGTTAGAGATCAAGAAAGAAAGAGAAGACCAGAACTTGCTTTGACCTGTGGGTTTTGGCCATTTGAACCGTAATATTCTTCTGCAGCTCACGGGACAGAAAGGCAACGCGTGTATGTCCTGGAAGATGGCATAGTGAAATCACGTACCGTTGGCTACGAATAGATTGCATGTATTTCACCCTTCTTGTATTTTCACAATCTGATTCCGGGACGTGGCAACACATTTCATTTCATGATCATAAATATGCTCGCTCCGACTTGGCTGGCATGACCTATTTTCCAAGCTAGAAGGGATAGCGTTCGACGCTGCTTATGCACAAATTGGAAACCCTCTTCTCTCATTTTCAATCTCACCTCAACCCACCGGCGGCTGCAGCGGCTCAATCACGCTCGCGGCATAGGCCTCGGCGTCGCGGGTGATGGTGCCGATGTCGATGCGGTTGGCCAGCGCGTCGTTGACGCCCTCGACGACCTCGCGCTCCTCCATGACCTCGCGCATGAGGCGCCCCTCGTGGGCCCAGTAGGCCTGCGACCGGCCGCGCAGGTCCTCGTCGCGCGCGGCCGTGTTCTTGACGATGCCCGCGGCGCTGAGGCGCGACTTGGCGACGGCGAGGGCGCGCGAGACCGACTCGAGCCGGGCGGCGGGCGTGGGGGGGGACGCGAAGGCGCGGTTCGTGGCCGTGAGCCAGAGCAGGGCGGCCGCCAGGGCGTCGAGGGCGGCGAGGGCGAGCAGGCGCCGCGCGCGGGCGCGCCAGAAGAAGAAGTCGACGTCGGCGAGGCGCAGGGCGCGCGCGTTGAGCTGGTGCGAGTAGCTGGAGACGAGGTAGATGTCGGCGGCGGCGAGGGCGCAGGCGGCGAGGGTGGCGGTCGAGCGCCACCCGGAGGCGGAGGGAGTAGGGGCACCGTGGGAGCGGGCGTCGCGGCCGAAGATGGCGGGGGAGGCCGCGGTGGCCAGGGCCAGGACGGCGAGGTTGACGAGGTGGGGGGCCACGAGGGCGGGCGCGGCGTAGTACAGGTAGGACCTCGGGTCGTCCGAGGAGCAGAAGGGGCAGGTGGACAGGGGGTCCGGGCCAAACTGGGCGTAGAGCAGGCGGGACTCGAGGTTGACGAAGCGGGCGCGCAGGGCCTCGTCCGCGGGGGTGAGGGCCGCGGCGCCGCCGACGTCGGGGGAGCCGGCGGACGCGGCGCGGAGGGCCGACAGCCGGTTGAACAGCACGTCCGTCGGGGCCTGGAGGCGGGACTGCGTGGCGACGAAGACGTTCTCGGGGGCGAAGACGGGCAGGGAGCGCACGAGCAGGATGGCGGCGCAGAGGGCGAGGAGCAGGATCGCGCGGCGGGTGGGCTCCGGGCACGGGCGGACGGCGAGGCCGTGGCGGCCCGGGGCGGAGCGGACGCTGCGGTAGTAGCTTATGGCCTTGGGCACGAGGATGGGCCCGAAGAAGAGGGTGAGGGACTTGATACTGTGAAAGCAGTCAGGGAGGGAGGTTCTGGCAGGCCGGGTGTCTGTCTAGCTGTGTCGTATAAGAGAGAGTACGAAGAGTCCACTTACGTCCCCCAGGAGATGGCCATGTTGATAGACTCCGGGCCGCAAGGTGCAGGCTATACGGATGTTCTTTGGCTTCAGAGCTTGGGAAGCAGGTGTCTCCCGTTCCTTTCTTATGCCTCTCGTGATCGAGTGCGTTATGTTTTCGGTGAGGATCGAGAAGGCATTGCTGACAGTCGCGATGGCAAGGCTGATGAACAAAGAGACGTGGCTGCAGTTACGTACCTAAGGTAGAGGGTAGCTTGAGCGGTGCAGGTGGTGACCCGGTGACCCACCTATCACTGCCAGGGGTCCCACGCGCTAAATTTAGGCCCTGGTCGTTTGTGTTTTAAAGGACCTTGACCTTCTGGTCCTCAAATTTTTTTTGAACCTTTTCACAATCCAAACTCGCATTCTCTTGCCTCTGCTTGAGACCGTCTACGCTTGTATGAACGAGCCTATCTCGCAAGATACCCTTGCCTACATACATCTGCTGCCATCTTGCGCTTGATTTCGCTCAAGACAATCTCGTTATTGAAATGCAGCCTACGGTAGGTCTTGCCGGTGTTTGCTGGAGGAAGCCTGCCTCATCCACCAGCAGTCAGTTGGCACTTTCGAAGCTTTAGCGATCTCCTTTCCAGGACCAATGGTCGTCAGAGTCAAAAAGTTGCCTATAAGGAGCCCAAGTACTCTGCCAAGAGTCATCTCACGTAGTGTTGCAGTGTCCCAGCGCAAGCCATGAAGGACTTTGCGTCAAATGGATGAGAGACATGTGTTTATTTTAGTTGAATTTCGTATCGTAATCTATGCGCCTTATCATGCAATGCAAACACAGGCCTGATGTCTACAGCTCCTTCTTTTCCGACTGTGCCCCTTCCTTGGCCTTGCCTCCCTTTGCCGACACAGGTGTGGCCTGTGGCTGCTTGGCTCCCCAGACCAGGCCGATCACGGCCATGATGGTGTCGGTTATGATGGAGAGGGCTCCCGTGCAGGCCACCTGCCACGACGTGATGCTCACGCTGCCCATGGGCGCTCTGGGAAACGACAGGAGCCATTCTGCGTAGTACGGGAACCACCCGTGGGGCAGCCAGAACATGGGCTCTTTCGCATACCAGAAGGGTAGGAAGTACTGCATGCCACGGGTGAGGATGAGGCGGATCGTCGTCAAGTAACGGTCGAACTTGGCTCGCGTGCCGTCGAGAGAGGATTCTGCAGAACGCCATGTCTGGGTCAGCGCACTGCATCAAGAAGCATTTTTCCCCCTCCAGGCAACGCTTCTCGTACTCTTCTTCTCCAGTTCGCTCAGCAGCTTGTCGTGCTGGCGCCGCAGCTTCGCCCACTTGGCAAACTCATCCTGGCTGCTCGTGGCGTTGAGGTCGCGCCGGACTTTGAGGAACTCTTGCTGCAGCTTGCGCTGGGCCGAGTACTCTCGAGAGAGGTCTGTCGGCACAGAGGTAACGAGGCTCCAGAGCTGCAGGGCAACAAAAAAAATGCGTTAGCCAAGGCATCTATCAGGAACACCGGTTCAGTTGAAATGGTCACGCACGAGGTTGTTGATGGTGGTTGCGCCGATGGTGTTGATGAGCTGGACAGCCAGCTCGACGACGAAGATCAGGACCAGGAGAGAAGGCATCGTTCCCTCTTTGAGCAGCCACAATCGGTAAGGTCCTCTATCGTTGGGTTTATGTAGAGCTTTGAAGCTGTGCAATGCATCGGGAACTCGAGGATTGAATGTGGCCCCGCCAAATGGAGAGCTGCCAGCTGTTGCATCACTCACTGTTCGCTGCCTCAGGCGTTGTGGTTGTGGTGGCCCACTTACACATACATCTCCAGCTGTTTTAGTGGGGCTCCATTGCCCTCGCTCCCTCGAAAGCAGAGTCCAACCTTCAGCCACGGATCCGGCCAGAGCTCACAGGCATTATCGAGGGGACAATGCCATTTTTGCCATGTCCAGGGCACTCGAAAAGGAGCTTCTTGCTTCTTTGAGGCAGAGCGACCCGAACGAGGCTTACCAGGCCATAGCAAGTGCCCTGACCGTCAAAGGCGACACTCTGCTAGAGATCGAGATACTTGGACGGAGCCATCCTCTCCCGCCCGGGGTACACCTCCTGAAAGACGAGAATGCCGTAGGAGTCTCAAAGTTGTCCCTTGTCCAGGCATTTCTGGTAGCCCGGCAGTTGCTCATGCAGTATCAGGCGGACCATGCTTCAGCGCAAGTCGATGATATATCTGCAGCTACGGCAGTCATCTTGCTCATGGATCCCGAGTATCTCACTGCCGCCAACACTCGCAAGAGGCTTCTTCAGCAGCAATTTGAGCTTGGTGCACCGTTGCTGGATCTCGTCCAGAGAGAAAAGTGTTTCACGGATAGCTTCCTCACCAGCCCCTTGCATCGGCACTCCAAATCACCGACCCTCTGGTCTCACCGTCGATGGCTCCTCCAAACGGCGAGGGCATCTTGCATGTCTCTCATTGATGTCCCAGCAGACTTTGTCAATGTGGTCTTTGTCTCTGCCCAGAGACACCCGCGCAATTACTATTCTTGGTGCCATGCACGGCTTCTCATGGATATCATGTCGGACACTGCCTATCGATCCCAGCATGATTTCCAGGCTGAAGAGAAACGCATTCTCGAGCTGGCCAAGCAGTGGTGTACTGCTCACCACACTGATATCTCCGGCTGGACATTTCTCTTCTTCCTCCTTGTTGTCCGGGACTCTGCTCTGCGAGAGCATTGCTCAGATATCTTCACGGATGTGATACAGCTGGCCACGTCCCTACGGTGGTCCAACGAGACGGTATGGGTGTTTCTGCGCAGCCTCATATCGTCAGGACAGATGAGTCGGAACGAGTATGATGTCTTTAACGACAAGCTCGAGGCCCTGAAGAGCTCGATTGGGTCCAACCCAGAAGATTTGAGTGTCTTGGACAAGGCCAGGACCTGGGCCGAGACCTACCGTGTCACTAGTTGATGCATTACTGGCAAACCTACCAAGAAAAGTTGGGTTTGGTCGATGACAATCATCGCCAATCCTACAATGTGGTCATTTGTCGAGCCTGAATCACCCGCATCAAATGAGCAGCATCAAATCAAAAGACTGAAGATCGACTGATGAGACCAATATCATATCTTGCTCGCTGCAGCGTGGTTTTCATGGTCTATCCCTTGGCTTGGTTATGCAAACAGCGACAATCTCAGATGGCAGAGATTGGTATGGAGACAAGTGGCTGTGATCGCCACGGCAGCAGCGCCACCGATCTCCAGCACCTCAAACGCCGATATAGCAGATCGGTCTCCTCATTGACTTCCAGGGTTCAAGATCGACAAGCAACTGCCGTGCCCAAGTCCTTGACCATGAAGGAGGAAATTATTTCCAGGCACCCAGGACGTAGTAATCATCTACTTCAGGCCTTGATTCTCAAAGCCATTACTCACACAGGTGAGGGTCAGAATAGTGGACGGAAGTTAATCGGGAGCTACCTCGATGTTACCAATACATATCCTTGCCCTCATGCTCGGAAGGGCTATCCCAATACCTCAAACCGACGAGTTTGATGGATAGTCAAGTGCTTCTGTTAGCAGTCTGTCAACTCATCTGGCCATCACTTGTCACAACACGGAACAGGCATGAACCAGAGAGAGGCGTGGAGCAAGCAACAGTAGCTTGTTAGGAATCGGCAATTTCTAACATCTGGGGCTCATTGATCTGGGAGAGCTTCAGCCATGGCAGACAGCTCCCTCACAAGAAGCTCTTATGGCTCGGATTTAATCTTGGAATTATGCGAGAGCCTATTCAGCCGCCACCACCCCGAACTCCAACTCTCCGTTGGTGGTGAGGAGCGTACCTACTTCAAAAAGCAATGAATGATGGTGGCCGGCTTCATGATCCAAGCGCGAATGCGGTCCCGACAATAAGTTGGGGCGATCGATTGCCCAACGGGCACTGGTTTCAGCCTTCAGCTCTTGCCATGCCGCCATGGCTGGCTGTACGCGTGTATCAGAGACAATCACGACATTAGAGGCTCACTAGAGGCTCGTATGCGTGCATGTGCAGAGTGGCTACCAAGACTAGCCGGTATGCTAATGTTTCAGGCCGCTGAGACCGTTGTGGAATTGGCTACTGGGTAGCGCCTCTGCGCCCCATCAACCCGCCGAGAACGAACGCGGAGGCCGTTTCAATAGGTACAGACTCGCGGTGAGATGGATGTCTTGCTGTTCTGGATCACTTACAAGGGCTTTTTCGGGGTGAGGAGCAGGGCGCTTGGCAAAAGACAACCCGCGTCAGATACCCGGTTCGCCTCCGCATGTCAGTTGGGGGTTTCCAGGTTGGGCACTCTGTTCCCTGGCAGCCAGGCAGCCAGGCCAGGTTCATTTCGTTGCAAAGATGCACGCCACCGCACAGGGCAAGCAGGCCTACCTATCAGGCTAGGTAGGTAGGTATCACTGAAGAAAAGCTCCGGCGCTTCCAGGTTCCTGATCATCCTCCCCACCCGACCCCAGATGCAGAGGAAAGGGGGGATAATGATATCTCCCTCACAACAATGGCTTTGACAAGCCAGGTTACATTCGAATCCCGTTGCCCTCTGGCTGAATCAGGCACGAAATTACTGGTCAGATCTCACTACGGAGATGCGGGTTTCGGGATCCAATATTGCTCTCGTCAGCAAAGGAAGAAGAGAAGCGAGAGACATTTCACTGCTGGTCTGCGCTGACGCTTCACGAAACAAAGTTTTGACGATACGTCGTAGTCTCGGTGCTCCGTTCGCAGCAGAGGTTAGAAAAGCACACACCCACAGAACAACAGTCAGGCGGGCTGGACCTCTGGAAGGACAGCGGTCCAACCCCTGTCGGAGGCGCTGACCCTGGCCCAATCATGATGACAGGATGCCCAGGTTCCGCCATGGATCAGGGGGTTTCTTAAATTAAAGATCTTCCGTTTTGAGAATCTACCTTATCTCGACTCGCTCCACAGCTCTCCGCGCCCGCCAAATCTGTCGCTCGTTATTTCACCTATGCAGTATCGTCCAGGTCACTCGAGACGAATTAGACCGCCATCCCTCCGGCCAAGGATGACGCCACGGGGTCTGCCATTGCCTTCTATCGAGCGAAGGGGAGCCTACAGTGCTCCCGCCGGCGCCGGAGCCAGAGCGAGAAGAGCTTGTTGGTGGATTATGGAGCATCTGTGACGTTATGGCCTGGGAGCCACAGTCATGAACGAGTGGACAAAGCAAGTCCGAGGTGGGTATTCTTGTCCGGGACGGGGACACCTCGTCGAGAATCATGTGCTTTGCGTACCTGGTGATCATGGCGTTTCGATCCCGTCCACTTCGCCGGCCGCAGCTTCTGGGGGTGTCTGTTCGGTGCTTTTGCAAAAGAGACCCCCGGCGGTGATCGACAGAACTGCAAAGGAGAATCCCAGATGCTTCGTACTGCGCTTTCGCCAAAGGGACAAGGGGGCCTTGGCGATGCCAACGGCCATTCATCGTGGAGTCCTTCAACACAAGCCAACCACCACCACAGCATCCACTCCACATGCTACCCCCAGTGCATCCAGCTGCTCGTTTGTGCCTCTCCTCCTCCTCCCTAGCTCTGCGCTAGTTACTCCTCCTAGCCTAGCCGTAGATGAGGGTCCTACCTGGCTAGCCACCAAGCGGGCCCGGGCCTCGTGTGTCTCTCTTTACCGGACCTCCTCTTACCTACCCGCCATCGCCGGGCACCTTGACCTTCACCTTCTCTACCCGCCTCGCTCCCCTCCTCCACCTCCTGCTTGCCTCGCCATTGAGCATCGGGGTCGTAGGTGTCTTCTCTACCATCGTTGCAGCCTCCTCGTTTCTCCTCTTTGCAATTGGGCATTTGAAGGCCTGGCATCGTCCTTTGCGGTCATCATCATCGCGCATCTGCTTGCTTTCTTTCCTTTTTGAGCTCCGGGTTATTATACGAGGTGCCGCCTCTGCCCGCTCTTCCTTGGGCTGCCACCAGACCTCGACGCTTTCTCTCCACCAATTCGACTATCCAACCTCCTCCTATCTCGTCTCTCTTGTCTCTTACTACGAAATCGGATCTTTTCCTCTCTTGTCTCGTGTCTTTCGACTCTTGTTTGGCTATTGTAATCATCTCTAGCGGCATCATTGCGTCCTCTGAAATTCCATCGGCCGATTTAGCTCACCATTGCACGGCGCCCCCAAATTTCCGCTCGGGTTTGCATTCCAGCCAAGTCGACACCTTTTATTTGGATACAGCTCTGGCCAATTGCACACAGGTTGGCCAACGTCGTCGAAAACGCTCCGGTGGCCGTCTGTTTTCATTCTCGTCTTGCTCACCAATGCTGTTCATATAATCTCTAATCGCTATAATACCGGGCCTGGGTCTGGAACTCGAGGTCCAGCAACGCTCGTTCACTCCAGTCGATCTCGTCGCCGGACTGCCAAGTTTGCTCTGCTCTCGACGGACAAACCGGCAGCAACAAGCAGGGCCCATTCACTTGCGTGCCTCCTGCTCGTCTGCCAGACGATACCGGCCCATCCGTCGCTTCTCGCCACTTGGTCTTCTTGTCCCTCACGGTAACAAGGCATCTCGGCCTGCCAGGACAAGAGAACGGTGGTGCAGGACGGAAAGCTCGGCCCCTTTGTGTTGCCAACATGCTTTGGACCACCATCCTATTGCAGCTTGCACTATGGGTCACCTCCATTCAGGCCTTCTTCCCGTGGTTCCCCAACGAGAACGGTGAGAGCGGGAACATCGATGCTATAAAGAAGAGCTCGAGACGAGCCGACGCCGACGGGCGTGTTGCCGAGGTTCGGGATGCTTCCGGACAAGGCCTGACCTTGCCGTTGAAGCAGAGGAAAGCCAGCGTACGTCCTCTGCCATATTCACAAATCCCGTGCAAAACTCTGGTGGCTGACCTTGAATGCAACCAGTCTGACCAACCTCGCGGTGCCCAAGTCGCCCAGGCTGCCGACCGACTGGCACGAAAGTACGCGCCGGCTGGTGTCTCCAAGGCCCGTGAAGCTTCCTCGGATCTCGACAAGCGACAGAACCAGTTCAAGATAGTGACTGCTGCGGCCCCAACGCAAAGCAACAGTGCTGGCATCGCCCAAGATGGCGGAGACATCTCGTACTTCGTGCAGGTCGGAGTTGGCTCGAAGCAGACACCCATGTACATGCTGCTTGACTCTGGTGCCGGCACGACCTGGGTGATGGGCTCTTCCTGCCAGACCCCCGCGTGCACAATGCACAGCCGATTCGGCCCGTCGGATTCCACGAGTCTAGTTGCGTCAACAAAGACCTTCTCCATCGCCTATGGCTCCGGGAAAGTCGTGGGCAGCCTCGCCTCGGACACGCTCAGCGTGGCTGGCATGAAGGCGACCATGTCTTTCGGTGTGGCCGACACGACGTCGGACGACTTTGAGCACTTTCCGTTTGACGGCATTCTGGGCCTGAGCATGGCCAAGGGCGCCACGGACAATTTCTTGGACATGGTCAAGAGCGAGAAGCTCATCGGGGCCAACATGTTTGCCGTGTCGCTGAACCGGAACTCGGACGGGCCCAACAACGGTGAAATAACCTTTGGTGCCACCAACCCGGCAAAATTCACGGGTGACATCTCGTACACCCCCGTCTCGTCCGACGCCCATGGCGACTGGGCCATCCCGCTGGATGACTTTGAGTTTGACGGCAACAAGGCGGGCATCACGGGCAAGCTTGCCTACATCGACACGGGTACCAGCTACGTCTTTGGGCCCTCGAGCGACGTTGCCGCCCTGCACAAGCAGATTCCCGGCGCCAAGAGCGGAGACGGTGTCACCTACACGGTTCCGTGCGACAACAACAAGCCCATCACTGTCATCTTCTCGGGCGTCAAGTACGCCATCTCTGCCAAGGAATGGCACTCGGGCCCCAACGGCAATGGCGATTGCACGAGCAACATCTACGGCCACGAGGTTGTCAAGGGCCAGTGGCTGCTGGGTGACCTGTTCCTCAAGAATGTCTATGCTGTCTTTGACATGGATCAAACCAGAATTGGTGAGCCTTTCTTCTTGAGCCCGTGGCTGCCTTCACCGCTCTCACCGCTAACACAAGATGCTCAGGATTTGCTGCCAAACCTCAGCCTACCTCTTCAACAAGCTCGAGTGTCCCGACCAGCACGGCGGGCTCTACGAACTCGAACCCGCAAGGATCGTCGACTCTATCTACGATGATCACCCCCAGCCCCACAACTTCCAAGTCTGGGTCCTCTTCGACTCCGGCAGATATCCCCGGACTGAGCGGGCATGAAACGTCTGCGACGGCTGCAGCCGACGCCTCCCCAGCAGTTGCCACGCCGACACACAAGTCGCCGGGAGAGCAGCTCGAGGGCAACAGATATGTCACAATGATCTGCATGGTGGTCGCCATCGCTCTCGCGGCATGATAGGCACTTGTCTTTGCGGGTGCCGTGCCCCTGGAGCATATTTATTTATATACTAGATCTTTTGCCCTGTTGAGACGGGCTATGATGCACGCGGCGGAATGCCCCGCGTGAGACACGGGAACACTTGGCTTGCTCGGAGGAGAGGGCACAGGCCGCAGCGAAATGGTCTGCCATAGGCCCCCGTCGCACTGTTTTTACTGCCATGATAACAAATAGCGATGGGGAAGTCTATGCATGGACCAAGAACAACCACTTTGACGCACATGATACCCAGAGGAAGAAAGGAAACAAATAGGATTTTTGTCTGGGAGGAGAGCTTCTGTTGGGCTGAGGATACAGAAGACTCCCATGACCTTTGTACTTAATCGTTATGTAATAAAAAGAATGTTTCGATTCCCACATTACTGACTGCCAAGACTGGCTTTATGTCATGGAGGGGGAGAGGCTCTTGAAAAAGTATCGCGTCTCTTACATGTGGCCAAACTGTCTCTAACTACCTACTAAACCTTCGACACACAGAATATCGACGGGCAAGAATGTCTCGTTGGGAGACAAAGGAGGAGAGTCGAGCGTACCCCATGGACTACCTAAATAGGGGCAAATGAGCAGCGCCGGTGAGCCCGGCTAGGAGCGGGCTTCCCAGCGGGGAGCGTCACCTAAAGCACAGTGCAATGCTTATCGACCTATCAGGCAAGGGGCTATTCTTCCCTGTAACAGGCCAACCCAAGAAGCGAGAACATCGAATTTACGAATGTACTGAAACGCCAAATGTCCATTGGGGGATTGTATGCCTTTTGTTCTCGATGAATCAAGTTTCCGGCTAGCCACCTCGCTCTCTCTACGACCTGTGCATGCAGTTTCACTCTTGAAGACCCCCGGGCCCACGTTCATCGACCATACTGCGATCGTCACAAGCTGTCCTTGGCACACGTACGCCCTGAGGAACAAGCCCGTCAGGAGGGTCGAGGAGTTCTACGTCACGACACAACCGGGCCCTGCCGCGCGACAATGTGCTGGCAATAAGAGACAGCCAGCTCCGTCATGCCCCAGGCCACATCCCACGGCGCCACGAACCCGGCGAGCAGCAGCACCAACGACGCGCCGCCCCGGCCGGACGACCACGATGATGGCTTCAGCCGCGCCGCCGCCCCGGACGACGGCGAGGAGGACATCGGCCTCCTGCACGCCCACGCCGACATCGACGACGACGACGACGACCTCGTGATCCTGCCCGGCGGCGCCGAGGAGGAGCCCAAGGGCCGCGACACTTCCTCCCCGCCCCGCACGCCGGGCCACGTCCGCTTCGACCTGCCACCACCGCCTACCGCCGCCGCGAACGGCCACGCCAACGGGCACCCGCGCGAGGCGCTCGGCGTCGCCGACGACGGTGGCGACGAGTACTTTAGCGACGACTCGGACGACGACGACGCGGCGCTGCTGTCGCGCGACCCGCTCGCCTCGCGCCCCTTGCTCACGGGCCTCGAGGCCCCCGCCGTCGCGCTCGCCAACTCGGGCCGCCTCTCGCCGACGCCGAGGGGCAGGGGGCCCGCCGCGGCGGGGGAGGACGGGCAGGACTCGTCGGCCGAGCTGGCGGCGGAGGAGGAGCGCCTGCGGCCCAAGTCCGGGCTGCGCAGCGCCTTCATGAACATGGCCAACAGCATCATCGGGGCGGGCATCATCGGCCAGCCGTACGCCTTCCGGCAGGCCGGGCTCGTGGCCGGCGTCGCGCTGCTCGTCGGCCTCACCGTCATGGTCGACTGGACCATCTGCCTCATCGTCGTCAACAGCAAGCTCAGCGGCGCCTCGAGCTTCCAGGGCACGGTGGAGCGCTGCTTCGGCCGCCCGGGCCTCGTCGCCGTCAGCCTCGCGCAGTGGCTGTTTGCGTTCGGCGGCATGGTGGCCTTTTGCGTCATCGTCGGCGACAGCATACCGCACGTGCTGCTGGCGGTGTGGCCGTCGATCCGCGACGTGCCCGTCGTCGGCCTGCTGGCCAACAGGAGGGTCGCCATCGTGGTGTTTGTCATCGGCGTCAGCTACCCGCTGACTTTGTACCGGGACATCGCAAAGGTGAGGAGAGCCTCCCAGTACTCACGGCATTGGAAGGAAGGAAGGGAGAGGGAGGGCGGAGATCTAGGATAGGCGAGTCAAAATGGTTTATGCTAACATGGGATATTTTTTTTGTTCTATATAGCTCTCCAAAGCCAGCACCTTTGCTCTCATCAGCATGATGGTCATCTGCGTCACCGTCGTGGTGCAGGGCATCCTGACGCCCCGCGCCGAGAGGGGCTCCTTCAGCGCGCCGCTGCTCACGATCAACTCGGGCATATTCCAAGCCATTGGCGTTATATCATTTGGTACGTTTTTTGCTAATCTGTCGCTTTTGTGATCTGCTTTTGCAATTTTGGCATAGACGCGCGCAATCTAACACCCAGACGGCAGCCTTCGTCTGCCACCACAACTCGCTCCTCATCTACGGCTCCCTCAAGACGCCGACCATCGACCGCTTCTCGCGCGTGACGCACTACTCGACGGGCGTCTCGATGCTGGCCTGCATGCTCATGGCCCTGGCCGGCTTCCTGACCTTTGGCGACCGCACGCTGGGCAACGTGCTCAACAACTTCCCCTCGGACAACGCCATGGTCAACGTCGCGCGGCTCTGCTTCGGGCTCAACATGCTGACGACGCTGCCGCTCGAGGGCTTCGTGTGCCGCGAGGTCATGCTCGACTACTGGTGGCGCGGCGCGGCGTTCGACCTGCGCCTGCACGTGCTGCTGAGCACAGGGCTCGTCGCCGCGGCCACGGCGCTGAGCCTCTTCACCTGCGACCTGGGCGTCATCTTCGAGCTCGTGGGCGCGACGAGCGCGTGCGCCATGGCGTACATCCTGCCGCCGCTGTGCTACGTCAAGCTCACGGCGCGCCGCGACTGGAGGACGTACGCGGCCGGCGCGGTCGTGGTGTTTGGGTGCGCCGTCATGGTCATCAGCGTCGTGCAGGCCGTGGCCAAGATTGTGAGCGGTGAGTTTTCTCCTTTCTTTTTCCTTGCGTTCATCTGCTGGTCTTTTGTGTGTCGTGTGTGTATGTATCCCTTGTTTTTGCTAACTGGATGATGTGAATATATAGGCGAGGGCGGCATGGCACAGTGTGTTTAGAGCACGATATATGATACTTCAAAAGTGGCAAACGGGTGTTTCTTGATAATGTGTTACTACACTATCACTATCGACGACCACCATCACTACAAAAGAGGAGACATTGGATATTGACGATACTGCTGTTTAATCGTTTTTGTATTTCTAGCTACTACTACTACTATTACTACCACTACACAGCGTGGGCATAGCATGCTTTCACGGATGGGACATACAAGGACTGGGATTCTTCCACGAGAGCTAGGATGGGAGGAACAACACCAGCACATCACAAAAAAAACAAAACACAAAATGAAAACAAGATGATATCAACATGCCACAAGTGTTTTCCCGTGTGATATGAACACAGTTGCTATCGTAGACGGATCGACCGCTACCCCGATCACTCTAGGTCCAGAACCCACCAGGGGGGGCCTTCTATCGATCCGTAGAAGGCTGAGTGTGCGACCCGGAAGTTGAGGAGGAGGAGGCTGCCCCTGATGCCGGCCGCAGGATGCCCTGCTGCTCTAGCAGCCGGATCGTCTCAGCCGTCCACTCCTGGCACTTCCGGAGCGGCTTCTTGCGGTCGATGCGCCTTGGGCCGTCGAACTGCTTCTCGGGAGGAGGATTGGACCGGCACACGGCCTCCATCGTGTCGAGGTCGGAGCTGGATAGAGTTCCGAGCAGGCGGTGAGCCACGTATGTGTTCTCGAGCTTCGGGTACTCGGTCGGCCTCTTCTCAAAGTCCATCCCTTCCTGTATGTTGCCCGTGACGTGGAAGAGCATGCCGGATTCGTGTCTGGGGTCGAGCTCGACGAACAGGGCGTGGTGGTTCCGAGGCGCCCCGAGGGATTCTACGAGATAGACCGGAAGAGACATTGCATGGGCGGAAGCAAAGTTGGCTGCCGAGAAATGATTGTTGAGGTGGTTGCAGATAGGAGTCGGGGTGGCCTCTGAACAGAGGAAATAGAGTGTTCAATGTTGGTGTTACATAGAGACAAGGATAAGGTAAGGAAGCATGAAGGCCTCTGTGATCCATAAGAACCAACATCACTTGATGATCCTACATCATTCACCAGCCTACGTCTCTATAAGAGGGAAGTATCTGGAACGTTCAATGCTCATCTTTTAAACATGATAGTGTGATCAAAACAGCCCTCTTCACTCCATAGACCCTCGGTGAGACAGTAAGTTGAGAACGGTATCTTGCAAGTCGGGCTTTCATCCCCGTCTTCAGAGGAGGCTGCACGCCAGCAGAGTGTTGCAAAAAGTGGCAGCAGAAACAGGGTCACACAAAGCTCTTGAAAGTTCCCCCATCCACACAATAGATTGTACCACACACACACACACACACAGAGCGAGATGCATACGCACTTGGCTGCCATTTGCTATTCCGCTTCAGTTCGGGATTATATACAAATCACAGGGTCCAGAACCACACACCCATCCGCTCAGCGCCCCCCCCCACCCACTTAGCAACACTCTCATGCATCTCTTGTCATCGGGATCTAAGCCAGCAGCAGCATCCCAAGCCGAACCCACCTTCGGAAAGCGCTTCTCTTTTGACTGGAACATTGAAGCCCCCCCCGTACAGGATTTCGGAAGCGGGGGAGACCAAGATTGTGACCACGAGCGTACACATGTACGATAAAGTCTGCTGCTTACAGCGGGTAATCACGAAATAGGCAGCCAGTGTATGGCTTGACTTGTTCCTTCCCTCTCGTTAACCTCTGATCGTGCATGTGAGCCCTTTCCACTTATAAGCCCCCCGTCCGTCAAAACCCCCCCCGCCTTTCGTCACAAACGACCTTTTGCTCTTTCCCTTTCCTTCCCTTCCCTTCCCTTTCCCGAAACAATACAAACCTGAAGAGATATCATTTCTTGCTCCCTCCAACCCGAGACCATATTATTCTGCAAAACAGACGAAACACCGTCCCTCCAAAGCGACGAGATGCACGGATCCAACTGCCCCAAGTGCGGTGCGGCGTACAGCGGCTCCAGCAAGTCGTGCGGCTCCTGCGGCGCTGTAAGTTCTCGTGCCCAACTCTCTTCTCTTTCTGTCTCTCATCTCGTCCCCTTCTACTGCTTCTGCCCTTCTTCTGCTCCGTCTCTTCCCTGCCCAATACTGACCCGATATATCCCCCCCTCCAAACAGAGCTGCCCTGTCTAGGAAAGAGACGTGTGATTCTGCCGGAAAGATGAGCTTATGATATGGGTTCTATGGGGCGAATTTATCTCCTTTACTTGGGGCTGTTTTCCGAGAGTGAAATGCATCACGGGCGGCGAGAGGCAGTTGTGGGGGTGACGAGGAGTCGAGGAGCGTGCGGGTGCATTGTGGAGAGAGAGAGAGAGTTCGTGTTTTGCGGGCTGGTCGGGGAGAGGTGATCTTTCATTAGATTGTGTGGATTTTGTAGGGGCACAACGAGTTTTCGGTTTTTTTACTGAATGCCCTGAGATATAATATACCATCCCTCCTTTTTCGAAACCAGTACTCGGTCGAGCAATGTCCCTTGGCCAGGAGACAAAATGTGACATGATGGAGGCCAAGTCCGCAGCCTTTCCCGATCCAGCGGGCATCGTAGTAACAAGACACAGTTTCCCAGAGCACAGACGTCACAGCCTCATCGGACGGCAGAGCAGGTGTAGGTGTGCATGAGGGAAGAAGGAAATAAAGATGTATGATATAGCCTCTCTCCGGATGAAGAACCCGTCTCGCAGCAGCAGGCAGCACGAACCACGCGGTCCCAACACCGTTTAACTAGTTAACACAAAACACGACCGAGCTCACACAACCACGTCACCCATCTCACTCTTGTCTCTTCTTGGGCCAAAACACACAAAGATGCAACTCTTTCACGCACTTTCGCAAAGACGACCAGCGCGCAGTTCGAGCCTTCTTCTCAACCCCGCTACTTGCTCTCCCCGTGTCTTCTCGCCGTTTGTCGAATGCGAGCAAAACAAAACTAATTTCTCACTGTTCCCTGCTTTCGTATCGAAGGGAGATTAAAAAGACCCCGCCGTGTGTATGTGAGAAACCCAACCAAATATGACACGCCGGTCCAATGAAGATAGGTGATATGACGAGCACGCAATAGTAGGAACATGTATCTCTCTCAGAGCCCCTCCGCAGGCTGGGACAACGGGGTAACCGCCGGCCCGGTCCGCCGAAGAGATCGCCGCAACCCTGCTCGCACTGACGATGCTTCCACCACCATGGTTGTATCAGTGACGGTGACAGACGGATCGCGAACCGTCAGCAGTGGAGTCATCATCGTAATGGGTTGACAGGACGCTTGATCAGATGGATCGATCCTTTACAGGACCAGGCACTTGCTGCGCTTGCCTCCTCGGCCCTTGGTGCGGGAGAGCAGAGCAGCCCGGGTAGCGTGCTCAAAGACCTCGCGGACGCCCTCGTTCGTCTTGGCTGAGCACTCGAGGTACTTGTAGGCACCAATCTTCTTGCGAACCTCCTCACCCTGAAAGGCAAATATCGTCAGCAAAAACACATTCCGCTGTGAGCCCCGGTTTCGATGACTCGGGATCCGGCTCCAGGCTACCACCATCGGTCGGTGTAGAGCCTGTTCCGGCTCGAGAACGGGGGTTGATCAACGTACCTCCTCGGGAGTGACGGGCTTCTGGCTCGTCTTGCGCAGCTCCTCAATGGTCTTCTGGTCGTAACGCAGATCCTTCTTGCAACCGACGAGGATGATGGGGAGGCCCTGGCAGAAGTGCAGAACCTCGGAGATCCACTATAGACAGAGAGACAAGAATCAGCTGCTGCTCCAGCTACCTCGGGCGAGACGAGGGGTGTGCCTGAGGAGGCGACGGTGAGGACGGCCTTACCTTCTCTTGGACGTTGTCGAGGGAATCAGGCGAGTCGACGGCGAAGCAGATGAGGATGACGTGGGAGTCGGGGTAGGAAAGGGGACGGAGACGGTCGTAATCCTCCTGACCAGCCGTATCCCATAGGGCTAGCTCGACGTGCTTTCCATCAACCTCGACATCGGCAACATAGTTCTCGAAGACGGTGGGGACGTAGACCTGGAGGGCACGTGTTAGTATCTTTGTTTCCTGACCGACGTTTCGGGTTCGTTGTCCGGTCGCAACGGGCGAGGCGGGTTGCGGCCAACGGCGAAAGGGAGTGATGCACTGATAGTCGAGACGAATTGCCTTGTTGAAATGGCGCTTTGGGGAGCGATGGCGTCGAGATGACGAGGCAATAAAGGAGGGATGACGAATTTCGGAGTTTCGAAGGGGGGGTGAAATCGGGTAGCTGTCAGGGGAGATCTTACCTCAGGGAAGGTACCCTTGGAGAAAACACTGGGAATGAGTTAGTAAGAGCGAGATGGATGAAAAGAGCAGGCAGTGATGCGGTAGAGAGCGATGAGTTTGGCGATGATGGCCCATCGGGTTGGCGAGCTGGAAAGCCAGGCGTCGTCGGGGGTTCGGGAGGCGGGTGGTGATGGAGATGGAGATGGAGATGGGGTTTGGGGGATGGACAGGTACCTACATCAACAAGCAGGTTTTACCGCAGGCACCGTCGCCGACGATGACGAGCTTACGACGGATCTCAGCCATGGTTGTCTGATTATTTGTTGTTGTTGAGGAGGTGCGTGAGAGGCTGCGGGAAGAGGTAAACAACAAGTAAAGAGAGTGGACAGAGGGAATCAGGGGTGGTTTTTCTGGGCGGTGGAGATGGAGATGGACAAGAAGTTTAAGGAGGGAGAAGAGGATGGCGTAAGTAGTTTAATCAAAAAGAGTCAAAGGTCGCGATGGGGGAAAAGGGCAGAGGAGAAAGGCAGGCGACGGAGCGAGCGAGCAACGGCGGGAGTGGGTTTTTTGTTATGGGGCAAAGGAGAATGAAAGCAATGCAATGGGGGAAGAGGAGCAGTGCTGTGTGGTAGCGCTGGGAGTGTGGTAGCGGAGTGCTGGGTTAGTTGGTTAGGTAACTACAAAGGCCGCCAGAGTGCGTGCGTGGTTGCTTGCTGGTGGTCGGCCTCTTTTTTTTTATTTAAATTCAGGTTCGCAGGGAATTATGTAGGCGGGCACTCTTCAATCGATGGCCGGTGACAAAGCAGCCATCAAACACAGAATCACCAAAGCAGAGCTCTCCAGACCCAAGGTACCTACATTATCTACCTAGCCCACCTAGCCTTGGCAGGACTCTCGGCCTCGCGTTCATTTCTCCCTTCTCGGCCTGTTGGGACGCCCGGAGCTTCGAGGCGCAGGGTGCAATTGTAGTTTACGTGCTTGGCTCTACCACCTGACCTACCTACCGTGGACTCCCTGCAGCACCACTATAACCAGGTGTTTTCGGGCGCTGGAGCGATTGCGGTAGCGCTGTGGAGGCCCCTCTCCAAGATAAGTGCTAGGCCCTCCTTTCAGGTGTCCTGGCCGCTGGAGGTCCGAGGGACGCCCGTGGTGCTGCCTGCAAATCTCCACCGTCTCCAGCCCAAAACACCAACCACAGCGATCCCAAAGTGGCGGGCGACAAGGCGACGGAAACAAAGGGCCATGCGGCCTTTGGTCCTAGCTTGGTCAGGACTTGCTTATCTCTCCTTCCTGCTCGAGCATTGGTATTGGTACTGGGCTATCTATGGGCTGTCATCTTTATGCAGATCCAGCATGGAACAACCGCCACTTTCCAACCTTTCGGAGATAGACAGGTACGGGACTGGAATTCCATGTTCTCATATCCACGTCGTCCAGTCGAGAGGCCTCAGCCAAACTGCACATGTCGCCGCCGCCTCGACACACACACACACACACACACGCACACGCACACCTCGAACGACACTTTTGTTCGCCAAAGGAATAGCGAGATATGGACATTGGCCAGGGGGGCTGTGAAGGCTGTGAAGGGGTTGGGGCTCCACCCGGCGCAAGAATGGGCGGCGCGGCAGACGGGCCATGGGGTGGCGACAGCCCGCTGAACCCACTGGAGAACATTGAACTGACCCAGAGACGGACAGCATGCGAGGATCAGCAGCAGGGCCCCCCTTCAGCAAGCTACAAGCAATATCAGCCCGGCATGGATGGTCGAGTACAAGTAGTGATGTCAGGAGAGTGAGCGAGCTGGTCAGTTATCCTGTTTCTCGCATGTGATGGTTCCATTATGCACTCGCCTTGCCCGGCGACCAGGACCCAGACCAAGACGGTCGTTGCGACAGCTATCAAACAGATGCCATCTCGACATTGTCCCTCGGCTGCTTATCGTTTCCCTTTCGGGCGGCGAGCGACAGAGCAACTTTCGATAGGTTACAAAGCCATGCACTTCTGGCCACAACCACGAAGTAACTACTCGCCTCTGCTATACGCCCAGAAAATACTCGTTTGCCTCTACATATCATCAAAGCCTCCACGGTTCCGAGCCTCCTGGATGCGAGAGCGAGAGCTGGAAGTGCTAGACCAGCTGTGCTTGTACAAGTAGTGGAAAGGAGGCTTTGAGAGTGGAGCAGGGCCGGACGGCCAACGTCAGCTCTTCAAGCATCTGAAACCTAACAAATCTTGGGGACGCCTCAACACGATCCGCGCTAGCTCGAAACCACCATCTACCTAGGTAACTCACGGAGTAAGTAGGCAGTTACCTAGAGGAGGTAGGTACTTGTACTTGGATTAGTGGTCTCTGAGCCGCGTGAGCCTGTCCGCCTGTCCTCCCGCATCCTTCCCATCCATCCCCATGCAGATCCGCCTCCCAAGTCCTAGCAGGTCAGTCGTCCCGGTAGGACTTTTTTTCTCCATGGATGTCTTGTGTTACCGAGATGTGTGCCTGTACTTGTAGGCTGTACTCCCTAGGCGGACGCCTATTTGTACATGCATGCATGCAGCCCAACCCTGCCAGCCCTGCATGCTCTGAATCACACAAATTGGTTGACCGAGCTCTCATATCTTCTTGTGCTTCGCCAGTCCGAACATTTTCCAAGCCGAGAGGCATTCCAACCTTGACCTGAAAGAAGTCTTTGCCCGTCATCTTACAAAAGGGCACGGAAGAGGATTGCCGGGGATCGCTTCAGCACACCCAATGATTCCTTGGGTACCTAACAGGTTGAATACGGCCTGTAACATAACTAATTCTGGTGACAGGAGCAGTGCATCGTTGATTGCATCGAACAAATCATAAATATTGTGTTTAAATCATGCTGGAACCTGCCGTCTTGAACCCAAGCTCGTGTTGAAGCTTACGTAGTGGAGCCTCTGCCACACAATGAATGAATGGCCCGTGCTTCACCATTTGAGATTGATCAATGAGGCCAGGCCAATGGGAACCCACAAAAAAAGTTCACGGCAGGTGGTCTGCTGCGAAACCGACGGACCTCATCAGGACACACGAGCATCACCGCCCGCCCAATCCGACGACCACACGACCGAGGACTCGCCGCCCCCTCTGGACGCCGGAACCCCTCGACCAAACTCCCGGCTTCCCCTTCGACTCCAGCGAGTCACCACCAGCCCAGACCGAGCAGAACAGCCAGTCGAGTAACCGAACTGAACCACCCCCCTCGACAAACCGAGAAGCCATGCTCAAGCTCGCCCGCCGCACGGCCATGGCCGAGCGGCAGGCCGCCCGCCGCGCCGCCCGCAAGCAGGCCGTCGAGGACAAGTCGGCCAAGTGGACGCGCATCCACCAGGAGGCCCGCATCGCCCGGGACCTGCGCGGCGAGCGCGCCGCCGCCCGCGTCGCCCGCCGCGAGGACTGGGAGCAGGGCCCGCTCGCGCCCAGGCGCAACAGCGCCGCCGGCGACGGCCGCAGCAGCGCCCAGGGCCTGTACTACGGGTCCATCGGCCCCGAGAGGCTCAAGCCCGAGAGCAGGCTGCGCGACTTTGAGGCCGAGGCCCGCTGCGCCTGGGCCGGCGGCACCAAGCACCTGTGCCTCGCCGTCGGCGACCGCGCCGTCGTGCTCGAGGGCCCCGAGAAGGGGCGCATCGGCACCGTGAAGGAGGTCAATGCCGAGAAGGGGTGGGCTGTGCTGAACAACGTCGGCGTGGTAAGTGGTTTACGTTTTGCATTTGCATACCAACGCTCTTATCAGTTCGAGCAAAAAATACAATACTGACGGCTCTTCCTCCTCCCCCTTCACGACAGGCCAACATCCACCTCCCCGAGTTCATCATGCCCAGCGCAGAAGAGCCCGTCCAGCCCATGGAGTACGCCATCCCCATCTCCTCCCTGCGCCTCGTCCACCCCATCCCGGACCCCAAGACGGGCGCCCTCAGGGACGCCATCATCCGCGAGCTCGTGCCCCACAACATCACCTTCGACCGCCAGTCCCGCTACGTCGGCTGGCAGCGCCTCGTCCCGGGGCTCAACATCCAGATCCCCTGGCCCAAGCGCGAAGCCCAGACCTACACGGACCACAAGTGCGACACGCTGCGCGTCGACGTCGAGCGCAAGACGTACGTGCCCACCCTGCTTAAGCCGCCCGTCCCCGCCGCCGTCATCGACGAGCTGCGCAACCGCTACTCCAAGTTCCGCACCCGCCACGAGCCCGAGTACGTCGCGCGCAAGGAGGCCGAGGCCGAGGCCGCCGCCGCGCGCGCCGCGCTGGCGAGCACGATGCGCACGCCGCTGCAGGAGTTCCACGCCGAGACCAAGAGGGCCCGCCTCGCGCGCGGCCAGCCCGCCCTGTCGGACGAGATGCTCGAGCGCATCGGCCAGGTCATCGCCAGGAACAAGGAGAGGACGCTGGCGGCTGTCGGGGCGAGCGAGGTCGCTCCTCCTGCGACCTCTGCGCCGGAGTCATGATGAAGGGGGCGCAGTATTCTTGTATTATAGACCCAAAAATATGTATCAAATGTGGCACCTTTGTGTAAGAAGAGAAGCTGTAAAGATGTGTAATGCTTCTCAAGGACAGCATAGAAATCCTACCTTGTACAATTCATTTTTGACTAGTCATCTAGCAAGAAGCCTCGATATGCAGTGGGATGGCCATAGTGAACATGTCTCACTACACTCTATAAACCCCGTACCTTGCTCTAGTCTAACCCAGCAGCGACAATCTCGCAAAGTCCTTGACCACAGGCGGCGTCTGCCTCGACTTCATAGCCTCCAGGCTCTCAGCCAGCACCGCTTCCCCACCAAGCAACCGCGCATACTCCTCCTGCGGACCACCGCCACCACCACCAGTAGCCTCGCCATCGGGAGAGGGCCCCTTGCCACCCTCCGGCCCCGCCTTGTCCGCGGCCCAGATCTCCGCCACGGCAGCCCGGCAGCCCTCGACGACCTCGGCCATGAGCGCCTCCGCCGCCCGCGCCCTCTCCTGCATGCCCCGCCGCGCCAGCCCGGCCACGAGCCGCTCGACCTCGGGCCCCGCGGCGCCGACCCGCTCCACGAGCCGCCGCACGCTGTTGACGAGGTACTCCTCCTCGTAGACGGTGCCCTTGCGCCCCCTCGCGCGCTTCTTCTCCTCGCGCCGGCGGTTCTTGTGCGTCGCGCGGCTGACGCCCGTGCCGGCCGTGCCCACGCTGCCGGCCTTGCCCGTGTACCGCGTGAACAGGCTGGCCGAGGTGCTGGCGGCGCGCGACGACGCCGCGACGGAGACGTCGTCGGGCACGTCTCCGCCGGCGCCGGCGGCGCGCTGGTCGTCGCCCTCGTAGAAGCCGAGCGGGTCCTCGACGGCCTTGCGCTGCAGCTCGAGGATGCGCGGCACCTGCGCCCTCAGCTGGGCCTTGCAGTCGGCGAGCAGCTCCGTCGACGAGGACAGCGCGTCCGCGAGCCCCGCGTCGACGCCCGACGCCAGCAGGTCCGGCCGCCCCCGCAGGGCGACGACCCGCATTGCGTCGGCGAAGTGGTAACCCCTGCAGAGGCAGCGCACGGCCGACTCGACCGACGAGAGGTAGTCGAGGTGCACCGTCGCCGCCGAGCTGTAGTCCTTGGCCTCGTAGAGGGCCTCCGCGAGGGTCGTGGCCAGCTCCGAGAAGGCGGTTGCCGAGAGGGGCGGGTCCTGCTGCTGCTGGGCCGCGAAGAGGCACTCCCGCCAGCAAGTGGCGCCCGCTGCGCGGTAGCACACCGCGGCCTTGGCATAGTTGCCGAGGGATTCGTAGGCGAGCCCGGCCTCCCTGTTCTTGGACCTCGACGCCAGGAACTCGGCATACATGTCCATCAAGATGTTGTGCCGCTCCGTCTCGTACTTGTACAACCCCAGCGCTGTCTGGTAGAGCTCGTACTTTGCGGTGTAGTCTCTCACTTCGTCAAAGACGTTCAGGGCATGAAGGTGCGCGAGCGCCTTCTGGCGGTGGTTGAGGTAATCATCAATGGTGAATTTTCGTCGCAGCTCGGGCAACTGGTGAAGCCCTTGAATGAAAGGCAGATACTCTCGAGGGTCTCTTTGCGATTGCTGGGCTACCAGGAGCGTGAGGTCTAGGTTGTAAAGGCCAAGCGCCTGGTCATAGAGCTGGTTTACATCAGCCAGGAAGCAGATATGTTCGACTGCCCGCTCAGCCAGGGACTCGTCCTCTTTCATGAGCTCGGCAACGACCTGGAGGCCGTCGTCGAGGGCAGGAGGATTCTTGCAGACGTGCGCCGTAATGATGTTCTGTAGATTGGCGTTCTTCTGAGTGTGCAGACTAGCCAGCACCGCATCGCAGACCACGTTTACTTTAGAGCCTGCTGGTTTCGCAGCCGGCACAGCGGCGACTGGGTTGAGAAGGCCGGGTACCTCCTGGCTCTTCACGGGCCTCGTGTCTTTGTACATGGTCTGCGTCACATCCTCCTCCCTGATAGACATTAGCATGTGTGTCAGCCGCCCAAAGTGAAGGGGCCTTACTTTAGAGACGACAAGAACAAGTCAACGTAAGTGACATCTTTCAGCTGATCCAAGAACAATTTGACATTGGAGAGCAATTGCTCGGGCCTGTGGTCGTACAAGATGTTCATGTCGACTCGCTGGGAGCGACATGTCATGAAAGCCTTGCCGTAGTCCTTCTCCTCGATGAGGCGTCTGATGCCTGCAAGCACCATGGCCCTAGGATAGATGGTTTCAAGATTGCCCCGGGGCATCTGAAGCACGACACTCATGTTCGTGGGCATTGCAGTCACCAAGCGAGCTCCTCGCTCAATGCTTCGGCACCGTTCATCGTTTTCTGGGTCATCGCCGGGCATGCTGAGCTCTGCAAAGGCTTAGTTTACGTTTGCTCCATACGACACGAGAGAGGATGTTTCAAGACTTACCTTCAACATCGTCAAGATGCACAAACTTGAGGAAGTGATTGCTAGTAGTCAGGATAAGGTGCTCCCTAGTGACCACAAAGGATGTACAATTTTTGGTCAGCAGCCGAGAATTGGCATACAGATGCCCACTCCTTGACAACCCGAACGCAATAGGGCTCTCGCCATATGACACAACTTCTGCCCAAGGAAGTTGCAAGGGGAATTTTATAGGGAGCGTCTCTTGTTCCTCGTTCGAGATCCTGAATAACTGCCCGCTTCGCGATTGACCAATCGCCGTCGAGTCCTCCGAAGATGAGGTCACAAATGAGACGATCTCGTTCTGCTCGAGACCCTCCAGAGTCAGCTTTTCGGTCATGCCAGGGCGGCAAAGACTGATCTGTGGGCCTTCGCCCCCATATAGAACGTGGGCGGCTTCTCCTTCTGAGAAACATATTTGAAAAACCGGACGCTCGAACAAACGCCGTTCTGTCTCCTCAAACTCGACCTGGCCGATCAACTTAGGGGCCAAACTTCGGGCACCTTTGGTCTGCCAGGCATAGAAATTGACTCCGGTCTGATGGAGTACTGCCATCGTAGAATGGTCTTTCGAGAAAGCGACATCGACCACGCTGGAGGCAGCGTCAGTGATTTCGAAAAGAGCCATCGGCGGCGGAACATTTCCCGTTCTCAAGGGTGTGAGTTTAACAGTAGAACCGTCAATGACGGCTACCGCTCCGTGGTCATTGGGCTCAGTCAGTGGACCCCTTGCAATGTGGAAGATGTGTTCAGTAGACAGAAGGTTATCTGGGAGCGGTCAGTTGCAAGTTCAAAGTTGGGGTTGATAGATAAAACTGACCAGAGGCCGCCGTAGCAAGGCGTAATGACTTCTCGGGATGCCATACAACGTGCGAACATCCTGGACCGGTGAAGATCTCCTGTTTGAGGTACCAGTGGTAATTTCCCATGGTCCATAGCTGGACAACACTCTCGTACTTGACAGCCAGAACGGTCGAGTCAGAATTCCATTCCAGCTCGAGGGGTACTCCAGTGTTGTCGACCTGATGAGGAGACCGGAGGGTGAAATTCCCGTGCCGCAGTCCGTTCCTCTCAAAGAAGACAACATCCGCGCCACCGCCAACAGCCTGAATGCCGGCCATGAGGTTGCCAGCCGGCCTCCAGCTTAGGGCACCCTCTAGGCCGTCAACGGGCTCGCTTACGCTGTCGAGCACGCCCTCCCGGCTGTAGACGCGGATGACCCTCCTTTCAGAGGCCTCTAGGCTGTTGACGGCAACGAAGGCACCGTCACCACGCCAGCTGATTGTCGTCCGTCGGTCATCTTGAGGGCTGAGCACACCTTGGTCGACCTTTTCTGGTATTGTGGGGTCTCGAAGGGCTTTGGCACCGCGCCCTTGAAACTGCGTCTCCTTCTTGCCCCATCCAACAGAGACATGCTTTGACATCTTGAGATCCTCGGCCGCCATGGTGGCCTCAGCAATACCGTCGAAGCTGCGGCTCATGTAGACGACCGTGCCGGCGGACGTGGCGATGACCAACAAGTCCTCATCGGGCGACCAGCGTGCAGCAGTGATCCCCGCATCTATCGAACCTACAATCTCAATGTGGACATTTTCAGAAGCGACACCGGCATTATCCTCCTGAACGACGACGATGTCACCCCCGGCCAGGACAACACATGTCGTGAGATTGTCACTGAAGTGATGAAGGCTCACGACCCTGTCCACAGCCAAGTCTGGGTTCGGACTAGGGGTATCCCAGGAGGCTACCGTCCGACATTGGCTATGTGCATGTTAGTCTTGATCAACGTGGTTGCGAGGGCTTGACACATACAGATCCCACGGCCTCGGAGCTGTGCCGTTCGCCACCCTGGCCAACTCGATCTTGCCGTCGTTCTCGTCCGGCCCGAATGTGACGAGGACCTCGTCAGAGGCGGCGTCCCAGCAAGCTGAGGTGATATCAGCTGCACACCTGGCCGTCTCATAGCGGATATTGCGAAGGTTCCTCATAGTTGCGCCTGAGGGAGAGAGCGCTTTGCCGCTGGTATGCTCGCTAAATGAAAGAATGCGCCAGCCTTGGGGAGAATATCAACACGAGGCTAGAATTCCTAATGAACGACTGACACAAGTTGAGATTCACCCTCTTTGGTGTCGATGTCCTGTAAACCCTCCAGCTCAAGTGTCTAGAAAAGTGCACGATAAGTTGAAAATTGAAGCTTATCAGGTAGAAGTACTAGATACTTGTGATTAGGCACTTGGTGGATGGAAAATTCGAGTAGCCGGTGTACCACTACAGCTTTTCATGGGCATCAATATTTTAGCGCCCCATGCTCGTCATTCTTCCAGTGGGAAGCTGCCTGTAGAGTGCGACTTCAGTGGATAGGATGAGTTTATTAGTGGACTGAGTTCAGTGGGCTCGAAGATGGGGAACAGGTTCCTGGATCTCCACGAATGAACTGCCCATATCAGGAGAAATAAGCGCAAAAATTCCTTGACGACCCGGTTAGCTCAATTGGCTAGAGCGTGGGACTTTTATTCACTCTTGAGGGTATCCCAAGGCTGCGAGTTCGACCCTCGCATCGGGTGTCTTTCATTTTTGCCTTTTTGCGTTCCGTGGTGTGTGTATGTTTGATCCAGCAGCGGCTGCATGCCAAAGGCATGTGAAAGGTCAGTCAATGATACTGTCCATCCAGGTCAAGTTTGCTTTTTTGCGCGATGCGGGAAACGTAGCAAGGATGGCCAGTGCGTAAAGCACGATGTTGTAGCTGGAGCCCTTCACACAAGCAAAGGCATTATTAGCCTTCTGGGCATGACAAGCATAGATATCTCACGAAAAGGATAAATCATCTTTTGGGTACAACATCTCGTATTAATGAAAAATGTAGGCTATTACGACGAACACGCGCTCTCAGCGCCGTGATATCTCTCAGCTGGCCATGGAAAGGCAAGTCGACAGAGAGAGTCAGCTTACAGGTAACTACTGGCAAATCACAAGGCAAAAGTCAAATGGCACATCAAGCTCCTCGGTACTCGGGCTGACGTGCGGGTGTGGCGTGTTGGTGCAGTCTCTTTTTTCCTCCTCCCTTACCGCCAGAGCTTGAGTGAGCTGCAGGTGGTTCGTGCTGTTAGAAATGGCATGTTTTCAGCGTCCCGGCCGCTAACATATGCATCTTCCTGGGGTAAAAATTTGGTTCTAGCCCCCTGCACTCAGGGCGCCACAAGCCGGGCCCATTCTCTCGGCCATCTCCTCCCACCCGCACCCGCGACCTCGCCTGACCCTGACCGACCCCCAGCTTGCCTCCACTCTTCATATCAATCTCTTGTTCTGTCCTCCCCCGACAAGACTTCATCGCGTCGATATTTCCTCATTCCAACGCTCGATTGCACGTTGCATGATCTGTACTTGCGCTATGCTATAAAGCTCTAGACTTGGAGCCTCAACTCGATTCGATTGCTTGCCTTCAGCTAACTAGAGCCTGCAATTGACGTCCGATACCTCCTCCTTCCAGGGATACCTACACCATCCCTACTCACTCGCCTCGCCTCGCCTCACCTCACCTCACCGCGTCCGTCCGTCCATCCTCTCCTCCCCTCTGCTCTCTGACGATGGACGTCGCCTACAACCAGCACTCGCGCGAGGCCAAGCGCAAAAACAGGTCCACCACTAACCTCAACCACCTCACCCTCGCGCCCCTCACCACCAAGCTGCCCCTCGACCACCACCACCACAGCAGCGACCACGAGCAGCACGTAACCATCGCCGACTCGACGACGTGGTCCACCGCCTCCTTCGTCCACAGCACATCCTACCTGCAGGGCAAGTCCGCGCCCACGACGCCCGGCCTGCTGTCCCGCTCCCCGGCCCGCTCCCGATCGCGCGGCCACAACGGCAGCAGCAGCAGCCGCAGGGGCGGCGCCTCTACGCCCACGAGCGGCGGCGGCGGCGGCGGCGGCAGCCACCTGCCCAAGAGCAAGTCGGCCACGCACCTACCTGCGGCCGCGCACTCGCGCCACCTCGCGTCCCACAGCGTCACGACGCTGTCCACGACGACGCACGGCGGCACCGCCAGCGTTAGGAGGCGCAGGGGGGAAGATGGGTTCCTGTCGGCTACGCGGGAGAGGGAAGACAGCGACTGGCTCCTGAGGGCCGGCGCCGTCATCAGCAGCGAGACGCGCGAGTCCAAGGGCCAGGCGTGGCTGCTGTCCAGGGCGAGCTCGACGAGCCTGTCGGGCATGCGGGACGCGGAGGAGGAGGCCCTCGAGCGCGAGATGGCCCGGGAGCGGGAGCTCGCCAGCCGCAGCGCCAGCCGGAGGGGCAGCCTGGCCCCCGGCGACGACAACGCCTTCTACTCGTCGCCTCCCGGGTCCCGCTTCGGCAGCCGCTCCCAGAGCAGGGCCGGCAGCCGGACGCAGATGCTCACGCCGGGCGAGCGCCGCTCGGTGGACGGGTACTTTGCCGAGGTCGGCGGCAGCAGCGGCAGTCACGAGCGGTTCCCCGAGCCCGACTTTGTCAGCCTCGACGAGGCGCTCGAGTCCGTCGAGCAGGACACGACCGTCGAGGACGAGGCCGACGTCCGCAGGCTCGTCAAGCGGGAGAAGGCCGGCGTCGGCGCCTGGCTGGGCAACATGGTCGGCTGGCCGCTCTTCTCCGTCCAGGAGAACGAGGAAGAGTCGTCCGAGGACGACGAGGACGACGAAGAGCTCTACACCGAGGGCTCCCTGGACGAGGTCATGCTGCAGGGCAGGCGCCGCTCTGGCGTCAGGCAATTCGAGGGCGTTGCCGACCTCTCGGAAGAACGGGTGCCCCCTCCCAAAGAGAACGAGGGGGGCTGGCAGGACGCGGCCTGGCTACTCACCGTGGCATCCAAGGTTTTGCTATAAGAGACGGACGATTCGGCACGAGGATTGAAGCGCACCAACGAGCTTGTGTTGGACCTGCCGGCAGATCAGACAAACGGCAAAGGTGGGCGGGCCGGATGTTCGGCCAGGGCCGTTTGCTCCATAACGTTTCGACCGGTGTGGCAAGCAGCTCCATAGATGCAGGAAATGATGAAAACAAATTACTGCTTTTCCCCCCTCCCCAAACCCCCGTGGGTTCGACTTCCTGACAGGTGTGTATGTCGTTTGGGGGGGGGTGACATGCAACTGCAGGCCGATCACCGCTACTTCAGATCATGCCGCATCTAGTTCTGCGCGGATAAGTTTGGAGCATCCTGCGGGCCTTGTCCTACAACACCTGTCCAGGGCACCCCCTTGCCCCGGTGAATTGCCAATCCCGGGCTCAAGGTGTGCTTAGACAAAATCGGTGTATGCCGGCTATATCCATGCACGTGACACGTGTACTGCCCTCACGCCCCCCTCTCTCCTCTCACCTGTGATAGGAGCAGCGATCATCGCCAGATTGGGCATGTCACGATAGCGGCACATTGGCCGCATAGAAGGTTCGAGCGAGCGAGCCACAGCTCGCATAAGAAAAAGCAGCGGTGTCTCAGCCCATCGCAAAGCTCCGATGAGCTGAGCACCATGTGCAAGTGGTGCTTCGTGATAGGACCGGGCCCAAAGGCGCGAGTCCGGGGTGTCTACTGGCTACAAGGATGGCCACAAAACAGGTTTTTGAAAAGGTCACCATGCAGACTGCATGCAGGTCTATGGGCGGCATTTCTCGTCTAATGCCAAGAACGCATCAAAAGGGGAAAACGGTCATGGAGGTGGATGTTGTGTGTTTAGATGAGGACGCAAACGGGTCTCGCTCTCTCGAAGGGAAACGGCAGCGGCTGTGAGGCGTAGATGCGATTGCTGACGTCTACGCCCAGGCGATGACGCCGTTACATGCCTCCAAGGGGTGGGACGTTATGACGAGACCACGCGGATCGGTGGTTTGTTGGATCGCATTCTGGCCCGGGAGCCGGCAGCGGCTTGGTCCGCCTGCCTTCTTAAGTAGGTGTAGTGAGATGTGAAGCAATGTCACGATAGCTCTTGAATGGACGGGGGTTGTTGCAGATCTCTCTAGCTTTTGTTGACACTTTGGGCCGGATAAGGCCCGTATACCACGTTCAGAAGCCCTCTCGTAACGTTTACAAGTTGCTCTCGGATTCCCGAGTTCGTCGCGGCAAGTCTGCGAGAGAGGAAGGCCACAAACTTGTCTTGTTGTGTACCATCCAACATACCTACCAACAGACCATGGGAGAATCCACAGAAGTCCACCTGTGATGTGGTCAGTGCCGAGTCTCTACTATCTCAACACAACACCATGGAAGGACGAGAAGAAAGCATTTTCTGCCGACAGTGGGGCAATAAGTCTCCCGTTTCTCAGCAGCGAGCGGTCTTGATGAATCGTGACTTGCAAGAAAGTGTCTGATGGGGGCTGGGTCACTTGGTGGGTTAGTGGTTAGTGGGCGTGGGCGTGGGCGTGGGCGTGGGTAGCTGCGATATTGCTACCGGTGCCGATCAGTGAGGAAATGATGCTCTGCCCCCGTCCCGATGGTGACCGATAGTTCGACCTGCGAAGATCAGCACTGTGAGTCGGGACAAAGGGCTAAGTAAGGGTGCCCTTCCGTGGCCCGTGTGGTCGACCTGAGCGGGCGAAACCCCGGCCGGGAAAAGGTGGAGCAAGAAAAGGGTGTCAAGCCAGGCCGGGTACCACTTGCGAAGACGAGCTACTGCAACTATCATCTTGCATCCCAGGGATCTTCTCTAGAAGCGAATTCAAGTGCCAGAGGCTCAACCGCGGAGGCTTCCGTCCCTTTGCTGGGCGGGGCTGGCCTGATTCTCCCTGGTGTGCGATTAAGGCGGCCCGGTCGAGAGAGAGTGCGAGGGAGGGAGAGGGAGAGACCGGCCTCGTAAGATGGAGGGGTTCCATGGTCTATGCCCACTGATTAGCTTCGAACGGGCAAGCTGTCCAAAGTCGAGGGCATCTAATGTGCCGACTTCCGGCCAACAATGTGCCACTGACACAGAAACTGAGCAAGCTATTCGCGACATGCATGTCTGGGTCCTCCCTTGTGCACGCGGACAGGACCAGGGTGTTCAGGTGGCTTGGCGGCACCGGGAGGGAAAGGGACCAGGCAGAGCGCCCGTGGCGCGTTCGCTCGCCATCAGCAAGGGACTGTCACGTACCTAGCACTCAAAAGTGTTCCTCCATAGCGAAGAGGAGGGTTCCGTGCTCCATCTGGAAGTGCCTGAAGCTGTAAGCTGCAGGTCGTGAGAGACAAGGGATCCCTCGCCAGCCGCCATTCTACGAGCGGGGACCTGCGGGTGGGGAAAAAAGCGCTCAGGACGGCTTCATGCCGAGAAGCTTGTGAGACCAGTTGCAGAAACGGTTCATGAAGTGCTTAGACATGGAGTAGGGCCCGTTTGTGTGTGTATCTCGCACCCAGGATAGGCGAGTAACACGAGAGAGGTGGTCGGATTTGACTGATTTTTGGCGTGGCTGCAAGAAAAGACGGAGCCCTGTCCTTGCAGGCTGCAGTGGAACCGCCATGACGTTTGTTGCTAAACGTGCAAAAACGGAAGGGGGGGGAGAGCGGTATGACGTCGGGAAACGATCTTTGAGGGGGTGCCAGGGGGGGGCCTGCAGCGAGAAAAAAGAGAGACCGTGCATTGGGGACGGACAAGGGGTCCACCTTCCCAGAGCGAGGATGATGAAAAGACCAACCAGTGATCTCCGGGGAGTCGCAAGAGTGGGAAGGTGTGGTGGGGTCTTGACCCAATCTCCGGTCTGCCAACGCACGGCTGACTGGGCCTGGTCGGTCACCACTAACAAGATGCTAGCCTGGTAGGGGTAGGGGTGGTCTCCCAGAGACCCAAAGAGACAGGCCAAGCCCTGACGACCACAACGTTTTTCGGTCTTGTCCCGGTGGAAGCGCAGAAGCCACCGACCTGCTGGCAGGATTGAGCGCGTGCCGCGAGGATATATGTGATCAACGGCCTTTCGGGACTAACTGGAAACCCGTTGAGATGGGGTGTCTTGCTAGGCTGGCTACCTTGGTCGTTTGCCCGTTCTTGGCTAGGTATCTTGCATCCGGCAGGTTTCGTCAAGCCTCGAGCAAAATACACATGTTGAATGCCCAATGGAAAAAGGAACAGGTTGTTCTAGCATGTCTGATGTTGGCCAACAATCCTGAAAAGTATATCCCCTGGCCTAGGGTAAGCAAGTAAAGCAGGGGAGAGAAAGCTAATGCGCAACGAGGGTCCGCGTACCTGTGACTGCGTGCATGTTGGACAGCCCACATACCTTACCTCTCTTGCTCTCCACCGCCATGGTGGGCAGTCTACGGAGTAAGGAGCTTTTGGGTGTTGTGTGGTGGTGCTGTTCTGTCTCTGGGCGAGGTGATTACACAGACCGGTCTTGCATCTATGGGTGATAGTCTCTGGTCGGTCCCGCTCACGACGGCATCCACCTTCCGACATAGCAGCGCGGGAGAAGAAGCCAGAATCCGACTAGGTGGGTAGGGTTGTTTGTGGCTTGTTGGGAGCAGAAAATAGACCACCCCCATGGCCGTTCACGATCCCCTCCCATCCCATCCATCCCGGACCGTTTCATGCATTTCGACATGTCGGGTCGGGGAAGGGGTCCTCAGCTCAAAGCTCAAAGCTCAGGGCTCAAAGCTCGAGGCACAGACGTGGACCCTGCATTCTGCACTCCCCCGTGGACTGTTTTCATGCACCGCGCGCTTTTGCCGGCGGGGAAAAGGAAAGGCACGGTTTAAAGTGACTGGGTAATTGAGACTTGCGCATCAACATGGTCGCCAGAGAAAGACACCAGCCAAAAAGTCGCCTCGACAACTCTGGTGCTCGCGTTCCCATCTGCTGTGTCACCTGTGTCACATCTCTCGTCATGGATGGCCCACTGCCACGAGGGATAAGAGCTGTCCTAAATGATGACGTGCAAAGCCGGTTCGGCTTCCCTTGCGGCCTCCGTTTTTTGCTCCCCAAGCTGGACCTTTCTCGGCTGAAGATGGGCATTTTGCCTTCACTCGTGATGGCTTCATCGGCCGCTGATCAACGGCTTGTCCTTTTGTGCCCTTCCTCATGGCTGATTCAAGCCAAGGGTTGGTTGTCTGCTAAGTCTGGTTGGCTTCCATGGCTGTGCGACCGATGAGGCATGTTCCTCGCTAACAATTTCGCCAAGACCCGCCTCGTCTACCTAGTGTCACTTGCGTCACGGAGGCTCTGTTCAGAGCTTGGAGCAACGACGACAATGTGTAGATCCGAGAGCCTGCCTTGCGGATAGAGTGCGACCCAAAACAGGTTAGGAAAGTTCCCTGAAGAAGGATCAAGAGAAATAAGGCCGTGTCGATCACATCCCCTCCAAGTATCTCCCCCAAGCTAGGCCATACACGTCCCAACGGCGCAGTGCACCTCTGATGGGTCGATGTGTGACGGGAGGTCATGCCAGCCCGGCCGTTATCTTTTGCTCCATCGATGGCATCCTTGGAGCTCCTCATATTTTCTCCCCGGCCCTCAGGTCAGGGGTGTTTCTGCCTCCGTCGTAACGTGAACAAGCGAACTTCTTCTAGAACAATTCCTTCCTTCCAGGGCCTTGGAGGGGTCTTCTTCAGAAGCAAACCAACTGGCCGTGTGTCTGTGAGGAAGGGTATGACGGAAACACCCACCCGGCGTCGTGAGCAAGGCCGAACAATGTGAAGGAGGGTACTGTACCTTGCCTGGCTTGCTGACGCCCATCAAGGGACAGCCTACATCGTAGGGGCCTCGGTTGATCAGCATCACTTCGAACGGAGGACCGAAAAAAAATTTAAAAAAAATACATCGTCAGGGACGAGCTAAAGCTGGAGACGGGACGATGGAGGGGTGGGTGTGCCGCCAATGACGCGCTGGACCCTGTAAAGCCGGAGCCTGTCTGGCGCGGCTGGGCTGGCAGTCCGAGTACGGGAGGGAGTACCTACACAAAGACACGGTTGTAGCTCAAGCTCGAGCTGGGACCACCAAAAGGATCTGCCCCCCACGATGGACAATCGAAGCTATTCAGCATCAAGATGCCCACCCATTTACCATCCGCCCAGCAAGTTTTGACGATAGCACGATTCATGGAGTTACGTCCGTCGAGATGGATACACTCCGTCAGTAAAGGAGGCAATATCAGACCTGTTATGATCATTGTGGAGCAGGCTACCTATTTGTGGATGGTTACTGGATCAACAGCGGACTTCGGCATTATGTAGGATGCTAAATGAGTCCATCCTAAGGTTAAGTACCTAGGTAGAGTGCACAGTGGTACTCACTGGAGTGCTGAAAGTGATGAAGTGAGAGAGAGGTTGAGTACTTGTAAAAAAAAAAATTAAAAAAAAAACATCCAGGGACGCACTTCAGAGGGATCCATGGTGAGAGAAATGGTGACAATCCCACTAAAGCCGAAGCCCCAGGAGAAGGGCGCGCTAAGCACACGACCGTCGGCGTGCCTCCTCTCCCCACCAGCAAAAGGCTGGAAAGGCATCCTTGAGCCAATCCATGGATGTACCTCCTTAACAGTGCTAACGTAGCCGCCGTCTTTGACGGAATCCATCCACCCTCTTTGTGATCTTCGCTCCTACGTACCACCTGGCTTTGCCCTTCTAGTGTTTTTCTCCATCCTCCACCAACCTGGGTCTTTTCTTCTTCGCCATCTCATACATTACCGCAATCGGCTCTGGCACGGATCCCGTCCAGCCAGCCCTGTCCGCCGCTCCTTGCTCCGTCGGTCGTGTCGTTGCCATCCAAGCCTTCCGGCCAGTGTGACCAGCAGCACCACCCACGTACTTGACGGCAAGACGAGACTCCATTACCAACCTGCTTGCTCGAGGTAGGCGTGCGCCCAAAAAGATACACACCACACACACCAGGTACACCAGACGCCCATCCGCTCATCATCCCCTTGCTCCAGTCGAGCAGCCCAGCCCAGAGACAGGATCGAACGGCTTGCCTTCTCCGTCCAAATATCCACACCCCAGGTCGAACCCGGCCAACCTCGTCTACCCATACCCTGCTTTTCTTGTGAGTCGTTGACTGCTCTCTCCTCCCTCGACCTAGCCTTCCTCCTACCTCTCTCTAGTCTATCTTGTTTAGACCCCACCAGTCACTCCGGGACACCTCATCTGTTCAAACCCACACAACTAGGGATTACAGAAAAAAAAATCTCACTCCTCGCCTCTTGCGTTCAGAGGCGTTTGCTCATGCCTTGGCCGTTTTAAGCAGCCCATACCCTCCTTGTCCTGCGTATGACCGTCAAGCCTTCTTCCGTTACCATCTAGTTCTCATCAAGACCGTTGCTGCCCCCTCATCCCATCCATTTGATCTGGGAAAAGGTAGTGGATCCACCACTGCCGTCTTGACATTATCTCTGCTTGAGCCCAGTTTCTCTTTTCGTCGGTGCCCAAAGAGTGGTGGCTTGGGAGATTATACCCATCATCTGTCATCCCCCCCTGTCTGGCCTCCTCTTGGCCTGCCACTCCGTTCCGCAAAGTCCGGTAGAACGAGCCTCTGAGCTTAGCCATCATGCCCGACACCGAGGTTAGACATCGTCAAATCTCTAGCCCTCGCTGCTTTGATCTCGTCCCCGTCGTCCACCAACTAACTAACCCTTGCCCGCCATGAACAGACCGACGACGGCTCCACCAGCACCATGCCTGACCTTGGAGACGCCGTCGACATGTCGACGTTCTCTCAGATTCTCGAGATGGACGAGGACGAGAACGAACGCGAGTTCAGCAAGCCCCTAGTCTTCGGCTTCTTCGAACAGGCGGAGGAGACCTTTGAAAAGATGGACAAGGCACTGTACG
Source organism: Thyridium curvatum (assembly GCF_004353045.1). NCBI lineage: Eukaryota > Fungi > Ascomycota > Sordariomycetes > Thyridiales > Thyridiaceae > Thyridium > Thyridium curvatum. The sequence goes on along the minus strand of NW_022156806.1, from coordinate 35,696 downwards.
TTTCTGACCAGAACTCCCAAATGCACGCTTGACTCGCTCTTCGGCGGCTTTCTAGCACAAAGTCGCCTTTCGAGGCTGCTGCCCGTACATTCACGCCCTCTTCTGGCCCTGTCGCCTCCCTCGCCGTAAGACGAGGAACACAGCGAGCTGACACGGTTGCGACGTTAGGGAGGAGAAAAACCTCAACGAGCTCTCTGCGCTGGGCCACTTCCTCAAGGGCTCATCAGCCACACTTGGCTTTAACAAGGTCAGAGACAGCTGCCAGGTCATCCAGCAGTACGGTCACAGGCTCAACGTCGACGGCACCCCCGAGACGGACGAGGCTGTCTGTCTTCGTCGCATTACGGACGCGCTCAAGACTGTCAAGGTCGACTTTGAGGAAGTGCAAAAGTCGTTGAAGAAGTTCTTCGGGGGTGAGACCAACGGCACCTAAGCAATGCAAACCACGTCGAAAAGCATCAGTCCTCGTGTAAGAGCCCGACGTTCGGCCGGTAGCATTAGAAACGATGGCTCCCATCCAACGATTCCGCACGACACAATCTTGCCTTCCTCCGTGGAGCCCTTGCTCCTCCTGTCCTTCACTTGCTTCATTTACGTCCTTTTTAGCCTCTCCGAAGAAGTATCATTCAGCAGCAGCATGTTTCGAACACACTGTTCGAGTTCAGAGTTACAGCTCCCGGAAACAGTCGGTGTACCCATCGCCAAAGATTGCTTTGGGGGACGGATCCTCGTTGTCGTCGCCGCCACCTTGCGCGCGGGCGACGGCGAGGCCAGGTCTGGGGCTCATGATAGATGGCAAAAACATAATTGTCCCTCTGCCACGCGCGAGAGGGACGACTGCATAGCTACCGGCGCCTTTTTTGGTGTGTGTGCCGCGGCCCATGAGTTGGGGGTTGGCGACAAGGATTTGCCTCATTAGAGCTATCGGTTCCCTAAATGCAACTTTCCCGATGTGGCCTACCAAGATCGACCTCGAATGCAGCGCCGTGAATGTCGTGATCGTGATTCGGCCTACACGAGTCCCCGGGGTCTGAGCTGCTGTGCATGAAGAGGGCCAAGTTGTCTGCTCCAACTGCTCACGATAGCGTATGCCTGTCAAAAGGAGGCGAGACCGGCGAGTTCTACAACGGATCCCATATCAACAAATTCCAGTGAGAGCAGCCAAGCACACAACACGACGACATTGGCGTCAGGAGGCTGTCGGAGCTCTTGAAACCCAAGTAGTTATAGATAATCTTATCTATTTGGGCAAAGCCAACGATCTATTCAGGGGTCGAATCTTAGGTATTTTCTCCTCCTCGTATTCGGGTACACTGACACCGGCACCTCACCGCAGCTGAGGAGCCATTTGATCTTAGCTCTCCCGTGGAGGCTGGTGAGGCTCCGCTGGGGTCATTGGGCGGGCTGAAGGCGCTGTACAAAGCACGGGCCAAACCTCCACTGGGGACTCACCCCACAGAACGCCTGGGCACATCGGAGGCCTTGTAGGCTGACGGGCTGGGGCGGCACAGGGCATCGAAATTTCGCCATGAACCTACTCCGAAGGGATTTGATACTCAATTATGTTCAATAACAGAGAAATTACCAGACCTGCGCCTACTTACTTGAAGAACACAATCGCTCTCTCCTTGTGTTAGTGACGTTGCTCTTCAAGGGAGCCATTAAGTCTTTGTAAGTCGGCTCTACGCCACCAGCCAAACGGGGCCCGAGCCTTCTAGCGTGGTCAGGGGGGCCTTCTGGGGTTTCTGGTCTCGACATTCGATTCTCACAAGGAACTCGTTGGCGCGGCTTGGGTCTGGCCACATAAGGCTACCTAGCCCTACTATCCAAACCCTCGTCTTTTGATGTCTGTCCTCTAGCATACCATTCCCAAGCAACATTCTCGTCAAACCCCCGGGAGTACAAGAGAGACAGCCTGGGCACAGCGAGCGAGCATGCCGCCCCCCCGGCCAGCGCTGACGCACTTTCTGTGCCTGCCGCTCGTCACGCCGGCGTCTCGCGGCCAGCTCTCCCGGAGCCTGGATGACTTCCGCGCCGACGTGACCGGCGCCGCGAGCTTCGGCCTGCCCGAGGACGCGGTCCGGCCCCTGGGCACGCTGCACCTGACGCTGGGCGTCATGAGCCTGGCGCAGAAGGACGACCTGCAGAGGGCGGTGGACGTGCTCAGGACCCTGAAGCCGAGGGAGATCCGCTCGGGTGTCAAGCCGCCGAGTATGCCCGGCGCCGCGCGGGAGGCACCGCTGGAACAACAACAAGCACAGCAGCGGGAGCAGGGGCGGGAGCGGGAGCAGGAGCAGTCCCTGGCCCCGGCGCCGTTGGTCATCACACTGCGCGGACTACACACGATGCAGACCCCTGCCAAGGCCTCGGTGCTCTACGCCCCGCCCGCGGACCCGGACGGCACGCTGCAGGCCTTTTGCGAGCGGCTGCGGGCGCCGTTCCGGGAGGCCGGGCTCATGCCGGAGGAGGGCCGGCCGCTGCTGCTGCACGCGACCGTGGTCAACACCATCTACGTCAGGGGTGGCGGCCGTGGCGGCCCAGGCAGGCGGAAAGGGGCAAAGGGCGGCGGCAACAGGCTGACTGTCGATGCCCGGGGGATCCTGGACAGGTACGACGACTACGTGTGGGCTGAGGGCCTGCGGCTGGAGAAGGTGGCGATATGCCAGATGGGCGCCAAGAAGAGCGCGGACGGGGAAGACGCGGCTTATGTGGTTGAGGCCGAGGTGGACATCTGAGCAGTCTGGGGTTTCGTTGTATTTTTTTTGGGGATCAGGACTCCCAGGACACACTGCAGAGAAAACGGGAAGGCAACGGAGAATGCCACCTAAACATGCAGGCAGTAGTAGTCCATGGGGTTCAGTCCAGGGGCTGCTGCACTGCATAAGATGGTAGCATTGAGGCTCATGATCTCACTTGGCGGACGGAAAGAAAAAAAAAAGATCTGGCTAAATATACCACACCTGAAGCTCCTCCAGCTCCCCGCAAAGCGCCCAGGTAAGAACCTCTACGGCGCTAAATGAAAGGACGGGACTACCCTGCCAAATGATAACGGGGATCAAATTTAGGGCGAGCTTAGCTGACCACAGCCTCCACTACTTCCTAGTAAACCCCGCCACGGCCAGGCCTCAACCCACCGCACCTGACCTGACTGGTCCCATTGCGAGACGGCATTGGCTGTTCGAGATCCTGAGACGCTCCAGGCACCTGCTTAAAATAAAGTAAAGAACCCGAGACGACAGTTGGAGCGGAAGAAGAGCATCACCCGCCCCCCTGTCTGACAAAGCCCACCGGCGTGCTCTCCAGGCCGCGATATTCAGACCTCATCCGAGCGTGGCGACTGTTCGACTGCCTTCTACCTAAGTAGGCAGAGCTTACTGAGTGAGAGCCCGTTCGTAACTCTCTCCGACAACCCTCTCTTCTTCACCATGCTGCCGTAGTTCGCCCGGGCCAACTTCGCATCTCCTCCTCCCACCGACGATAGCCACACAAGCACACGCGCTGCAAGGCCGGATCTGTCTCGCCCCCTGTTGGACTTGCCTCCGTGTAGCAAAAGGACAAAGGAGACAATGGTCAGGATGAGCCCCTCGGGCGACAAGGACAAGCGGCGCGGCGGCAGCAGCAGCACCTCCTCCTCCTCGCACCACGTCCTGCGGACAACGGGGTCCACGAGCGCGGCGACCTCGTCTACCACCGCCGGCGCAGGAGCAGCATCTTCGTCGTCAGCAGCCCGACCCTCCAACACGGGCAACAACAGCAGCAGCAACACCGCAAGCGCAAACAACATCATCATCGCGCCCCCTCCCCGCGTGGCCTTCAGCGGCTCCAACCCCACAGCCAATTCCACCCCACCGCCCGACGATCCCTCGAGCACCGGCACCTCCGCCAGCGCCTCCAGCGGCCCCGGCCCCGCCGCCGCCGGCTCCCGCACGCACTCGAGCAGCCCCAAGGCCCGCGAGGGCGCCCACCTTCACCGCGCCCACAGCCACAGCCACCAGCAGCAGCAGCAGCAGCAGCAGCAGCAGCAGCACCACGCGGCCGCGGCCGCCGCGGCCTCGGCCTCGATCCAGCTCGTCAAGGAGAAGGACCTGCGGATCGCCTCGCTCGAGCGCGAGCTCTCGGTCATGGAGGCCGAGTTCTCGCGCGAGCTCGACCGCCTCTCGCACAACGAGTCCGAGACGGCGAGCTTCTGGCAGGCCAAGCACAGCGCCCTGAACCAGCAGTTCCTGCGCGCCGACACGGAGCTGCGCCTGCTGCGCGCCGAGGTCGAGCTGCGCGAGGCCGAGCGCGACGAGCTCCGCTCCGGCTTCGAGGCCGCGCGGCGCGAGGCCCGCGAGCACGAGGGCCAGGCCCGCGAGCTGCGCGCCCAGGTCCGCGGGCTCAAGGAGTGGGTCAGCGTGAGCACGCGGTCCGGCGGCCAGCAGACGAGCGACGAGGTCTTTGGCGAGGGCATGGCGCGGCTGGGCAACGGCCTGCAGAACTGGGTCATTGTCAACTTCCGCAGGGCCAAGCTTGGTGAGTCTTGTTCTCTCTTATCGGTGTCACACGGCTGTCCACCGGGGTGGGGGATCCCGGGAGCCGGAGACCTCTCTGCTTCCTTCTACTGGCATCGTAGCTTACCAATATTATGCGTGTGCGTGTGTCTACAGATATGTCGAGAGCAGGGACTGCTGCAACGGAAGAGCTTGGCCGGCTGGTGCCAATGTACGAGACACTAATGCACACATCCAAGGTGCATCTGCTGCAGTCTATCATATCAAGGATATTGGTCGAGCGTGTGCTCGATGCATATTTTATAGGTCTGTCCAAGGAGCAGACGGCACAGTTCATGGAAACAGAATCGCTCCTATCATCATTGGGTAAGTCCCGCGCGGAGAGTTTTTATCCCATTGCTGCAACAGCGAAGGAAAATGAGACATCGGTCAAGGGAGCACGAATGGAAAGCTGACCACCCCGTTCCCGTAGCGAACTCGCCTGCATCCGTAAGGCAGTGGAGGTCCATGACATTGACCATGCTGCAGAAGGACTCGGCGCAAAAAATGCAGGCCGAGACACTGTCGACTATAGAAGACGTAATATTAAAGGTCAACACTATACTAGACGCGATAACGGACGCCAAGGCCACGGAGGCTCGAGACCAGGCGCTGAGGGGATTGGTCCAGAGCGCGGTCGAGCTCTCCAGGCTGCTCGTCGTGCAGAAAGCTGTGTTCAAGGTCTTCATGCCCGAGATACTGCCGCATCAGCAGACCACCTTTGACTCGCTCACCATGGAAGAAATTGGTGGACAGGACGAGGAGGGCCTGGAGCAGCGCGAAGTCAGTTGTGTCACCTTTCCCGGCATCATCAAATGGGGGGATGAGACGGGTGAGCATCTACAGTACAGGAACACCATCGCCAAAGCTAGGGTTCTTTGTAGTCCGGAATGAAACAACTCGCTGCGATCAAAAGGAAAATTCAGTGAACGGGACGGAAACCCTCCACACCACCCCATCGCTTTGTCCGCATGGCAGACGGTGCGGTCCGCGATCACAACGGTGTATCGTATGGCGTCCAATGCTGAACCATCGGCCGGGTTTGTAGCCAATGCTGTGGCCTATGCACTGAAGACAAGCTCACCAGGCTCGCACGACTTGAGCGTCCTTGGCAAGGTCAGGGAGAGCATGGTGCCCGCGCCATGGGCGGCGGCCACTGTTCTTGCTCTGGCATTGATCTTGCAGACAGGCTCACCCCCCCGGCCAATCAGTCATGGCCCCTTGGGCGTCTAAAGCAAATCAAGTTGCGTACGACCTTGCAGACATTGGCTGGAAAGCAGATGGGTGGGGGTCTAGGATTACCTTATGATGTGGTTGGTCAGTACGGAGCAGTATGAACAGCCGCTTGCAGTAACGAGGAACCCGACAGTATGCTGAGCAGATGGGCAGAGCCGCATTCAAGGGTGATTGGAAGGGTAGGGAGCGACCCCCCCGCCCAATTCACACTGTTCATCCTGCAACGACCTTTCCCAGCCCTACCCAGCCCAGCTGCAGTGTAGCCAGCCTAGGCTGTGGTTGCGTTCATACTCTCCGTCTTGTCCATTCTGTGTCTACTCATGGTGTTCGATGTTCGGAACCAATTTCTCTCTGACTGGAATGGCATCAGTATTCTCAAAAGCTATCGCAGCATGGACAGAAAGCAGGTCGCGATGGAGAACCACCCTGTGTGGGAAGCTCGTGGCTGATTCCTCGGAAGGTTTGGCCCAGTAGTGCCGCAGCGTGATTGCTCACCACATACGTCGAGTTGCAGATGCCGTGTACGCTTGATCCGGTCATGTCGATGTTAAGCAGACCGCCATCCGGAGTAAAGGAGATGGAGAGGAGCGCCAATGATCGGCTCGAGCTGTGCGGTGAGTCAGTTAAAAAAGGGCTTGATATCTGGGAAACCGGAGGTCAGCTGCTAAAGCCACGCGTATGCTGTTGAACGTCGTAGCCATTGCCGGATCGCACCCCCGCGTATTGGAACACGAAGGTCGCGGCGCCTGGCCAGGATTGAGATAAAAGAAGCGAGACGAATGGAAGGGGGTTCGGGAAGCGTGCCGGTGGCTTTGCGTCAAAGTGCATGACGGTCACCGCTGTGATTTGAATCGCCGGTTGATGATCGGGGTGTACACCACACACACTCACACACTCACACACTCACACACACACCAACACACACCAACACACACCAACACACACACCGTCCTGGGTGATAGCTCGGGCTGGCCGCGAAAGTGCACAAGCAGCAGAGGAATCCCTTCACATCGCTGGATCGGCGAACCAAAATGCCACTTGGGTAAAAAAGAGAGCATAGTTGTGCGCATGTGGAGAGGGATGATCCCTGATTGCATGGTCCGTCCAGTCATCCAGGCTGGTGGATTATGCACAAGGCAGCAAATATCCGCCAGCATGCATGACCGGGGGATCGCAAGTCTCTTGCAGATTGCACCAGTGAAGGGATTGAGGCAGGCAGGCAGGCAGGCAGGCAGGCGTCATGAGATGATCGGGAAGCGCACCCCGAAGTGGTTTCGAGTAGCTGTAGCCGAGAGACATTTGTGAGTGGAGGTGCGATGGAGCGAGGGCGACGCGCGACGATGAGAGACTCGAGGGCTGTGATAGGACGGCGTGGATTGCTGCTTGAGGGAAGCTTCGATTAACTAGCTGCAGCAAGGAGCTTCGCAGGGAAGGGACGGGGTATGGGGATGCGGATGGGGGAATGGGACGATGGACGCACCTTCCCCGAACCCTCAGGATATAAATGGCCACGACTGACCCGGAATCGTTCAGAGCAATTGAGGAAATCTCATCCCAACTTGATCCCGAGCAACGTTTCTGAACAGGGGATTGAACCCCGGCCTCTTCCTTGCCCACATCCCAGTGCCATCATCTCGTTCTTGTTCTCTCAAGACTTGACCCGGTGTCCTGCCTGTCGTCGGCTGCGCGGCGTTCTTAGATTCCGCAGGGACATGCAGTAATACTCGGTCGGCCCCCAAACCTTTGATCGCGCCCGTCGCAAGTCTCAGACTCTTTCTTCCAGTCGTGCCAAATTCATTTCCTTTTCGTCCTTCGAGGGCAATCTGTCATCTCGAGATTTTCCCCCTTCCATCTCCTCAACAGCGCCCTGCACGTCGTGCGCACTGCTCGACTGTAGCTACCCTGGTCCCTGCTTGCCGCGGATCACTTGCATCCTCCTGCACGAAATTCGAGGGCCGGCCTCCGCTGTACCGCTGCGCCGTGGTTGATCGCCCCCCGCTCTTTTTTTCGCCGAACCCACGTGCGGAAATTCAATCCAGCGCCCGAGTCCCTTTTTCTTCATGGCATATCAAGGCCAACATTGGCCCACCGAACAAGACCACTTGGTCTACGGTGTCGGTACCTGGCCTCGTTCCATCCCGTATCAATCGAGCCTGCACGAGGATGACACCGACAGCCAGGGTACCTCTACTACCGGCTATGAGCATGCCGATGGCAGCCAGCATCCGCATCAATCCAGTGCCGCTTCATCGTGGACAACGGGATCCGGTACAGCATCGAACCATGATGGCTCGACAAGCACCGAAACGGACATTGTGTGGTCAATGCCGTCGTTGTCATATACTGCTGGGACCTCCATTGGATCAGACCCGCCGCTCATGCCGGTTCCCCTTCAGGCCCAGCCCCAGCTCCCACAGGCACCAGGTCCTGCTGTGCTCTACTGCGAAATCCCAGAGTGTCCGTGGTATTTTGATGCCAAGGATGACTGGATGAGCCACATTATCCACGACCATTATGGAGGTAACTGCCCGCCTCAGTGCAGCTGCCCGATCTGCAACAAGCAATTTGATGCTTCGCGGACCCCTGGCAGTGATGCAAATGCCAATTTTGTTCGGCGTCTCGAGCATATCAGCAAGCATCTGGTGAAGGGCGATGCTTGGGAGGCCCGATATGAGGACCACGAAACGAGAGACCACCCTGTGAGGTTGGCTGGAGACGACACCATGCGGCCGAGATTCCATCCTGCAGATTACACGTCTCCAAAGCAGGAAAAGAGGCACGATGCTGAAAACAGCAGGAGGGTCGATCAAAGAAAGGAAGACCATCGTCGCAGGAAAGAGTCGGACAAGAGGGACAAGGGAGACAAGAAAGATAAAGAAAAGAAAGACAGAAAAGACAAGAAGCGCCACTAGTCACTTGCCTGAGGCACCAGGGTGCTTGTACTCAATTCAGGCAACCCGGAGGGTCAATGCGCTGGCATTTGGGGGGTCGTCCAGCAGCAGCGCCGGACGGCCCGTGGATGGGCCCGGATCGGTTCCGTTGGGACCCGCCTCGGAGATGGACTAGCGCGCCGGCCCGAACAAGTGCATTTCGGCAGCTCGCGTCATCTGCCCGATGTCAACTCGCACTTGCATTTTGGGCGATTGGATGGCGCACAGCCTGCAGGAACCCGGCGGGCGACCCTGCATCTGCTCATTCCCAGCGCGCTTGGAGCGATATCGTTGTGATTTTGGTTTCCTTACGCAATCAGCAGAATGCCATGATCTCGGACAGCCTTTTTCCTTTTCGAATAACGACGTTTACCAAATTTCCTCTCGACCCTGTTTGGAATATCTTCGGTTCGAACCATACGTTCCATCTTATCCGTCTTCAATTTCGTTTCCTTGAGTAAGTGCAGGCGTTTGTTTGTTTGTTTCTTTGTATGATGTTGATGTTTGGGAGAATACGACAGTACTCAACATCGTGTGAGGCCAGAGACAGAATGTTTTGGATACTCCTCTTCGTAGTAGAAGAGAGAGACGGGTGATGCTCACACTGAAGGATGTCGGGCAGGGGCTTACGACGTTATACGAATTGACGAACACAGAATCCACTGAAGCTCAAGAAATTCACGCCACATTTGTGCCCTGATTCGCTGACCGCTCCATTTGAGAAACTGTGTCATATTAATTTGGATCACACATCGGTTGCCCCGATTGTGTCGAGTAATGAGTCAGGCAGGGATCGTGAAGTGCGCAAGGCAGACTCGGGATGGCTTGCACCATGGGAGCACTGCCACGCCCCCGTCCGTGGCAAAAAGGACACCAAGTAAAATGACGGGCTGAAAAAGTAATCAAGAGCTACCACACCAGCACCTGCTCGCACGACCGGCGGGCATTGTCATATATGCAGCTGGTCCGAACAGACAGTGTCATTCACGCCCTTATTCGCACATCCTGCTACGCCCGGCTATAGAATGGCCTTACCCGCGCCGGGGAAAGACGTAGACGAAAGAAGCAAATGACTTTTTCTTTCCCCCATCATCGAGTCCCGCTGGCTGCCCTGATAGGCCAGTCTCCGCCACACTGCTCGGCTCGTTTCCTCCATCGAGTGATAGTATATTTGGACTTGGTTTCCCTCCCCTTGTCCGTAATCGTCTTCTCTTCCAGACTATGCAGTGTGCGAGCAGTCTGCGCTGCAGGCGAGTCTGGTCCGTCCGGGAACGACTTGCACACCCACCACCCATTCCCCTGCCCGTTGTGTGTGGGCTGCATGTAAAAGGAAGAAAGGGATCTTGCATGCGGGACTTACATGATCTCACGCTGGGCCTGCCCAATCCCGCGCCGCCGCCCGGCGGGGCCTGCATCTCGTGCAATAGTAGCCGGGCGTACTTTCGTCACGTCCCATGCATGCTCACCGAAAACTAAATAATAATAAAAATCGAACACAAAGTCCGTAAAAGGGGGCTGGGTGCATTGGCATTGGCATTTTTTCATATTACTTTTCCCTTCTCTTTTTTACTCGCAAAACGTGCTTCTGCTCTTGCTTTCTATTCCGCAAAAAGTCTGAGATTTACCCAAGTAGAGAAGAGGCGGCCGCCATATAAGCAAGCACGCCTGTCCCGTCCGTCCACTTGCCCATATCTCGCCAAGCATCGGATGGTCCGTTCCCTCTCTCTCCCTCTAAATATTCTGGACAGTCCCTCCCTCCCACGTCTTTTTCTCCTCGTCCCTTTATCCCCCCCCCCGGGAGCTTCGTACGAAAACTGGTGAGGCGATCGATATATGCATCCCCTGAATTCCTCTCACTGTTTTCTCCTCGCTGTCTGTCTCTCATGTATCCCAGACACACAAATATGCCATTAGATCCCTTGCAAGGTCTGGCGGCCAAAGCCGGTGCTCGCCCGCCGACCGATGGATAGATTCCCATCACCCCCCCATCGATTAACCTAGGTATCCCTTTTCCCAACCCCCCCCCCCCCCCCCCCAAAACTAACGTCCAGATGCATCCCATACCGCCCCTCCACGCCCCCCTCTATTATCAGAGATGGGGAAAAAATGGAAGCAGGTACAACGTCGTACGTAAGATGGACCCAACAAACAACAACGCCAGAATCAATGGAACTCGGCCTCGACGCGCCCGTACCTCACCCCGTCGACCTTGAGCTCGAAGCCGAGGCCCGCGCTGTCGACAATCATCTCGAGCGTGAAGTCGAGGTTGTCAAACTCGACGCCGCGCGTCGTCGTCAGGCGCGTGAAGAGGCTGCGCGGCACGGCGTTGAGGTCCGTCGTCAGCGTGCACACGTGGATCAGGTCGCGCGTGTAGGCCGCGGGCGGGTCGTCGGCCTCGCAGGCGATCAGGTCGTCGGTCACGACGAGCGACTGGCCCGGCCGGAAGTTGCGCGTGTAGTGGAAGGCGATGGGCTCGAGGGGGGATATCGCTTCGCCCTGTGCGCGTGGATTGGAGATTCTTTGTTAGCATCCTTTTGGTGTGTGTGTGTGTGTACGAATAACTTTATAAATCAGGGTAGTACGATCGTGTAGATAGAGTAGATAGACGTAGATACTAGACGTGAGAAAGGGAGGGGAGGGCAGGAAGACAGCCGTGTTTATTTTGGACCTTACCTTTGCAATGTGCCACTGCATCCGGTCCGACACCATCCACCGCTCCCACAGCGGGGACCAGTACCGCTCGCTGACCGAGTGCTTCTCCTCGTCGTAGACGGTCGCGTACGACGTGCCGTAGTGGTACCTCGCCTTGCGCGAGATGACCATGTTGCCCTCGAGCCCCCGCAGCACGGCGCCCCGCACGACGGCCGTCCACGCGTACACGGGCTGCATGACCTCGATGGAGCCGTTGTCGTCGGGCCCGCCGGCCGCCACGCTCGCGTGCGTGGGCCGCTCGCTGTAAGGGGGCGGGGCCGCGCTGGCGGTGAAGTGGCCCTTGAGGCGGCGGTAGAGGTAGTCGCTCTGGCCGAAGCCGCCGACGAGGATGATGCCCGAGACGATGCCGCCCTTGGCTCGCAGGGTGTCGACCTGCCCCTGGACGAGGTCGGTGACCTCCTTGACGACGGGCTCGAAAATGTCCTTGACCTGCGCGGCGGTCATGACGAGGAAGCCCGAGTCGAGGCCGACCTCTTCGTCGTCGGGGAGGCCAGGGAAGCTGGGTGCAAGAGATCAGCATAGGCACGGCACGCCTTCCCTACGTTGTGTGAGGGAGACACTTACGGAACGTTGATCTCTTGGTGCTCATCCTCGTTGAAGTTGCGCTTCACAAACTCCTCAAAGTAGCGCAGCCCCATCTGCCACGTCTTGCCCTTCTTGACCTTCATCTCGTCGAAGCGGCTGTGGCCGATACGGTTGCGGACGTGCTCCTCAAATCGGTAGTTGAGGAAGGCGCTGCCGCAGAGCCCGCCCGTGCCGACGGCCGACTCTTCTACCCTTAGGGGCTTTAATGATATTATCTTGTATGCAATTAAACTATTGTGAAAGGTCCAAGCGCGTCAGTAAGAGATCGTAGAATGACTGGTAAAAAAAAGGGGACGAGAACGCTGGTAGGCTCACTCGACAGTACCACCTCCACCGTCACAGACAATAAAGTTGTCCCCTACGCTCAGGTGGTTCGGCTGTATCGCCTTGAGCGTGTAGACAGCGGCCGCCTCGGGCTCGCTGATCATCTGGATGGCCGACTTGCTGCCCATGCCGGCCCTCTCGGCGGCCTGCAGCGTCGTGTTCTTGGCGGCGTCGGACCAGACGGCCGGGCAGGTCAGCACAAAGTCGACCTTTGTCGACGCCATAAAGGACTCGCCGTAGCGGCGCGTCAGCGTGTCCATGGTGTGCTTGTAGACCTGCGTGAGGTAGTCCGAGACGGCGTCGACGACGGTCTTGTTGTAGCGCTTGAGCTGCGCCGCCGTCTCGAGCGGGCTGACGTAGAAGGGCAGCTTCTGGGAGCGGTCGAGGAAGAGCTTGATGCAGCGCAGTCTGCTCTCCTCGGGCCGGAACTGAAAGCCCCATTTGATGGCAGGCTCAGCGCCCGGGCCGGCGTCGGCAGGCAGCTCATAGTTGATCTCGGTGGGGACCTTGTCTGATGTGATGCCGTTACCTCCAGGCCAGGTCTTGATGATCTCTACATCGTCTGGTGTTGATGTGTAGACGGCCGCGACTCTAGTACGTGTATCGTTAGCGATTGTATTGGCATGTGGTATTACACAAGATACACTCCGAATTGCGGGAACCGTTGCTGAGCAGCCGACTCCTTCCACTGCATGTGATGAGGAGCGTTGAGTTGAGATAAGACGAGGCTTGGAACAACCATGAACCACTCACGGCCTCATTCCGAAACCACGCAGAAACACGCAAAAGATTCCAGGCACATAGTTCGAAGGACTCACCCAGAAAACGTCGTCCCAAAGTCGACGCCGACAATCAGCCTGTCGGCGACGGGCGCCAAGTCCCGGATCGGCCCATTGATGGCCTCGGTCGACGACGGCGGGGTGTAGCTGGTGAAGTAGTTCCTGCTCTCCTGATTCCTCCGGCTCGGGTTCGACCGTATGGGCAGGTTGATGTTATTCATCCTGCCGCCGGTGCATGCGTGCGTATCTGAGTGCGGGATGGCCCTCCTCGAGTTCTCTTCCTCTCTCACTCGGTCTCACACTCATTCCCCGATCCTCGGTGGGCTGGAGGTGTGCGGCGAGAGGTCCTGCTGGAATGAGAGCAGGAGAGCGGCGCAAAGGGGGCGCAGGCACCTTTGTCTCCCTCTCGCTCAACTTGTCATATAGGAGACAAGGGGGAGTATACGATGCGTGCGCAGTTGCGCTGCCGTGCGCACAGCCACTGCGGCGCGGAGCTCGGCTCTGCCTTCGACCTGTGTCGTGTCTCCGCGGGCGGGCACAACTTGGTGGGGTGTGCGTATACTTTGTTCCAACGGACGGGGTTGCCGATAGGCCGAACCGTTCGCCGTTGATATTGCTCTCTGCTCTCTCGTATGTCTCTAGGCGGAGGAAGGCAGACAGAAGTGAAGCCGAACAAGAGAATTGGGGTAGATATATGAGGTGTACAGGCAGAATCAGGCCGCCAACCCAGGCAGAGGGATGGAAAGCTGAGTGGAGGAGGATGCGAGAAAATGCACGATGCGTGTCAGCAACAAATAAGAGCCAGGGCCAGAAGCGCTGGTCTTTTGACGTCCGAATGAACCAACAAAGTTGTCGTTAAAATGCCAGCCCCCCCGGTCCGATCCAGTCCAGTTCGCTTGAGTCCCAGAAACTGGCAGCCTGTCGTCCCAGATCTATGAGGGGAAAAGAAAGGCCAGCCGGCACTTGTGCTGGATTGGCCGATGTGAGAAATCAAAGACGGCCGAGGAAGAACACCACTAGACAATGAAACGGCGGCGGGGTACTACCTACTAACTGGTAGGTACAAGTACTGCTAGAGTGTCAGCCCTGGGGAGAGCCAAGTAGCGTCCAGCAAGACGGCAAGAAGGGGAATAAAGTAGTGGAGTGCTCGTCGCTTCTGGCCCTGGAGAGGCACCGCCTTCCGGGGCTGGGCTTTGGCCATTTTCTCCCACTGACAGCGCTAAAACAGAAAACCGAGAAAGGATAGCGGCGGGGATATCCACTTCTCAAGGCATCAAGATAAAAACCAATGGCGCTTCACCAACACCACGCAGCATTACGTCGTTTCGGCCCTCTCTCTCTCTCTCTGGAGAAGGGCGCCAGCGGGAGGCGGGCATGCAGGAACAGCTAGCAAGGTGACATGTCGTCCGTCTTGGAAGGCTAGTGCGCAGCAGCACCAGGGATCGCGACAGAAAATGCTGCTGCCTGACATGTCTCTCCTCTCGTTTCGTTTCCTCGTGGCCTTTTGACGGTGAGAGGCTCTCAAAAGAGGCGGCGTTCCTGCTGAGGATGGAACGGCGGGGACACACCGGGATCGCCCAGCCCTACGCTCTGGCTTGACCTTTTCAGCCTGGATTGCCCTTAGCTCAGGACATGCCAAGTCAATGGATTGTCGAACAGCTTCGTACTCTATTGTCCTTCAGGTCTAATCAACTCACCACTTGACCGCGTCCCGCGTGGCCTTGTGTAACATCTCCAGCCCTTCCACAACCTCCTGCCCAGGTCGTACTAGCCCAGGAACCAAGGACACAGGCAGGCACCTGTGTGATGAAGTTTGGGCAAACAAAGCTCGTTCCCACGCGAATCACAAGCTGTTGTTTTGCTCTCAAGCCAATTCGTCGCTCTGGTTTGTCCAGAGTGCTCACAGCTCCTCCTGTATCCATAATACCACTTTGAAAGACGTATCTGCCGAGGGCCGTACAATACGGGGAAGGGGGCTCATCGACAAGATCCCGCCCCGTCTCGAGCAAGAGAAAATGGCCCGCGCGGAAGCAGGCAGAAGCCGTTTCAGCAGCCAGCCCGCCCTCACGTCAAACCCGCATTGCATATGCGGCACGCTGCCTCTTGCAACACCGTTTGTCCATGGTCCATGCCGTTCTTTTGCAAGCAAAGACGGGGGACAAACCACACCGCATTAATAGTCCGATAGTCCGAGAGAGAAAGACAAACAGAGAGACACAGAGAGATTGAGCAAGGCCAAGAGGGCAAGTCGAAGCGACCTTCCTTCCCCTGCTCTCACTCGACACACACGGACCTAGGCAGATCAGGACGGGGCGCGCGCACATGCTTCACACAAATAAAGTCCGGTACAATGCAACGTAGATGATATGGTGAGTGAACGAATGTGTGCGTCTCTTTTATTGTTTTGGTTCAGAGATCCCACTCGCGCCTCCTCCTCCCTCCCTCCTCACCCTCCGTTTAACCACTGCCATTAGCCTCAGAGGTGCTTTCTTGGGGTCACTCTGATGGATACGTAGATAACGCGTCTAGTAAAATCCCACTCCCCTTTTTCAACTATCCAGTAAACTCCATCCCATACGAACGAAAGGGCACCCATAACCGATAGGGGACCCGTGGGTCGGCCGTCCGCCATGCCGCACTTCGCAGACCAGCACGCGGTTCGTCGACGATGCTTGCCGAGGTTTCAGCGGCGCGTGTGCATGCCGTGGCTATCATCCGCGAGGCCATGCAGGACGCTGCACGGATCGCCGTTGACGACCCTCCGGTTTGTCTTGTCTTGGTTCCAGCCCGCACGCTTGCTTCTTTCTGGGCCCATCCATCGGGTACGAGTCGCCGTGAAACGATTCTTCACGTGGCAAGTAGACGTATGAGAATGGTGTTTGCAAATCTGACAAAGGAAAAATATATAATAATGCTTTCGAAATGACCCGCTGGTAGTATGGTATCTTGGCAGCGCAAATGTTCGACCATTCAATCTATAAAGGGTATCCGTCGACAACTCGGTATATGGCAAAAAGAAAACTGGGTATGAACCGCCCGCGCTCAAAATATTTCATATGTGTGTGTGTGTGTGCTTTGCAGTGTCGTCCGCTCATGGCGAGGCTTCGAGCCGGACCGGTTCCGCTGTTCGAGAATCGAATGTCGAAATGAACCATTGTGGTAATGGTCGACTGGTGTCGCAGTCTAATACAAGCCGTGTAAGGATAAAGCGAGTGTCTTCGAGGACCGTACAAGACGAGATCCTGGTGAAAATGAAAAGTGTGAACACCAAACACCGTCCCATGAACCGAAGTGGTTGAAAATCCGAAAAAGATATGTTGCTAAACGCTGAGAAATGCCGCCAAGATTGGAATCCGGAATCTTTCATTTTTCAAAATCGATTGCTTGCTGCCCAAATGCTTGCTGATGCTGAAGCAGCCCACTCGCTGTCCTCGTATGGGGGAGTGGGCCACTTATACTGTGACGTCTTCTTCTCAAGGTTCAATGGCTTGGGCGTGACAGCCTCCTTGCTGTCTCCGAAAAGCACGGCGTTGCCGCTTGCAGATGGCGATGGCGTGGGGTAAGGGTTCGAGATGGCGGCATTGCTGACCGTCTGTCGCAGAGCGGGCTTGCCGTCATTCTCCAACCTCTTCATTGCGCGGTGCGTCGAGTTGAGAACCTCGTCGAGCAGCTCGTCCTCCTCATCCGGGGCATCGTACTGATGGACACCCTGTGCGGCCTGGGCACGACGAGTCCTGCTGGAAACTGGTCCCGCGGCGCGAGCCGCACCGAGAAGGTTATCCACAGATCGAGGCTGGTGGTGAGGCAGGGAATGGTGTCTCTTGAGGCCGCTATTGGTCGTGAAGTGGTGAGCAGGAACCGCTGGAGGGTTGATGGGCTCGACGTCTTCCTGCACTTGGCTGAGAGCCTTGTCCAGCGACTCGTAGCCATCCTTGGCCACAGGTGCCGGAGGCTGGTCAAGGACCATGGAGGAACGGTTGCTTGCCCACGGCCCGCAGCCAGCCTGGGCCTCTACATCATCGTAAGCAGGGGTGATGGGCGTCTGATGACGTCCGGAAAACCGCCGCGCCCGCTTCCTGAGATGGGAGAAGAAGCTTTCCTTGTGGCTGCTCGGTGGAGACGCAAGCCCGCTGTTGCCATTGAGTGCACGCTCCGCTTGTTGCCGATGGATCTCGGCGTAGTGGTTCGTGCTCGAAGCCACGGAGAGTTGGCGCCCAATCTTCTTCGACGCCTTGTCATCCACCCGCTGGACGCCGTTGGCGTAGGAATCGTTGTAAGAGGGCGCCCGGTTGCTCGCCTGCGCCGTAACAGCGTCCGACAGCGGTGAGATTGGCCGGATTGTGGGCAGAATCGGCATGGGCGCAACGTTCGACGGTCCGTTAGACCATGTCGTTCGCTTGCTCGCAGCCGGCTTAGCCTTCGGCGCCGGTACTTCCGTAGCTGCGTGAACGGGTGATGGACGCGGTGGCGGCGTGTCCTTGACGATCTGGGCCACGGCAGCAACCTCTGCGCTCTCGGTACGACCGATGAGAGACTTCCTGAACCAGGATGGCTTGGATGAAGTGGGGGTCGTTGAGGCTGAATCTTTACTCTTGTTGAGATCTGATTGCTTGCGTCCCAGGATCCTCGAGGCAGACGATTTGGGACGCAGGGGATCCACGGCATCATTGAAGTACTCGTGGGCCAATGACTGGCTGGACGTAGGCCTGTTTTTCGGATCCCACATCAGGCACCAAGTGACAAAGTTGCTCAGCGATGCCGGCCACTGCGGCGATTGCAGGATGGTGTCCATCGAGTGAGGTGCCATCTTGGGGAAAGAGAATCCCAGTTTCCCAGCGAGTCGGGTGCCTTCCCTCCAGTCGCCTCCACCAACCCGGAACCCTGCCTTGTTGTACCAGTTTCCGGGACTGCCCATGATCTCACAAACCCTCCAGACTTGGTCAACCTCATTCCCGCCAGGGAACAGAGGCTTCAGTGTGGCAATCTCGACGGCCATGGCGCCAACAGCCCAGATATCGACAGGAGCCGAGTACTCGCCGGCCCGGAGCAATACTTCAGGCGCACGATACCAGCGCGTGGACACATATGTCGTGTATGGTAGTTTTGAATGGGTCTCTCGAGCAAGACCAAAATCGGCAATCTTGACCGTGTAGGTGGGCGGTGTCGACGGGGGTGTGACTAATGACGAGTATCGCCGGAATGAGTTGGATGAATCCTGGTGGCCAGAGGTAGTGACAAGAATGTTTTCGGGTTTGATGTCGCGGTGGAAGAAGTTGTGAGCATGGATGTGCTCGAGGCCTTGCATGATCTGGAACAGAATGCTCTTAACGCTGGCATTGTCCAAGCACTTGTGGTCCCTCGCCTTCATCAACTGGTACAGGTTCCCCTCCATGTACTCCATTGCGATGTGAAGCTTCTTGCTGAAGGGATCCAGGAAAATATCCAGCGCCGGAACCAAGTGGCTGTGTGCTGGGAGAGTTCTGAGGAAGACGACTTCTCGGAGCTCCAGGCACGGAGTGAAGGACTCAAACGTCTTCTTCATCGTCTTGATGGCAACCTGCAGCAAGCGTCCCATTAATTTCAACATTCATCTTGTCTCTCCAAACTCGAGCGCTCCCAAGCTACTTACCACGGTGCCTCTCCGAGCTACGCTGGCGCCGGCACTCCGTACCCGCGCCAGGACGACGCTACCAAAGCTTCCGTCACCGATCTCCTTCAGAACCTCGAACCTGTCTTCGAGAGCCAGCATGTTGGCTACCGGCTGGCTTGATGAGCCCCTATGGGCAAGGTCGTGTCCGACAGTCATGATTGATGCCGGTCTAGTTTGGATCGCCCGTTCCGGATTGTCCAGCAGCTTCTAAGCCCTGGACTAATAAGCTGACAAGCAGTCAGCAACGGTCAGTCCGGCCACGGAACGAACCGTGCCTACCGATTCAAACCCCTTCAATGGGCTCTTCTCAAAAGAGCTCCTCGTGATTTATTGTTGCATGCAAGTTGATTCGGGCGCCCTCGAGAATGTTGCGATATGGCGGTCGATTACGGTGGTGGTAGCGGTCCAGGAAGTCACAAGGCAGACCAGGCGTTTGTTGTTTGTTCCAAGATGGCGATGTTGAATAGGTGTAATGAGGGGAAACCGAACCGAGTGTTTACGGACGGAGGAGTGGTAAAAGGGAAGGAAAAGAAAAGAGCGGTATTGATCCGGGATATGGCAAGTTGCAAAAAGATGATAATATGATTAAAAGGGTGAGAGACCGGGGGGGATCATGGGCGGCGAGCACCAGACAGTCGGGCAGCGGGTCCCATCAATCTTCAGGGTCGAAAAAGGCAGAGGAGCTGTCGGTCGGGTATTACCCACCCCAGCCTTTTAGCGTAGTGGATTGTGAATTTTAGGAACGAAAAGAGAGAGTGACTTGTTGCAAGGGGGGCCCAGGAAATGGTACATTAAAGCCTTCCCTGGCTTCCCGTGAGGAAATATGCGCTGTTGTTCAAGGGAAGAGGATGTGTGTGGGTGTGGGTGTGTGTGCGTTCGTGAGCTCGAGTGTCGCGAAACGGCGCGAAGGCTCAGCGGCAGTTCTAGTCCCCAGGGATGGCCGCCTCGGTTCGAACCTCCTACCTACAAACGACACGAATTGCTTGAGAGGGAGGACGACGACGAGGGTGCCAGACGGAGACCTTTCAGCTTCGACGTCGCAGGTTTGAAGCTGGCAAAAAAGAGAGGAAAAAAGGGGGAGGGGACAAAAAGGAAAGAAGAGAAAGTGACTTCTTGGGACAAGAGTGAACCCACAACGGGGAACCAGTTGCACGTTGCCGTTGCGCCGCTCTTTTGGCGAATTTTGGGGCTTCAGACGTGGTGAACGGCGGTGCTGGTGGTGCTGGTGGTGGATGGGAATTGCTGCGAGTGGCTGGGCTGGTACCTTCGCCCTCTGTTCCTCTCTCTGTTTGGGTTCAATCCAAGGGTGTCGGGGACGGCGCCAGAACTGGGTCACTCTGGATCCTCCCTGAAATGCCCCGTCCTTAGCATGAATGATTGATGCTGGGGTGGTCCAACTTGGTCGACCAAGCCGGATAGGAGACCCAATTTCGCTAACTGGACTGGGGGGCAGGCGTTTTCCCCCCTTCTCTTCTCTCTTTTCCCTCCAGAGTCCCCTGCACCTAAAAACCAATTTGCGCCAGTGGGACCGGGGTTTGCTCGATTGGGGGAAGCCAATTTTTTCGAAGAAGGGATGGAAGAAACGTGAAATCAGTCGGAGCGCTCAAAGGCGACCGGGGTGCGAAATTACGTCGTGCGCCCTACCAGGGCGGATCTGGAGACCTGCCACCCTGCACTGCACACCTTGACCTTGTGTCGTGTTTGATGCTGGATGCTGGTATTGTACTTGTAGGCACCGAATTGTGCTGTCCCCCGCTGGCGGCACAGGTGTGTTGTGCTCAAGGCATTGATCGAGCCCGAGCTGGGAAATTCCAAGCCGCGATCGGTTACAGAGCGGCGGCGACGGCTAGACGGGCTCCTGTCTTAGATTGCTCTGCCTCTATGTCGTACTCCGTAGGAATCTAGAAGGGTCAAAGGCGTGGTTTAGTGGATGCGGTTGCCCGGCTGCTTAGATTGAATTATGCCAGAGGGGCCCTTGGAAAATATGAAGAATGCTGTCGTCCTGGGGATGGCTCCGACGGGGATATATGCGATAACAGACATCTCATAACGAACAAAGGCGAATGAGAGAGCCGCCGAGGGTAAATATGCACGCAAAACCACAACACAACTGCGCGACTTCCAGCTATTGGGGGGATTAAAAATCGAGCCAGGTTGGTGATTGCTCGAGGACATGCTCAGTGAGCTCAGCGAACGGGGCCGTGCTCAGGCATTGGGCCAATGCAGAAAGCGACAGAGCTCGAGCTTTTCCCTATGTAGGTAGCTTTCCAGATGGACATCGAGCATCGAGGTAGTATTTTCTGGAGGGAGGCGCCGATCCTCACGCGTCTCTCGGCCCAACAGCGCGTGCAAACGGGCGGGTTTGTCCAGCAGAGAGGCATAAGTGAAGGATAAACAGGCGATGCTGCACATAAAGTGGTTCAGGTATGGAACTCCCGATCTGGGGGCTTCATCGAACGGTCCTGGGTGGCCACTGGACAGCAATCGTCATAAGACTGACTGCTAATCTAAAGTACTTGTACAAGTAATACCAGATGGGTGCGACACACGCGTCGGCTCATCACGCCTATTCGCCGCTGCCAATCTCTGACCTGCGACAGTGCCTCTCTCCCGTGAATAGAAAGATGTTTCCGAGCAGTTCGTCCGCAAGAAAGGCTGAAGCCCTTGCTTGCCGGAGATGATGCCAGGAGACGGGGAAAAGCTGGAGCAAATGCACACCACCACCACACGAGAGCATGAAGCGAGGAGAGTGCTTCTCGCAGGACCAAGAGCTCGCAGGCCAGGGCGAGCTCCTGCAGTAGCGTCGCGTCAGCCAGCACGGTGGCCACATCACAGCTGCATGGATGGACTGGATGTGCAGGTACATTGCCCGTTTCGCGAACATCGGCTTGACCCTTTGTCCTCTTTCGTACCTGTCGCAGCCACTTTTGGTGTGGGCCCAGGGCCAACTTTGGAGAGCACGGCAGTCAGGGGCACGCGGTCACCAAAATCCAGGAGGGAGCTTCCGGGCACTGGTGCGTGTGGAGCTCATGGCTCGTCTTGTGTTTTTGAAGAGACCTGCGCTCAGGGGGGTCGGTACTTCCTATACGCACGGGCTACACTGGCCTTGCAGAGTATCTTTGAGCACGCCAGGTGTACCGTCTCTGTGTCGCCGATCCGCTGTGATTCGTCGGGACGCTAACGCCTCGGCCCCTTCCACTGGGCCGTCTCACGGGAAGCTTTTTAAGCTCGAGGTACGCAAGCTGGAACAAAAGCTACTAGCCTGCCCAAGCCGACACTACCACCATGAAGTCGTTTATACCTCTTAGTGCCCGCAAATTCTGGTGAGGCGATGTAGTATTCTAACCTTGACCGTATTTCCACGTCAAGGACGGATGAGGTAACCAACCATCGTGCACAAGTATACACATCTTCTCGCGTGGTCCTTTTCGATATGCCAAACGCAGCCACCCAAGCATTTGTGACTCCGCAACCTTGCTCTCCCAGGTTTGGGTGTGGGAGCTCATGCTCGTCATGGCATAAGTACAAGTACGATTGCAAGCTAGGACTGTCTCTACGTTTGACCATGTCACTCTGTCTGAATACTTGACGGAAGTTCATCAGGAGCTACCTCAATCTTAACAATCAATATCCTTGTCACATCCTTGCCCTAGAACTCGGAAGGGCTATTCCACTACCTAATCCGATGGGCTCGATGGATAGTCAAGTACTTCTGTTAGCAGTCCGTCAACTAATTTGACCATCACTTGGACTGTCTCTACCTGTACGTTTGACCAAGCCACTCTGTCTGTTGCCTTGCTCCGTGCTGGCAATGCGGTCTGGCAAACCCTACCAGATCGGGGAATAGACCGAAGTGACTACTTTACTCAGAAAACAGTCACGTCAGGAAGCCCGGCACCAGTCCTCCACGAGTGTGGGATCCAAAGCCGGAAAGCCAAGCTGAGGGATCAGCATGTCACCACCAACTCACAAGCCAGAACCGGTTCCTTCAAACCACATGGTCTCAGCAATGGACCATAAACACGTCCACGGTTGAGATTTTCTTCGGCGGACAACAGTCTTTCATCGTCGGTCACACACCAGAGTCTCTCTGTGCAAGCGGCAAACACCATTTTGGACCCCTGAGATTTCCGCAGTGTCAATTCGGATCAATGCGCGCGGGGAACACTCAGGTGTCAGGGCTTGTGTTTGGTCGTGCCCTCGCACTAACGCAGCGTCTTCCCTGCGTCAAACAACCCAAGAGGAGCCGTTCATGCACTTTGACTGACGATGTCCAGACTAGCTCTGGGGGAACGCACCCGCGCGTGCTCTCCAACCATTGCAGGAATCGCAAATCGCCCCGAAACAAGATCGTGGCCGATGGCTTCTCGGAATTTGGGGCCCATGAATGCGAAAATTACCTGCGGTCCCTTTTCATTTGCTCTGGGACCTGGAAATGCAATCCGCGCCGTCCCAACCTTCCAGAAGCTCATCCCTGTGCGTGTCATCTCAATACTGGTCAAATCAACGACTGGGGTTGCGGGCTTCCAACCCTCGTCTGAAACGGAGCAATAGCAAGCGTCCCTGGTCATCGAGCTCCATACCGATCCATTTGCTGCACCTCATAAGAGAAACTTCAAACTTGATACGCCACAGACAAGAGGCCCGCTCCGCTGTGCAGTGTGTAGTTATTTGATCGCATTGTGATATTGTCACCCATCACGGCGCCCCCTCGGGGGCTGTGCCTGTTGCTTTTGACAGCATGTCAGTCGCGTACAAGGAGACCAAGCACATGGATGACCCATCGAGTTGAAACGACGCCTGTGCCTATCACGTATCTTGCCTGACTCGAGCGAGCATCGCTGTGAGCTCCTCAACAGCCAAAATCTTTACGCAATGAACCCTGGATTTTCGTACGGGCGCCGTTGCCGGACGGCGCCGTCCCGCCGCTAGTTGACGTCCACACGGGCTAAGGCCGGAGCACATCCAAGGTCCTCCGCACCATATCATGCATGCAAATCCCCAGGACACGGGAAAGAGCACAGTATATTTATAGATCTGCGCCCAAGTATGAGAGGGTGGCAATCCACCATGGCGATATCAAATTTTGTTTTGGAAGAACGAAAGATGTGAGCGAATACACGAAAGCCAGTAGAATGAGCAAGAGAGAAACCCCTATCACATTCAGAACAAACACGTTGGAAGTGAAAGCAAAGATCGTGGAGTCGCCCATTCTCACGAGATAGAGCGGGAATCTATTGAAACACTCTGCCTATGACCAGAGAAAGGGAATACGCATTCCTGCCACACGTCTCTCCCATACCTCATTGCTCGTTGGTGCTCATCCCAAGAACAATCTCACAAGGGCTCGCCCCTGGCAAATCCGGTGCTTGTAGACTGCCAAACAGATGGTACGATTTGCGACTTCTTTCTTCTGAGATCTCTGCTAGGGTTCTCTTGCTAGGCACAATAAATACACTGGTCAGTCAAACATTCCAGATCTCCAACGGTGAGAGTAAAACCTGCGCAAACAACAGCTTATCCTGCCACTGGATATCCTCACATATGTAATTCCCGTCCAAACGCTCTCTTATAATGAGAAAGATCCGCAGGTGCAAATGTGCCCATCTGATGCTATCATTGGTTTAGATGTAGCCCAACATAACCAACAAGGAGCGGATGAAGTTGACCACGAGGGCAGCCATAGCATCAATGTCCAAGAAGAAGCTACATATATTTCAGATCATTATCTTTTCCCTTCCAAGGAGCAGATTGTAGGAAGGAGCCATTGCTGAGATCATTCTTGCAGCCTGCTCAAAGTACTATGCAAGTTGGGCAATACCTGCCTAGGCAGTCACTTCTGTTCTTTCATTGCCACCAAATAGAGAGAAAGCACGATCCGGAGTCAGGTCCTGCTTTAAACAGCCATATGCATGGTTTGAAATGTGCTTTTGTGCTCCCGAGTGAGAAGAAGGTCTTCTGGATTTCGAAGCGGCAAACTGCACAGGTGTTTGCTCAAACACGCATCAAACCTCTCCTGACTCTCCAACAGCCCTTCACTTCTTGGTTAAACGCACTCCCATCTCCAAGGGCGCCCGCGTTCGCGCATATTGAGAAATCGCTGATCCGGTATACGCCTCCTGGTCTTTTCCTGTACTCTTCATCGTCATTTAGACTCGACGCTGCCGCTCAGCAATCGACAGCTGGAGAGGTCCCTGGCCGCTACAAAGTTCTCACCTTCGCCCTCACCTTCGTCCTCACTTCTCTGTCTTCTCCTCTCTCGCCTCCTTCATTCCTTGAATAATCCCGGTTCTCTGACTCACAGCCTCGTCCCAACAATAGACTGGCTGCCCTATTCACAGTCTCAATCAGGCTCCCACACACCCCATTTCTTTATTAAATCTACCCCCTATCCACCCCCTCTCGTCTATAAATTCGTCGTGGGCGACCTGGTCACACCTGCTCGACTTCCTTCCCTCAACTTGGTTCTACAAACCACCTCCTTCTCTGGGATCCGCCACCCGAGATCATCATCACTCTACACCACACCCACATCTCGACAAGGGTACTGCACCAGCTTCACCTGAACTCGAGAGTCAGAGCAAAGTGATCATCGCAGATCTCAACCCTCAGGACCAAGGATCCCTTCAACACCAAGATGGCGGAGAACGGAACAAACAAGTAAGCATGCAGCCTCTCCTTCTCTGTTTCACTATCTAACATGGCTCCAGGATTCGATGCAGCACGGGAGGAGAGTGGAGGGCTCGCGGAGAGTTTTCCAAGAACCAGCTCAGGAAGTATGACGAGAACCTCCGCAAGCGCTCTCCTGGAGTCACTGCAGCCGATAGTGGCATCAATTGCCTCGAGCACTCTGGAAATGTCGCCAAGGAACTGCGGTGCAAGGGTCCATGCCAGCAGTGGCTCGCGTTCAGTCAGTTCAGCAAGAGGACGCGCAAGATGAACCGAAACGTAAGCCAAGCCATTGCCATAGTCGTTCTCGTGCTGTACTTCATACTCACATGGTCTCTACGATGCAGTGGTGCCTTCAATGCACTGCTTGGCAGCTCAGCCAGGAGCCCGGCTACATTCCATTTGCCGCCCCGAACAACGTGCTCTCCCTCGACGAGAAGCGCAAGATCACGGAGAGCCAGGACCATATCTTCCTGGAGGCCCTTGGCAGCCACAGCCCTGCCGAGGATGACCAGAGCTCAGATGAGACTGTAAGTTGCTGCGCCTCCACAACCAATTGTATGGAGGAGGATGTCTAACTCGATTTGCTTTCTAGATGACCACCTCCGCTGCTGCCCAACACGACGTGTTCTCGGAGATCCGCTTCGACCCGGAGGCGGTCCAACCTCTCTCGGAAGCCACCCTCGCCGCTTGCAACGCGAAGATGTATGCCACCGAGACCACACGCACCGTTGCTGCCACGGAGGACAGCCGCCCGACCTGCTCTGACTTTGTCAGCACCTTTCAGACCAGTGTCACTGGAACAACATCCAAGGACCTCGCCGACAGCGACACTGGCACCTCGGTCGCTGCGACCACCCCACAGGCATCTCACAACGGTGCCGAGGCAACCCCATTCAATGCCTGGGGCCCCAACGGTCAGCCCGCGACTAGACGCAAGGCAGTGACTGTTGTGTCTGCTGTCACTTCGACCGTGGGCGGCACTCGTCCTCGGGATAGGCCAGACGGTCCCAGCGGCTGGGCCCGTCCTGTAAGTGATGGCATACTTCTTTGCGAATTTCCTGCAACTAACACCTTGTCCAGTCTACCCGGAAGACTGAACTCCTGGTCCCCGCCTACGTCACCCAGCAAGGCTTCTTCTCGGATCCCGTCAGCGACTGGGACTCGGACGATAGCCCGGACGAATGCTGAAAGGCTTCGCCATAGCGGACTTGGCATTCTCGAATGTGCTGAGGAAGATTCTGAGTCGTCTTCAAACACCCCCCGTTGCATTCTTCAGACTACCTGCACCCTGTTTCAATTATCGTCTTTCCATACGGTTATTTCCTTAAAAAAATCCCCAAGCACTTCCCCCAATTGGCACTGGCAATTTGCAGCCATTTGTGCCTATCTTTTTAGCTTCAAGACTGGTCGAAGATTTCATCATCCAAGAGGTCTCGACTTTCAGAAGCAACGTCACGATGCGTTTAACATAGCAGATCTCCCCGGCCCCTTTTCGCAACACTGCACCCAGTTCACCTCAGATAATTTCATAGACACCCAATAATGCAAGATTTCCTTCTCTCTGTACCTCGGCTGGTAATACACTCTCGTATGTGATGTTGGCGAGTTGCAAGAAGGGAAAGCTCCGTATTGAACCAATTGTTGTCCGTGATTCAGCTTGGCATCTTGACGTCCAAGCTACCTAGGTACTTCACTGGGTCATCATGGCTTAGTGCATGGCTTAGTGCATCATAGACACGAACCTTCGAGCAGTGATCTTGGTCGTGCAGCTCGCCCTGAAGCCACACCAAGATATCTCTGTCAGAATTTGACTGGACCACGCCTGTGGCACATAGTTTGAGCATTGCAAGTTCAACTGAAAATCACTATGCGATTCACTACCCTCCATCACGTGGGCAATTCTCAAACCTGGGGATTGGCCAGGCACTTCCGTCACCGGCGTACAGAGGCTTTAGAACCGGCGAGGAGCATACGAACAATGACGCTCACGATCCTTCTCAACAAAATTTACTCTTCGGTATCTCCTCAAAGGAGGTCTCCCGCGGGGGCTAGAGTCGATATGTCGCGGTTGGCAGAGCAAGATGGCCTATTACAGTCATTGCCGGAGAGAGGAAGCTTCACCGGAGGGGACACAACATTCGCTGCGTCTCTTGATGATAGCCTCGGACCAACCATCGTATTGACTCCCTTGGCACTCATGCATCTGTTTGCCCAGTGATTCATAAAGTTACTCAATGGCGCAGGCTGATATCCTGTGTGATGTGAGTCGCCTTGAACTGACTGCCCTTGACTCTACGGGATGGGCAGTATGACTGTTGGGGTATTGTGTATAAAGGGCAGGGTTGCCGCCGGGCTTGTCGTGTCGTAAGGAGGATGAAGACTGCGTTCACATACTTTTATCTCTTCTCAAATAGTACACCATTCACGGTTTCTGTTGATACCATCGTACATACAACTCGACCAGCGCTCTATCAGCCAGATGTGTTTCTTTCCTGAGATCATCTATACGCATAGCAGATCGCGCTCACACGACCGTCATACTCGGCGAGAAGGCCGCAAGGCTCACAAGCGTCACCATCATAAGGTATGCCTCATATACTAGTTGGAGAAGGGGTGGTTTGGTAGGATGGCAGCGTGGGGGAAGGCAATGATGGTTCCTCATGTGTCCTCTTCGGTGCTCCCCAGGCCACTGAATAGCACCAGATGAAGAAGATTACCCTCAAATACTGACGATGGGTGACTAGCACCGACGGCCAACTCACCACATGGCTTCCCGCAGCCCGGTGACCGGGGGAGGCGCCCCTGACATAGCCCTATCCGTCGACGGCCGCCCCAAAAAAGTATTTAGGGAGCTTGCTGGCCACATTTTTCAGAGAATCGTAAGTTCACACACATCACACTATCTTTTTATTATATATATATACATACAACTCTTTTAAAACAATACTGACAGTCGCCTTAAGCGCGGCACCTACGGAGGCGGCAGCAGGGGTGTTAGCCCCTATATGCTCGCGCGGTTCTACCGGAGGTTCGAGGCGCGGCACGATACGCTGGTGCCTTTCCGCGGTAAGTTGGGCCAAGGAAGACCCACCCTCCCTCAAAAAAACTCAATCGAGTATGGTAGACTTTGTTGGGGAGTGGCTGACAAAAATCTCCCCTTGTTTGCCAGAGCTCTTTGAAGATCCCGCCGTGCCGGGCTGGGCCCTCCGGGAGTTCTTCCGCGGCCTGGATGCAGAGCTCCAACCGGCTCGAGACCCGGCGGAGCTTAGGGAGGAGGAGCAAGCCCCCGAGCTGACGGAGGCCGGCTTCTGCCGCTGGCTGCAGGTCGCGTCGCTCGCGTACCCGGCCCAGGAGGCCGCGCGCCTGGCCCGCGTCAGCGCCGCCTGGCCGACCGTCCCCGACCTCTGGGACCTGGACGCGAGGCCGCCGCGCGACGGGGCGGCGCCCGACGGCGGCCACGCCCAGAGCCGGAGCAGCCGGTCGCTCCTGCGGCGCCAGCTCGAGCGGTCTCGCGGGGTGCGTCCAGGCCAGGCGACGGCGGCGGCGGAGCTTTCTGCCGCCGCACCCGCGAGAGCCGCCGCGCCTCCGCCGCCCCCGCCCCCGGCAGTCTCCTACGCCGCTCCTCCCCCGCGGCCGCGGGCGCGGTCCCGGTCTCGCAGCTCGTATGTGGACGAGCGCGGCCCGCGCCCTTCTTCCCGAGGCACCGGCCGGCCTCGTGTCGCGCCGCAGGAGTGGGAGCTGCCCGGCTTCGAGGGGCTTGCTACCTGGGGCGCGGGTCCGATCGAGGGGGTTGCCAGCACGGGAGGGCCCGGCGCGGGATACCCGGTCGGAGGGGAGCTCGGCTCCCGGACTCTGAGATGGGGGGGCCGTGGTTAGGTAGCGGTGGTAGGATGTTTGGTGTGTGTGGGCTTCTTCTTTGTTTTTGGAGGGTTGTTGTTTTGGGAAAAGAGGTATGTATGTGCGTGTGTAGGCTGTTTGGCGGAATCCAACAGGAATCCATCCCCAGCCCATGCTCATGTCACCAGCCCCTTTATGGATCTTAGGTCCTCAATTGTCTGCTGTTTGCGATAGGTGGCTCCCAATTGCATACTAGACATAGATCAATAGATGCTTGGCTCAATCATAATAGCTTTTCTGCCCATTGAATTAGCAGGTGTTTCGCATCTGTGACAGTCATCATCCATCCTGGGCCATTGGTCTTTCTGAACCTTGACTTATTGGTCCTATTCCCACAGCTCCTCATAAACTATTTGAGATTGAGTAGTAATGACACAAGTGAAGCAGCGTATATATAACAGGAAAGCATCAAGTCGTGTATCGTATACCATAACCATCCAGGTCATCAATGTCCCCGGGTATCAAATGCAGTAAGCCATTTGTCACAAATACCGCCAATGCCAGCAACAACAAAGCGCCTCGTGTATGCGACCGTAACGGACCGTATCCGTATCCTACCTCCGTACCAAATGCGGCATCTCCGAGGGAAAGTCGTCGTGGCCCGTGGCCACGGCTTCCAAGATGCTCTCCGAATGCCGAGTAGCGGTTTCCCTAGGCGCCTTGTCCGTCCATTTGCTCCGTAAACTCGCCCAGTCCTTCTTCCAGTTCTCGATTCTCCGCACGAGGACTGGATCGCCGTCCTCGTACTTTAGGGCCTGAATCTCAATACCCCGCAGGCCTATGCGCAGAAAGTTGAGCTCAGATTCGTTACTTTTGATCTGATCTTCTCTGGCGGCTGCGCTGTTAGCTTTGCTACTTGTAGGTGTAAGAGTGGAGCAAGGTGTATGAATGAATACGTACAGCTCTGCAACCGTGGCTTCGAGTTGAATGATGCGTCGGGCTGCAACTTCCAATCTCTCAATCAAGATATCATGCAGATGCTATACTTTCTATATTAGTAGATTATTTATTGAATCAAAAGGTGTACAGGGAGGCACTTGCATCTGCCTCCTCACGTCGTCTTTGGAGGTTCTTCATCACCTTGGCCATATCCTTGCGCAGGGACTCGGCCTCTTGAACGATTTGGTCGACAACTTTGGACGAGACCTTAGGTTCTTCTCTTGTCACAGTCCTGGGTTCTGGAGAACACTGCTCCTCGCTCCTACCCTCCATAGAAGGTTGGTTCACTGCCTTGCCGAGGGCTTGAGCTCGCTCTCTCACAGAATGAGAGGAAGCGACTGGTTTCGAGAGGGAAGGCGAGTTCTGCTGTGAGAATCCAGACCGAACCCACGCTGGAGACGAGCCGCTGCTCCGAAACGACCCCCGCCCATCTCCCTGTCGACCTTGCCAGTCCACATAGGCGGCTGAACGCTGAGATGGGGATTTGATGCTTGGTGTCTTGGACTTGCTCGCTATGTAGAGAACGCCTTCCATCGCGTCCACCTGCGTGTGCATGGTGTACAGAGCGTCATCCTCCAGTGCCTCACCGGTCTCCAGGCGATCTAGAAGCTCGCTCAGCCTGTCGACCAGGATAGTACGGCTGTCAAGGGGACGGGCTTCATATGGAGCGTGAGTGTAGTTTCCTTGGCTAGCAGAGAAACTACCATCTTCTTCATCGAGGTCCTCTGGTTGGCTGAAACCTTCGGTAGACTTTTGGGGCGAGAAAGGAGAAAAGAGCTGGCGTTGCCGCGGCGATCCGGCACCGAAGCGGGCGCCACGGCCCGGAGTCAGGCGCGGCGGCGTCAAGGGCGACCCTGCAGAGGGGCTGTCTAGCGACTGCGAAGATTCGAGCTCCGGGGGCGTTCGTGGACGCCCGCGATGCCTTTGCACGCCGAGAGCATCGACGACGTCACCGCCGCCTACTATGGGCGGCGAGTGGGGCATCTCACAAGAGGTTCTTTCGGGCCCGGGCCCGTGAAAAAAACGGCGGTGTGTGTGGCGGCGGCGCTGTCAGACGTAGGGTCCAATGAGCAGGCCTGAGACACTGTGCTTGATCAGCGTCTCGCCTTGCATGGAATTTTTTTGAGTTATTGGCCGTTGGGAATGAAACCATGGGTTGACGTGGACCGTTGCATTAGCTGCGTGCGGCCTGTGGTGAGCGAATCGGTGTGGCGGTGGAGCTAATTCCTGTAGAGGAAACCTTGAGCTTGAATTGAAAGCCAGACATTCTTGGTATCTGATCGATAAGAGAGAGATAAGAAATGACCTGCATTCTGGTGGTCTGTGCTCAATTGCTCTACCTAAGGTAGTTCCCCATTGACAAGTGCATTTGAGCTTGAATTCGCGAAAGGATGAACGGACCCAGCCCCCCGAGACATTCCGATCACCCGAGCAGACTACCTAAGGTACCTGACCTGAAGCTTCTGCTTGGTCGCGTGGTCAGCCGTCAAGGATGATTGATGTACCGGAGAGAGAGCCAAACCTTGAGGCCCTGCCGAGTCCAATAATCACATGAAAGAAAGTGCGTACGCTGTACATTGCGGCGAGGATGTGCCTTAGGTAGACAAGACGGAACGGCGGCCTTGTGTATTTGTGCTTGCCATAGCATGATGAGTTCCCTTTGCTTACCTATAGAGAGGGCTTCCCGTTCCGTTCCAAGTAGTTCCCTACCTACGTACGGTCCCCTGATTTACGACCACTGAAGAAGCCGAACTAACAAGGACTGGACTGTGTGACTGGGGTTATGGCCCGGATGCGCGCGTCTCTTGTCTTTCTTGGTGGGGAACGAACGGCCTAGCATTTCCAGGAGAGGGAGAAATGGCAGCCGCGGGAACAACTGGAGTGTGGGGAAAGCGCCTCCAGGGCTGGGCGCGCAGCCATCGAGGCTCGCCCACTGCCCTCGACCCTCCTTCGCTTCAATAGCCGGCCGAGTGGAGTGAACTTTTGCGTTCCGAAAAGATAGTTGTTTGGTGTCCGACTGGGCCGGAGCAACAAGTCTGATGGATGCTCTATTGTTGTCCTGGCTGGCGGTGAAGAACATTGAAGGCTCACAAGGGAAACAGATGCACAATTACAAAGACAGCACTTCCAGGGAGAGAGAGATGTTCCCATTTCCCCGCGTGACATGGCAAAGTCACCATCTTTTCCCTCCTGAGCCCAACGTACAACTGCCCCGGCAAGCAATAGGGAAAACACGGAGGGCTTGGGTAGGTATCGTATGTACTTTACCGTGTGTATGAACAGGTCTGGAGCTTGCAAGCAGTCCACTCCATGTCCGAAAGAGCACAGTCGCCTCGAGTGCTATTGTACTCGGTACCTGCACAGTCATTAGGGAGAGCCTAGAGGCAGACCAGCCCACTCTGGCGCGCACGCCAATCGAGGGCTCCCATTTCACTTCACTTGCGCTGTACCGAAGCGGCCCTTGGGGTGCATGACTGACACCTCCAGGCTCTCCGCTGGTTGCCTTTGCCCGGCCTAATAAGTGACCTAAAGTTACCTACTATTCTCGACCTGTACTCTCTTCACCCCATCCCTAACTCCTCTCGCTCTTCCCTCCACATCTTTTTTCCTTTTTCTTTCTTCAGACTGTATGTTTCTTGTGTTGCCATACAGCATTTCCTTGTCCCAATGGTGGCTTGTCGTATAAAAGCGCGCATATTCCCGTGTTTTGACTCGTCTGCGTGCCTGTCTTTGGCTGGCTCTCTAGTTGCGTCATAAGCAGCAATTGCACCACAATTCCACCCCCCCAGCAGCAGCAGCGCCTTGCCTCGGTCTCGGTTATACGCATACTTACTCGGGTGCCCGCCGCACCGCCGAACCACTCCAACACTTGACCTTGGGTGAACAAAACAGTCACGACAGCAAACCCGCAGCTGTACAATTATCTTGCGTATCCGAAAGCTTGCAGACGGATTCCTCCCGCAGCTCATGGTCACCACCTATTCATTCATACGAACGGTCTAAACCCTCTTTCGCTGGGGCTGCTCCCCCCCCGCACAGCTCGCCCGTCATGTCTTGGAAGGCGACAGAGAGATTGATGGACACCATCAGGCATTATGCCAGCTTCCCTGCAACCGGTGTCAGCCTGCGGCAAATGGTCCAATTCGGCGAGAAGCCGTCAATAGGTATGCTTTGGCCCTCAATGGCTCCGTCTATACACCCTTGTCCACCGCGTACTGACTGTGTCTGGCGTGGCTCCCAGGTACCTTGTTCCGCGCTTCACAGTTCCTCGCCGAAGAGCTCCCCATCCGCCTGGCGCACCGAGTGCAAGAGCTAGAGACTCTCCCCGATGGATTGAACGAGATGCCCTCCGTCAAGAGGGTGCAGGACTGGTACGCGCAGTCATTCGAGGTATGTTCTGCTCCATCGCCGTCCATATACCCTCTGATCACGCCATGACTCACATGCTCTTGCGCGCAGGAAATCACCACGCTGCCCAGGCCAGAACTTGACAAAGACCTCAAGAGCCGACTGATGAAGCCGGCGAGGACCGGCAAGCACTATCTTTCAGAAGCAACGCCGAACCCGAGCATCGACCCCGGCCAGTACACCTCCCTGGCCACCGCCTCCATGAACAATGGCAACGGCAACGGCAACGGCCACACTAAGAAGGGCCTGAGCTCAAGGAGATACTTTGCCTCGGTGGACGACCGAGGCGATTGGCCCCCGGAGCTGCAGCTGTACAACCAAAAGTTTGCCCAGACTCTTCACAAGATCAAGAGGAGGCACGACGGCGTTGTCACCACCATGGCCCAGGGCATCCTCGAGTACAAGAGGAAACGACAGAGGATGCAGATCGACCACAACATTCAAGCCTTCCTCGACCGCTTCTACATGTCCCGTATCGGCATCCGGATGCTGATCGGCCAACACATCGCCCTCACCGACCAGAGCCACTACCGCGACCCGACCTACGTCGGCATTATCTGCACAAAGACCAACGTCCGCGACCTGGCGCAAGAAGCGATCGAGAATGCGCGCTTTGTCTGCGAAGACCACTACGGTCTGTTTGAGGCTCCCAAGATCCAGCTTGTGTGCAACCCGAACCTCAACTTTATGTATGTTCCGGGACACTTGTCTCACATGCTGTTTGAGACCCTGAAGAACTCGCTGCGCGCCGTGGTCGAGACGCACGGCCAGGACAAGCAGGAGTTCCCCGTGACAAAGGTCATTGTCGCCGAGGGCAAGGAGGACATCACGATCAAGGTGTCGGACGAGGGCGGCGGCATACCGCGGAGCGCCATCCCGCTGGTGTGGACGTACATGTACACGACGGTCGACAGGACGCCCAGCCTGGACCCGGACTTTGACAAGAGCGACTTCAAGGCCCCGATGGCCGGCTTCGGATACGGACTGCCCATATCACGACTGTACGCGAGATATTTCGGAGGCGATCTTAAGCTGATTAGCATGGAAGGGCAAGTGTTTATTTTCGCCATCAATCATCATCCCCTCCCTCACCCATTCATCTAAATGTTGTTCAGAAAGGGCTAACTCTTTATCTCTAGCTACGGCACGGATGTCTACCTCCACCTCAACCGACTGTCGAGCTCCTCGGAGCCCCTGCAATAGCAATTAGCAGTCATGAGGGACGGACATCCGCATTCGCACACGTCTCGAGGATTGGCGCTGCCGCTAAAGTACAAAATCCAAAAACAACGCGCGGGGAGGGAGATCTCGGAGCGCAGACAGGTCGGCGACGCCGAGAGCCTGGTCAACCCCCAGGGCAGCAGTGGTTGGGGCCACTATTACGACCGGTACGACAGCCAGCTGTGACGTGTTTTTTTCTTTCTTCCTTTCCTCTTCCCCTCCTCTGTTCTTTCCCCTCTCCTCTTCTCTTCTTCTTTTGTTTCTTTTAAAATCAAAAGAGTGTGTGATGGGGGAAAATAGATGTCTTGTCTCTTTTCTCCCATGCTGCACAGGGGTTTTTTTTGGTTTGGAGAACTGTTCGAAGCGGATGAAGAACAGGACAACCAGCAAACACAACACAACAAAAAGAAAAAAACACAAAGCAAAAGACAAAGCGCAGACACAAGCAGAGAGAGAACGTAATGATTGCTGAAACTGTGACTTGCTTTGTGCTCGGTTAGGGTCGCATATGTGTGCCTGTCGCTGTTTGGCTGCGCGCTGCTGTATACCTTCGAGGTCTTATAGACGCGGCAAGGGAAAAGGGGGAAGGGGGAGGGCGGATGTGTGTTTTATTGGATCGGGAATTGGGGAAGATTCGAGGGTACGATACACAGGGGGGAGGAGGGACGACTTCGAGAGCAGGGCGATACTGGTCGAGAGAGGTACGATAAAGCATTCGGCGGATGTCGAAGGTGGACGAATTACTAGGATATGGATTCGAAAGGGGGTGTTCTGCTTGCACAAGGGGGGGGGGGGGGGGGAAAATAAGCTTCGG